>NC_050576.1:323352416-323668249 GCF_011100635.1 Trichosurus vulpecula | reverse complement strand
CTTGGAATCAAGACCAAGTTCACTAGACCTCACTGAGTGACCCTTGTACTCTTCTCTACCCTGCAACCATACCAGAGCCCTTGCTCCTCTGTGCCTATTACTCCTATAGGCCCTGTGACTGAGACTGACTGAGACTGGGAACTGTTCATGAGCAATGTCACAGGGTCCTGAACTCAGAAACAGCAAAAAATACTCTGCAATATCCTTCTAACCAATTGTCTGACCTCCGTCCCCTATGGCCCATTCTTGGGCTGAGAGGTCCTGAAGCTGTTACTGCTGCCAATGTGCAGCCTCCTGCACTGCACACACTGTGCTGTGCTCCAAGCCTGACCGCTGCAGTAAGACAGATCTTTCTCACCAACCTCCCAAGTTACCTTAGGCTTGAAAATTGTTTCAACCAACTTTTTGTTGGTTCTGCCATTCCAGAACTAAATTCGAGGCATTATTTTAGAACTATTTAGAGGGAAGTTTGGGAGAACTCAGCTGAGTACTTTTCTACTCCACCATCTTCTTGTTATTGTTAAAATGGTGGTCTTGCTATAGAAAGTTTAGACAATATTACAGTGGTGAATAGTGTGATCCCTCTAGATTGTCTCTTCCTTTGTGATTCTTGCTCATTCCCCCCTCTCTCCTGCAGTAAATCCTTTATAGAAGATCCAGCACATTAGGAGGTTTACCCTGGTTCAGTTAGTGTATGTGTGTGTGTGTGTGTGTGTGTGTGTGAATGTGTGCATGTATTATGTTCTAGTGCAGTAGGTGCCTGCCATTTCTGGTCATAAAAGTTCTGTATGTTGTCTTTTATACCATAACTAGTTTGCAAGTTATTATTAAAGCAATTTAATATGAATACATTAACGGTACAAATGTGGCTGTTTTAAATCTCCCTGGCTTCAGTTAAACACACACATACATATACTAAAGACACAGATATTAATATACTGTGATTCTTTAAGAAAATATGAGGATTTTGCAAAAATAGCCCTTCTTCCTTAAAATCTAGCCAACAATTTTAGTTCAAATTTATCTTAACTGACAGAAGTGTCACAGGATATTAAAGCTTTTTACAGAGATATGTTCATTTAAGAAGAAATTGCAGAATGTTTTGAAACAACAGTGAGACCCACCCCAGGCCTTCTCTTTCTAAGGACTGTATTTCTCTAAATATGTTTATTCACTTAACAGTTATATAATAGGAGGACTTTTCTTCCCCTGCTTAACTTCCATCTCTACACAATAGATGGATAGATAACATAGACAGACTCTGAACAAAATTATAAACCTCAACAAGTAATGACAGTTTTTCTCTTCTGTAATCTCATGAGCTATGAAAAGCTTTTTTTTCTTTATTTTTTTTTTCTTCTTACAAGTTTGAAACTGTGTTTGTAAGTAACCCAAGGGGTATATATCCTCTTACCTTCAGCGGTTTTGCTTATTTATAGTTTCTGGAGTTAAAACATATTTTAGAGGTTGAAGAAATGAGGGGAAAGAGTTAATTATCATTTTATCCACTAACCTAGAGATTGACAGATCTATTTTATTCAACCTATCTTACTCGAGAGGAAACTTAAATTTTCATTCATATAAAAATCTACTTAATCAGCTAATTCTTTTAAATAGTTAGACCTTGCTTGCTAATTTTGGTTTGGCATTTCCACTATTTTCATAGATTCCTAAATTCAATTTACCACAGACCATTTTTATTATGGGCTTCTTTTAATTCCAGAAATGGTGTTGGCTTATAGTAAATGGAGGAAAACCTAGAAGTGACAACATTGAATTAAGCTCTTTCCTTTTAAAGAAAATCACAGGATAAGCACATAAATGTCTACTTTGAGATTTCTCAAATTATTTTGCCAACTGAGTTTAAAGAACCTGCCTTCCTAGCAATAGTTCTAGTACCTTGGACTACATTTAAGTTTATTCCTTGTGTATATTTGTCATTAGCAGCTTTATAATTAAGCAGAATTGAAAATAATACTATCTAGGTTCTGATTCTAATATTCGGTATTCTCAATCCTTTAATTTCTAGAGATTCTTTAGAGGGGATATCTTTGTTTGGATGGTGGTGGGGCTAGGTAACCTCTGAGGTCCCTTCCAATCCTATGATTCTTTAATTAAATGATAAGCAATATCAGAGGATGATGGGAGAGAAATATCAGATTAACAAAGGCAAATCCATAGTTTTCTCCCTGGGAACTATGCTATTCACAGCAAGTGATTTCCAAAATTAAATGAAATGACATAATAGAGAATATAATAGAAATATAATTTTTAAAAAAACATTATGGCATCTTCTCTCCCTAAATGTTAGGTAGATCCTATATTGAGAATTTATGGGAATTAATGGGAGAATATGGGAAAACCAAACCAAACCAAACTAAACATACTGCTAAAGCATAGCTAGCTTATACCTTGTAAGTACCATCTGTATGCTAGAAGCCCAGTACTAGATGCGATAAAATGATAAATAAGTCAAAATTCCTGTTATTAAGATGTTTAAAGACTAATAGATTATAGTAGCATTAAGTGGATTTGGAACCTGGAAACCTGAAGAATTTTGATTTTTGGGTCATCAACCTGGAAGATGGTCTCCAGTTGAGTACCACAACGCTTTGTCCTGGGCCCTGTTCTGTTCTACATTTTAATCAATCACTTGGAAAAAGGCATAAAAGTCAAACTTATAGTAGTTTCTGTCTAAGACTCAGAGCCAAGATACCATTTTCTGAGCCCAATGTTAGCCCAAGATATAGCACATTTCTGTCTAATCTCTTTGCTCCAAAGACTTCCAAGGGAGTTCTGTGTCAATACCAAATCTGAGTCACTTGCTTGTAGGTGTCTCTTTGCCCCAGGGCCCTGATATCACCATCCTTCTCTGTGCTTTTTGCTCTTGAGATGTCCCCATGAGCCTGCACCCTTTGTCAAACACAGTTCTAGATCATCTGGTACCATTTCTACACTAGATGTACCAGGGACTGCCAACTCCTGCCTCTTGTCCTCACATTTCCAAGTATGTTGTCCTGTGTATATTTTTCCCTCTATACCAGAGATTCCAGAACTCATTTGGCATTCTGCCCCCTTAAAAATTACTCAGAACTCCCCTGGAAATCTTTGCTTAACAATTTAGTGTTTTTTGTTAATTTGTGTCATTTAAAAAAAATTTAAATATTTATTCAAAAAAGATGCATCTTAAATTTAATAACTTATTGTAAATTTGTTGTTTTTTTCCTGCATTGAAATTTCCATGATGCAATATTTTGTTATGTAATCGAATAATATGATCATTGTAAACAAGTCATTACATGCACATATTCCAACTTTCTTGTTAAGATCTGTCAGAGGACTTGACCACTGATCAGTTATAACATGTATTTTGTGTGTTTATTGAAAAATAATGTAATCATTACAACTTTAACTCTATTCCACAACAGATAAAACATATACAAACAGTTTTTCAAAATTCCTTTATATTCTCTTCTGTCTTTTTGCTTCCACCATCCCCTTATTTTTATTTAATGTCCCCTAATTGCACTCAAGGTTACTACCACCCTGCTAAATCATTCCAGTGTCCCCCAGAGTGTGGTATTGCCCCTTTGGGAACCTCTGTGGGTCTACACTATCTCACTTGGTGATCCACTACAATCCAATAAACATTTATGAAACACTACATGCTAGGCATTGCACTAAGTCCTGGGCTTGCAATTAATAAAAGGAAAAACAGTCCTTGCCTTCAAGGAGCTTATAATCTAATGGGAAATCTAATGTGATCTCATAAGCTCCTGTGGGTTCAACTATTTTATTTTTTAAATGTAAAAATGCTACTCTGGCATATACCTTCATCTCTGCAAACTTGGATTATTACAATGGGCTTCTGGATTTTCCCTTGGCCTCTAATCTGTCCTCCAAATCTACTAAAGTGATTTTCCTGAAATATGATCATGTCAACCACATGCTCTTTAACTGTTGTTTGACTTTTAAAGCCCTTTATATACTAGATTCTTCCTACATTTCCAATATCCCATACTACTCCTCTCTGTGTACTCTATGATCTACCAAACCTATCTTTCTTGATATTCCTCACCCACGACACTCCAGCCCCAGACTTCTTACCTTTTCGCTGGTGCAACTTTATACATAATATGACACACATGACATCTGATTTCCTTTAAAATTTAGTTCAAATAACCACTATCTGAAAGACATCTTTTCCATTCTTTCTCACTATTATCTTCTCTATGAAAGTACCTTGCATTTTTATTGAATACATCCTGTGTGTGGATAGATAGATAGTTGTTTGTTGTCGTCATTAAAATATGAGCTCCTTGAAAGCAGAAACCATAGCTTGGTCTTTTTTTTTTCTTTGCATTACTAGCACTTAATACAGAGCCTGGAATAACTTAATTGGTTTATAATTACTTATTGATAGATAAAATATAAAAAGCTAAAATTTTACATAATAGAATTGAGATCCTCCCCCTCCTAGTTTCAGTACAGTAGAAGTAGACCTAGTCTAATAAGATAAAATTGATTGGTAAAGAACAATTTAAAGATCTACAATTTAATTTTTTAAAATAAACTGAATAATCAAAGATGAACAAGGAATGCCTAGGAATTACTTTCAGTCATTCGATAAAAACCCTGCAGGATTCAGGGGGCTGCAACTTCTCATTTATTAGTCAATGAGTGTGATTTAAAGTACAAATTCATGTTACTCTCTAGGTTTATAGGATTTTTCAGAAATTGGAACAAAAGAGAATTGATCAAGTTCTTCCATCAAACTTAATTCCTATATTCAATGTGAAATTCATTTCTGAATGAGCTATGTTTGTGATAAATCCTCATCCATGCTAGGAAAGGAAAAAGAGAGACATACACAAATCCTACATATCCGAGTATGATTTTTTGAAGTATATTCTTTGTATAACTGAGATCTGAATAGATCAGTAGATATGGAATTCTACAAGTGTTTAGAAGTTTGGGAATAAGGAAGACTTCCCAGCCTTTTCTTTTTGCATTGGAAAGATTCTTCCTTTAAAGTATGTCAGTGAAGTTTCAACAGGTACTCTTGCTTGTCAAGGATTCTAAGGCAGTTATTGAAGGGAAGAAAGGTAGCTTCTGGTTACTGGATATATACTTTGGGAACTTTCACAATAATAATTGGTTGAGAAGATGAAGGAGAAAGAAAAGATAGGAAAGAATTGAATGTGTCTCACTCCAGTACTGACTTTGGGCTTTGTGAACATTTTTTTAAAGTTTCCCAGAACCCAGTATTCCACAACTTTACATGTAGAGTCATTAGTTTATAGGAAGAGGAGAAAGTGGCCTCATTTCTTCTCCTCACTTCTCCCTATATACTACTTCACTTAGTGTTTCACTTCCAATGGATTTAATTACCATCTCTATACTGAAATCTCTATTTCTAATCTACTTATTCTACCCCAATATCTCCAACTCCCTTTCCAGCATCTCCAAAACAGAAACCTTTATCTTCTTTCACCCCCTCCTATGTTGTTTTCTTTTAGGCAAGCTTATGTTTGATCTTCGAAAAACATGGCCAGCCTATTTTATGGAGAACTCACACAAGGCAAGCACTCATATGGTAGTCAGAAAAAGTGATACAAATACTCTCAAGGTCTCTCTTAAGAACTTTGGAATTGATTGTGTGACATGGGAGTCACTGGCACAGGACCACCCAGCATGGCATGCCCTCATCAGAGAAGGTACTATGCTCTATGAGCAAGGCAGAATTGATTTAGCTCAAAAGAAATGTGAGATGCCCAAATTTAGACTATCCACCCCAAATATTCAATGGACTATTTGTGCCCAACCTGTGGTAGAGTATTCAGCGCTCATATTGGACTGATCAGCCACAGTCAGATGCATTGTAACTTGATTCTAACATACTAATGTCATTTTGTTCAAAGGACAACAATCAACCAACCTTTCCTATTATTGCAGAGGGAAACACCATCCTCTTAGACCCTCAGGCTTGCAATTTTGGAGGCATACTGGAATCCTCATTATCTCTCACACACCCTCCCCATGTCTCATCTATTGCCAAGGTCTGTTGATTTTACTTTTGCAACATTTCTTCAATATGCCCCCTTCTCTCCTCTGACGCTGATACAACATGCCTTTGTTAGTGAAATAACCTGCTGGTGTATTTGCCTCCCTCAGATCTCTCTCCATTTTGATGAAGCTTCCATTAAACCATAAAAATATTTTCCTAAAGTATAAGTCTGGCTATGTTACTCTACTACTCAAAAACCTCCCTTTCACCTCCAGAATCAATTACAAAATGCTTCACTTCACATTCAAAGCCCACCATAACCTAGGCCCCTTTTGCCTTTCTAGTCTTCTATGCCTTACTCCCCACCATTTATTCTTTGATGCATTATCACTGACCTTCTGACTGTTCCACAAGCAAGATACTTTACCTCTCAGATCCAGGCATTTTATCTGGTTGTTTCCCAAATCTAGAATGTTCTCTTCCCCTAATTGCACCTGATGACTTCCCTGTCTTCTTGTAAGTTTTAACTAAAATCCAATTTTTTATAGATAGCCTCTCTCCCCTCCTCTTAATTCTAGGGCCTTCTGTCAGCTAATTATTTCCAATACATAAAGTATATAAGTTGTTTCCTACACATTTTTTTGCTTATTATCTTCCCCATTATATCATAAGCTCCTTGAGGTCAGGTACTGCCTTTTGATTCTTTTCGTAACCGTTGTCAAGATATTAGCTGACACTTTGCTCTCCACAGCTAAGGCCCAACAACAAGCTGAAGCCTGAGCTTGGCATAATGACAATCCTTTGTGCTCATGCTCTGGATGATCTCAGCCACAGCAAAATCCCAGAATTTTTCTGGTCATGAAGCCCTGCTATGAACCAAACTTTCCACTTTGTGGCTGTTACCCCTCATTGTCAGAGCTATGGCTCACTGCACAGTCATTGGTATAAGTATTGAAGTCTCCCCACACTAAAGTAGGTACCACCCACTAAGGGTGGGGCTCTGTCACTTGTGTCCTTACTTGCAAGCTTTTTGAAATTAAACTTCTGTTTTATTCCTGACTCTCCCTTCTGTATCCTGCTTTGATTGGCTCTGGCCACCCACAGGTTAGAGTCTGGTTCCATCTGGTTGACACCCTAGAACTTAGCACAGCGCCTGACAGTAAGTTGGTGCTTAATAAATATGTATGTATGTATAGATTAATCATGGCAAACAAAGAATAAAGGTACCATTAAGTTGTCTATGGCTGAAATTTTTAACTTAATTCAAATATTTTGAGCCATTCTTCTTGTTCTAAACAAGGGGTGGGGAACCTGCAGCCTCAAGGCCACATGTAGCCTCTAGGTCCTCAAATGTGGTCCTTTCACTGAATCCAAACTTCACTGAACAAATCCCTTTAATAAACTGATTTGTTTTTGAAAACTTAGACTCAATTGAAAGGCCACACCAAAGGACCTTGAAGGCCACATGTGGTCTCCAGGCCTGTAGGTTCCCCACCCCTGATATAAAGCATACTGTAGTATGGTAAATTGATAACATTTAGTTAGAGCCTTTTGTTATTTGCATCATATACCAAATCTTATATCTATAAAATGGATTTATAAGAAAGCCACAGATGCAGTCTTTATAAACAAAAATAGTGTCATAGTATGATTATATTGCTGCCTTCATTAGATTACATCTGAAGTATTGTGTTCAGCTCTGAATTACACATATTAAGAAGATTGACAAGGCAAAGGGTATCCAGGCAATGGTGGCTAGTATAGTAAGTAAAACCCCTTTCTGTTCTATGAGAGATAGTTGAAGCAAATGTGGATGTTCTATCTGTTAGCAAATAATGAAAATCATCTTTGAAGGGCTTTAATGTGGAAGAATGAGGCTCTTATGCTTGGTCTGAGAGAAGAAAACTATGAACAATGATTAAAAGTTAAGGCAAACCTGTTTGGAAAAAATTCTAACATTTGCAACAAGTCAAAATGTAATTGGCTGCCTTAAAACCTTATAATTCTGGACTTCTGGTGCCAAGATGGCAGAGTAAAGAAGTAACCTTCAGAAGGCCTCCAAAATTTCCCTCCGAATAACTAAAAAACATATCAGAACTGATTGAGGAGCAGAGAAACAGCTTACCAGCACATCAGGAAAGGTCTATCTCACCGGAGTGGGAGGGAAGCAAGCAGCAGCAGCCAGCCAGCCTTACAGCAGGGGGCCTGCAGTAAGGCTCCAAACCTGGAGCAATCCATCACTGAGGCCCCAACCTTCTGAAAACCAGCAGCCTTCTAGGTCCCATCCCCAGGGATCCCACCCCCTTAGAGTCCTTGACCTAACTGTTGACCAGTAGTGAAGACTCCCCCTGGGTCTGATCAATAGGGAGACCTGACCTTGGAGCCTACTAACAGAGATACCTTGTTTCCGTACAGGAGAAGGGCCCCTCTCCTGGGGCAGACCAGCAACAAGATTCCTTTTTCAGAGCCAGCCAGCAGAAAGACTCTATTAGCATAGCAACCCAGCAACAAGACTCCAACCCTGGAGCAGGCTACCAGCTAAATCTCACACACAAGGGAGGCCAACAGGAAGGCTCTACCTACCTGTACAAACCAGAATGGAAGCCCTCCCTCCAGAGAAAGGAAGCAGCTAAACCTTGAAGCCCAGTGAAAGCCAGCAGTAAGACCCAGAATGCCAGCACAAAAAGCTTGGGACAATGCAAGACCAAAGTCCAACTCTCACATAAAAACATCAAGTCACAAAAAAGGCAGAAAACAATGAGTAAAAAAGAAAGAAAAATAACCTGACTATATAAAGTTACTATGGTGATAGGGTCAATCAAGGCATGAACTTGGAATAATATATTAGCGTCAAAATGGGTGCATGTGAAGCTTCAAAGAAAAATGTAATTTCGTCTCAGACCTAAAAGGATTTCTTGGAAGAGCTTTGAAAGGATTTTAAAAAGCAAATTAGGGAAGTTGGAGAAAAATTTGGAAAATAAATGAGAGTAATGCAAGAGAATCATGAAAAAAGAGTCAATAGCTTGGGGAAAAATATACAAACATTTACTGAGGAAAAGATCTCCCTAAAAAGAATTGGCCAAATGGAAAAGAAAGTGCAAATGATCATTGAAGAAAATAATTCCTTCAAAATTAGAATTAAATGAGTGGAAACTAATAACTCTATGGCACATCAAGATATGATAAAACAAAATCAAAAAAGTAAAAATATAAAATGTGACATTTCACAACTGACCTAGAAAATATATTGAGGAAAGATAATATAAGAATTACTGGACTACCTGAAAGCAATGATCAAAAAATATTAAGGCTGGATAACATCTTTCAAGAAATTATCAAACAAAACTGACATTGATAAATTAGAACCAAAGTGCAAAATACAAATTGAAAGAATTGACAGATCACCACCTGAAAGAGATCCCAAAATGAAAACTCCCAGGAACAATATAGCCACATTCCAGAGATCAGAGATAAAAGAGACAGTATTGCAAGCAGTCAAAAAGAAACAATTCAAATATCATGGAGCCACAGTCAGGATTACACAGGATTTGGCAGCTTTCACTTTAAAGAATCAGAGGACTTGAAATATGATATACTGGAATGTGAAAAAGTTAGGATTACAATGAAGAATCACCTCCCTAGCGAAACTGAATATAATATTTCAGGGGAAAATAGATATTAAATGAAATACAGGACATTCAAGTATTTCTAATTAAAAGACCAGAGCTGAATTAAAAAATGACCTCCAAATACAAACTCAAGGGAAACATAAGAAGGCGAAAACAAACAAGAAAGAGAAAACAGAAGAAATTCAATAATGTTAAATTATTTATATTTCTATATGGCAAGATAATATTTGCAACTTAACAACTTTATTACTATTAGAACAATTAGAAAGAGTATATGCAGACAGAGGGAGTGGATATAAGGTAACTTTGATTGGATGATACGCCAAAAACAAAATAAATGGGGTGAGAAAGAAAATTGCACTGAAATAAAGAGGTAGATAAAAAAAGCCATAGAAAAGCTATTATAATGGAGAGGAAGATGGGAGTGTATGACTCCCAAAGCTTAAGACTTTCTTAAAATTAGTTCAAAGAGGGAATAACATACACATTCAGCTAGACATAGAAACCTATCATACCATATAAGGAAGTAAAAAGGGATAGGGATAATAGAAGGAGGAAGCAGAAGGGGGAATGATAAAAGGGAGGGCATATTGGAGAAGGAGGTGATCAGAAGTAAAGCACTTACGAGGAGGGAAAAGGTGGGAGGTAAGGGAGAGGGGGATAAAAAAGTGAAAGAGTGCATGAATGGAAATACATAGTTTTTGTAACTACAAATACAAATGGGATGAACTCATGTACAAAAGGAACCTGATATCAGAGTGGATTAAAAACCAGAATCATACAATATGCTACTAATTAGAAGCACATTTTAAGCAGAGATACACACAGGGTAAAGGTAAGGGGCTAGAGCAAAATCTATTATGCCTCAGCTGAAGCTAAGAAAGCAGTGGTAGCAATCATGATCTCATACAAAGCAAAAGCAAAAAAAGATCTAATTAAAAGAGATAAAGTAGGAAACTATATCTTGATGAAAGGTACCATAGACAATAAATGAATATCTACAGGAAATAGAAATTACTCAGATTAACAGAAGAAGAAAAAATACTTAAACCAATTTTAGAAAAATAAATTAAGCAAACCATCAATGAACTTCCTAAGAAAAAGTCCCCAAGACCAAATGGATTCACAAGTGAATTCTATCAAACCTTTAAAGAACAATTAACCCCAATATTATGCAAACTATTTGGAAAAATAGGTGGAGTCCAAATCCCTTTTATGAAACAAATATTGTGCTGATACCCAAACCAGGAACAGCCAAAAAAATGAAAGAAAATTACAGACCAATTTTCCTAATGAATATTAATGCAAAAATTTTAAATAAAATGCTAGAAAAGAGATAACAGCAATGTATACAAGAATCATATTCTATGACCAAGTAGAATTTATATCAGGAATGCAAGGCTGGTTCAGTATTAGGAAAACTATTAGCATAATTGACTATATCAATAACAAAAACAACAGAAAAACATATGATTAGATCAATAGATGCAGAAAAAGAATTTGACAAAATACAGCACCCTTTCCTGTTAAAAAAACACTAGAGAATATAGGAATAAATGGAGTTTACCTTAAATTGATAAATACAATTCATCCAAAACTATCTAAAACTGTAATGGGGATAAGGTATAAGTCTTGCCAACATGATCAGGGATGATGCAAGGATGCCCTTATCACCTCTATTATTTAACATTGTATTAAAATATTATCAATAGCAATAAGAGAAGAAAAAGAAATGAATTAGAATAGGCAGCGAGGAAACAAAAATATCACTCTTTGCTGGTAATATGACTTTATACTTAGAAAATTCTAGAGAATCAACCAAAACATATTTGAAATTATTAACAACTTTAGCAAATTTGCAGGATACAAAAGAAACACACATCAATTATCAGCATTTCTACATGTTACCAACAAAGTCCTTTCATTAAAAATAATTGTAGATAATATAAAATATTTGGAAGTGTATCTGCTAAGACAAACCCAGGAACTATATGAACACAACTATAAAAATTGTATGATACAAATAAGGTCAGATCTTAAAAACTGGAAAAAATATTAATTGCTCATAAGTATGCCCATGTAATAAAAATTAGAATTCTACATGAATTTATTTATTAATTCCCATACCAATCAAATTATAAAAAATATTTAAAGAGTGAAAAAATAATAACAAAATTCCTCTGGAATAACAATAGCTAAAGGGTATCAGGGGAATCAATAAAAAATACGCGTGAAAGAAAGTGGTCTAGCGATACCAGATCTCAAGCTGTATTACAAAGCATTTATTACCAAAGAATCTAGAACTGGCTAAGAAATAGAGTGGTGGATCAGCGAAATATATTAGGTACAAATTACATTGTAGTAAATGACCATAGTAATGTAGTATATGATAAACCCAAAGATCTAAGCTTTTGGAATAAAAAAAAAACCTCATCATTTAACAAAAATTGCTGGGAAAACTGGAAAACAGTATGGAAGAAACCAGGTATAGAAAAACACCTCATACTGTATACCAAGACAAGGTCAAAATAGGTACATGATTAAGACATAAAAGATTATACCATAAGCCAACTAGGAGAGCATGGAATGGTTTACCTGTCAGATTTATGGATAAGG
This sequence comes from Trichosurus vulpecula, assembly GCF_011100635.1. Taxonomy (NCBI): domain Eukaryota; kingdom Metazoa; phylum Chordata; class Mammalia; order Diprotodontia; family Phalangeridae; genus Trichosurus; species Trichosurus vulpecula. Next base: position 323,655,997 of record NC_050576.1, on the reverse strand, counting down.
GAAGAAGAAGAAAAAAGGTATAGATAACATTATAAAATGTAAAATCGATAATTTTAATTATATAAAATTAAAATTTTTCCATAAAAAACAATGAAACCAAAAGTATAAGGAAAGCAGCAAACTGGAGAAAAAAATTATGAGTAACTATGAGAAAAGCCTCATTCCTCAAATATATAGAGAACTGAGTCAAATCCATAAAAATTCAAGTCATTCCCCAATTGATAAATGGTCATAGATAGAACAGGAAGTTTTAAGAAAAGAAATCAAAGCTATCTATAGTTATAAGGAAAAAATGCTCTAAGTCATTATTGATCAGAGAAATGCAAATTAAAACAACTTTGAAGTATCACCTCAGACCTATCAGAGTGACTAATATCAGACACACACACACACACACACACAGAGGAAAATGTTGGCTGTTGGATGAAATGTAGGAAAACTGGGACACTAGTATACTGTTGGTGGAGTTGTGAACTAATCCAACCATTCTGGAGAGTAATTTGGAACTATGCCCAAAGCACTTTAAAACTGTATACCCTTTGATCCAGCAATACCAGTGGTCTATATACCAAAGACATCCAAAAAGTGGGGGGAAGGGCCTATATATACTAAAATATTTATAGCAGCTCTTTTTGTGGTGGCTAAGAATTGGAAATTGAAGAGATACTCATCTATGAGGAAAGGCTAAACAAGCTGTGGCATATGATTATAATGGAATTTTATTGTGATATGAGAAATGACAACCACGATGATTTCAGAAAACCTGGAAATATTTACATGAACTGATACATAGTAAAGTGAACACAATCAGGAGAACGTTATACAGAGTAATTGCAATACTGTTTGAATGACTTAGCTATTCTCAGCAATACAATAATCCAAGATAATCCCACTATCTGCCTCCAGAAAAAGAACTGATATGGACTGATTACAGACAGAAGCATGCTATTTTTCACTTTTATTCTTTTTCTTTTACTTGCATCTTCTTGTAGAAAATTACTCATATGGAAATATTTTACATAATTGCACATGTGTCACCTATATCTGTTTTCTTAATGTAAAAGGTTGAGGGGAGGGGAAAAGGGATAGAATTTGGAACTCAAAGCTTTAAATAAAATATTCTCTCTCTCTCTGTATATATATATATATATATATATATATGTATATATACATATATATACACATATATGTGTATATATATATATATATTAAGTCATAGTTCTTTATGACTTAAATTCTTCAAACAGAGGCAATTTCTACTCATATCCAGGTCTAACTACATTTCTTCAAAAATCCCATCTTCAAGGATATGATTCTACTGAATGCACAAATATCAGGTAAGAGCTTTAGAGATCCCTCTATGGTATTCATGTAAGTGTTTTTGTTTGATCATTTGATTAACAGGTACAGGCATACTGTGTTTTTTTTGCACTTTGCTTTATTGTGTTTCTGTTGCCATTTGTCCACTAGCATGTGCTCACATTGTGTTTCTATGTCACATTTCGGTAACTCTCACACGGTTTCAAAATGTTCATTATTATCATATATGTCATGGTGATCTGTGATTGCTAGGCTTTGATGTTACTGTTGTAGCTGTTTTGTGCCACCACTAAACATATCCACATAAAACAGCAAACTTGATAAATGTTGCGTGTGTTTTGACTGTTTAGCTGTTCCCTTGTCTCTCTCCTTCTCCTTGGGACTCCCTATTCCCTTAGATACAACAATATTGAAGAATATTACATAAACTTAGTTGATAAAGCAGCAGCAAGGTTTGAGAGGATTAACTCCAATTTGGAAAGAAGTTCTACTGTTGGTAAAATGCTATCAAACAGCATTGCATGCTACAGAGAAATCTTTCATGAAAGGAAAAGTAAATCTTTGTGGCAAAATTCATTCTTATCTCATTTTAAAAAGTTGCCACAATCCTCCCCCCATCCCCAGGCTTCAGCAACCACTGCCCTGATTTATTGGCAGTAATTAATATTGAGGCAAGATCCTCCACTAGCTTGCTGAATGGCTTGCTGAAAACTGACATGATGGTTGGTGTTTTTTTTATCCATAAAGTATTTTTTTAATTTAAGGTATATACAATTTTTAGATATAATATGATTGTACAGTTAATAGACAAAGTATAGTGTAAACATAACATTTATATGTACTGGGAAGCAAAAATCATCATATGACTCCTTTTGTTGTGATATTCACTTTATTGCTGCGGTCTGGAGCCAAACCCACAATATCTCTGAGGTGTGCCTATATAAGGAACTTAACTCACTTTTGCTAACCAGAAAAGAGATCTTTATCTCTTATCTTCAGCAAAGAACTAGGATAAACAATTGCCCTTAGAGATTTTTAAACACTTCTGGTGGTCTCTAGTCTAGGATAAACTCTTCATGTATATTAATAGTAAAGGGAACTTTTCTGCTGGGAAGAAATAGATTATCTTGTTATCGTAATAGGATAATACGTCCACTTAAGGAGAATAATAAAACTCCATGGGAGATAGCATATTAAGTAAAGTGTAACAAACAGGTGGAAGATGAGGCATTTCCCTATGAGGATATCCTCACCCACTTATCAGGTCCTGGAAGGGGAAGCATTTCTAGGGGAAAAACAACAGGCATAGTGATAAAATGATATAAATATAATATAAAATAACAAAAGTGGACAATGTAATATAAAATTACATATAAAGTGGAGAGCAATTTAAAATGGAGTATAAAAGGATGAGAACACAAGAGGTACAGAGGGCAGCCCTCTTTCTCCTGTCCCGGGCTGGTTTACATCTGCTCCAATGGGTTTATCTTCTCTCTGTATCTGTTGTTGTTGTTCACTCATTCTAGTAGTGTCCAACTCTTTCTGACCCCATTTGGGGTTGTTTTCTATTTACTTCTCCAGCTCATTTTACAAATGAGGAAACAGAGGCAAACAGGGTTAAGTGACTTGTCCAGGGTAACAAGGCTAGTAATTGTCTGAGGCTGGATTTAAATTCAGGTCTTCCTGACTCCAGGTCCAGTGCTCCATTGTGCCACCCAGGAGCCCTCTATGTTTAGGGGGTTTTGATTCATTTTAGGTTATTAGTCTCTCTGTGCTTGTTCTTCCTCCTATAAATCAAATTCCACATGACAAATGACTACTTAAAAATGACATTAAAAGTTTATGATTCTCTGAGGCCCTCTCTCTGTGTCTCTCACACTGGGGATGACTCTGTCTTTAGCTTTTCCTACTCAGTCTTATCTACTCTCCCAAATCCATATCAATGAGGCTAAAATTAAACACTGAAGAAAAGGTTTATAGGCTGCTATTTTCTTTATTTAATGATAGGAATAAATGATAGCAAACAAGGACCAGGCTGCAGCGGTTGAAGGGGGGAGTCTGTGGATTAACATCAATCAGTGTTAGGTGCAGCTACGTAGAGCAGGAGCCAAATTTCCCGCTACTTATTCCTTCTGTAGGGAGAATTGTTGAGATAGAACTCCACATGAGTGAGACAATTAACAATCACTGTTTCCTTTTCCAACTTTTAGTCAGGAGAGAACACTGTTTCTGAGTGGCAACTGGGGTAGTCTACCAAACCTCATTTAATCATTGTAGCAGTCTATTTCTATCACAGAAACATAAGCAACATCAATCGGAGTCTTTGTAGAGATCAGAGGAATTAGAACTCTGAGTGAGACCTAAGAGGTACATTCTGAAGATTCCACATGGTATCAGTGAAGACAAACTTCCATCTTTCTAGCTTCTCCTTTTCTAACATGTTTCCCAGAAATCTCCATAAAGGAGACAGGAGCCTACGTTAAACCTTTCCCAAGAATATCAGCTCCAAATATCCATAGCTTGTAGAATTTGGGGGTAGAATCTCTATTATAACTTAAGGGTATACTATTTATTAAAAGGCAAAAACAAATCTTGCATGCAATCTCAAAATCATAAGATAATGACCTGCTGAATAAGATAGAAGAGAAAATTCCTACCTATTATGGAACCAAAATAAAACTATTTATTTTTGCAAGGGCAGGCAAAGTGGGACTTTTTGCTGTTTTTTTTTTTTCTTTTGGACTGCTTCTCAGCACCAAGGCAATCAAGTACCTTTGATTGAGTCTTGCCTTTGTTTGTAGGAAGGCACATATCCTTTTGCTAATTAGGTCAGGAAAAGATGTGAAGCCCTCAGGAGATGTGAAACACTCTGACCTTGAAGAGGTATATATGTATGTATGTATGTATATATATATATATATATATATATATATATATATATATATATATATATATATATATACACTCTGAGGTTAGCATTTTGTTTGGGGCTCATTTATTGGAAGAGTGTTGGTGTGGAGACTCTGGGTAGCTGTTAAGGAGCCCACTAGCTTTGAAAACCCAGATGTTGGTGTTTCTCTTTCTGGTAACTATATATGTATAGCTTTGGTCAGTCAGCTAGAAGGCTGTCTATTGATTTGTGTTCTTTGCTTTGTTTATATTTTTTCTGTTTGTAACTTCTGTTTGTATTTGCTCTGAAGTTCAGAGTGCTGGCTTTCCCCCCCCCCCCCGAACTCAGTGAATGATATACGTATGTTTGATTAAAGTGAGATTGTAAACCTCTTAAAGTTGCTTTCCTTAGAAAAACAGATAAAAGAATCTGTGCTAGCAGCCCTCCTGTGTGCTGGTGTTACTGGCCTTATACAGCCACAGTAGCTGCAAGTAACATTGTGTTTCAACAATTTGGCTAGCAGCTGTTGTAGGGGTGTAAGACCAACACAATTCCAACAACAAGCACGCCGCAAAAGCACAGTTTCTTTTGATCTGCTTAACTAAGGAAAGCTACGTGAAGGGGTTGACAAGCTTACTTTAATTCAGCATACAAATATCATTCACTTAGTTCAGGGGAAGAGAAAGCACACTGAACTTCAGAGCAAATTACAAACAAATTACAAACATCAACAGACAGAACAAATACAGATTCATAGTTACCAACATCTAGGTTCAGCCCGGGAGCTTGGAACAAGGGCTGGCCCAGAGTCACGTGCCACCACTGCTGTAGGTAGGAGCTCCAAAAAAGAGACAGCCAACCCCTGGTTTTATATCTTTTTCAGGGTCAGGGGTGAGTCACACATGCGACTCACCCATGTGACCTGGAATCATCACAAAGAGGTGACTTAAACCCATGTGGTCTAAAAGTCTCTGCTGTCCCAGACATGTAAACTAGGCTCTCCCTGGAGTTAACCCCACCTTGGGCCCCACCTTAGTTGCCAATCCACACCCACTAGGGTTTTACACCTAATAGAGGTTTGGGCCTGGGGCTTAGCACCTAGTAAAGTTCAGTGAAATACACTGAATTACTCAAAGCAAACAAAAGCCAAACTCTTCAAGGGCACTTGTTGAACTAAGTGCTAAGGAGTCCATTTTGCTTACCAACACACATTGTTGTTACAATTTTCTTTCCTTTTTTTCTGTGCTCTCCTCCTTTTCTGTTTCTCTTCTTGATATAAGCAATGATTGAACATTGTGTAAATTATTACACATTATTAGCACAAGGGACCTTATGAAACCATAGGTTAAGTTACATTTTTAGAGGTACTAGTAAATTCAGGCTTAGTCTATGAAAACTGGCTCCAGTACATATCAAGTACCACTAACATTGACTGGTGTGTATTAGTTTTGTTTCAGCAGTTTTACAGCAATATTACTTCAATAATTGGGATTTATATTCATTGAAAGAGGTAATTTTCATCGAGCAAATGATGAAGCAAGGACTGGTCTTTGCCTCTCCTGTTCAAACTAAAGATGTGATTAAAAGTTTATATTGTCTGGTATGTTTCTTTTTCCTACTCTCAATTGGCTTTTATGAAAATATGTTTCCCTATGGTGGGGATATAATCATTTTGTTTGTTGGGCAAAGAAGGGCAAATGTTTCTAGCTTTAACATTTCTATCTATGCTTTATCAATTTTTGCATTAAAGTTGATTTGCGTGATAATTAAAGGAATAATGGGAATTAAAAAGAGAGTATATTTATCCTTACCCAGCTCCTTTGAAATCTGGTCAAGTATTGTCCACGGGAGATGATTTCAAGGGTAACCCAGTCCAGTTACTCAGGGGTATTGGAAGAGATACCATCATAGGCTGCTCACCAGCAGATGGCAGCAGAGAGCAGTAACTCTGTGGAAACATCCAGTAGACAATGCCAGAGAATATTAGTGGTTCTGAAATACTAGAGATGAAATGGGAGTTTCATTATAAATATGTTCTCTTGTCACATGTATTTCCAACATGTGTAACACTCCCATGCACATTTTCTGTTCACATGATCTTTGTGTATTTTCTTTCCTTTATTAGTAGAAGAGGAAAAAGGAAGAGAGAGAAGAGGAAAAGGAGAAAGAGGAGGAAAAGGAGGGGTGGGAGGGAGAAAACTCTTAAATTAATCACCTATTGTCATATCTAATTTAACTGAGCAAAGAACAGTAGGGCCACAATCAAAGTTTTAAATAAACCAAGTTTCCCATGAGACCCATCTATCAAAATTATGCTGTGTCCAGCTACCGAATTGTAAGAATTTGGTTTATGAGTAGCACAGACTATTTCAACTTCATTTCATCTTCACAGACTCACAGGTCATTTTTCAAGCAAGCACCAACCTACATGATTGGAATTTTAAAATCTCAACATCATGTTTATATGCTAGTTATTTTAATAGATATTTTTCTAAGCATAGCATAAGATCACATATAACATTATCTGCATAAGCAAATGTAACCTAAATTTAGTAGAAGTTTTACGATAATTCATTTCCACAGTATGCCAATTACTGCTATCAATGGTCGGTAATATCAGATTCAAGATGTATGAACAACAGGAGCTTATACAAAACTATATCTAGGATTGGGTGATCTGAGGGATGACAGAATTTGCAGTCCTTGAAGACCATATAATTATCAGAACTTAGTACATCATTATCAATAAAACATAGATAAAAAAACAAAACAAAGCCACCAACGGGGTTGCCTTATGAGTCTAGAAGGGACTGTATTGAACCCTGAGGGAGAAGGACAGAGTCACTGGGATAAAAGTGCTCAGCTTGGGATGTGCTTTGTTCTACCCAGTTTCCAGTTTTCTTAATGAAAGAAGACTATTCCTTTTCCCCTCAGGTTTTGGGCCTACGTAGCTATGGTCTCACATTGAGGGCTTTTGGCTTTATTCCCCTATCAATAGTTTATTCAAGGGAAATTTTATGTGCTTATTCATTTTTATAGACCCTGAAGAATCTACCAAAGTGCCTAAAATATTGGTTGAATGAGTACTAAATGAATTATTTTGATGAACACGTTTTTCTTTTTTTTGCTATAAATTTGAGTCCCAGGCCCATCATTCAATACCTAAATAACTTTGGGAAAGTTGCAACCTCTTGGAATATCAGGGACCCATCTGTTAAAAATGAAACAAAACAAAACAAAAACTGAAAATGATGTTACTTATTCTTACAGTATCAAATTCTTGATAGGATTAAATGAAGTAGTGAATATACAATTGCTTAACAACTCTGAAGTTCTCTATAAGTTTTTAAATTAATAATCACTATTCTAAGCTTAATTTCAGGAATGCTGTTGAGGTTTCATCAAAAGTTGAAAAAATAGCTGTTGAATTATTATATTTACCTAATCTGGCTTACTATTGTAATCAGTATAAAAAATGTATCACTGATAGAGTCTTTACACATTGGACGTCCCTTAACATGACTTTTGAAGTATTATACCTTTTTTTCCTCTCCAAAAGAAGTGATTTGTATAATAGGTACTCTAGATCCAACAACACATCATTTAAATACTACATAGTGCAAGCCTATTAAATGATACATTTTTTCACAATAGCAGACATTACTATTCTCAACACATTCCTGATGGATTCTTAATATAATTTACCTGAAAAAAATTCCAGTTTCTCCCAAGGTTATCTTCAAGCACAGTACATAAGTCAATTTCACTCATTCCCATGTACAAAAATTCTGCCAGTTTCTCTTAGATGGAAAGAATGCAGTATTACCATGATTTTTCATTGATTTAATGATGGCTAATCACCACAAATCTTACAGCATTAAGTTAGAGCTGCTCAGAAAGAATTCTGAGGAGGTGACCACCTATTCCACATCCCTGAAAGTAAAACTATATTCTTTGACATTGGCATGATTATGGTGAAGGTTTTAATTTTTTTCTGTATCTGGAAGATTTGAAAATGTTAATCAATTTTGATAATGCAGGATGACCTTGTAGAAAATAAAATAATCATATGACATGTCAATTATTAGCCATTTGTTGAGGCATACTTATTTTTAAAAAGACATTTTTAAAAGATCCTAATCCCCCTCATTATGTTTTTAAATTTATGATTTATTTATTTTTGATTACGTACTCATACACAATCAATCACATCATTTTCCATTCATTGTCTCCCTTAATACTCCCAGCTTTCATAAAATTTCTTTGTCTTTCAAGAAACTGTCATATGTTTTCAAGGGGATTTAATCTCTCACTTTCTTAGAAAAGTTATTAGCTTCCTTTCCATCTTATTCAGCTGGACCAATGAGGGTAGTGGCTATGAAGGAGATGATCTCACCTCCTATTTTACTGACAAGATCAAGACCCTAATGAAACCACTTAATCCTACTCCCCTATTCTATATCCTCACCCATCTAGGCTCAGAGGTCAAGATGACACAAGCATCCCTGCAGCATGTTTTGACATAGAAAAACCCACGTTAACATTTGCTTTTTTAAAAATTTATTTTGTTAAATATTTTCCAATTACATTTTAATTTTGTTCAAGTCACAATAAGAGCACTGTGGTCCAGGTTTTTGATAGTCTGGTCTATTTCCTAACTGACTTAATTTCCTTATTATCTACTCATTACCAACAGCTCATTTTCTAGTTACCACAGAGCTTCCACTGAAATATTTTTTGCAAATTTACTGAGGATTTTCTAATGTCCAAATCTAATGAATTTTTAAAAAAGACATCTTCCTAAATCTCTGAGGATGGGTATGGTGATTAAGGCCAATTTAAATTTCTTAAGTAAGAAAATATGCCTAGGGAGAAAAGTCTGCAATCTGAATAGTTCTATATAAACACAATTCTAGGTCAGGGCCATAAGCCAAAATGAAATTTACAGGCACATTCTATATAAAGGTCTAAACTGAAAGTTGGTAAACCAAATTCAGTATAATAGTTGAATAGCTGAAAGGGATGTCTATGGGGAATAAGGTAAAGTAGGCACGATGGAAGGTAGAAGCAGAAGGTATTAGGGAATGATGTTTTTTTGTCCTACAACTTCTCTCAAGAGTGTCTTTTTATGTTCAGCAGATTGTTAGTTATAACTGCTCCAGAGTCAGATAAGAATGGCTTTTTCCAGTCTTGAAAAATCTAATCCAGGGTGCATTACACTGAAAAAGTGAGGAATGGAGAAAATAGTAGATCCACTAAAGTTACTTGCCAGAGCAAGAATTATGAAAGAGTAGAAGTAAGAAAGCCCAGGAACACTTAGGAGACAAAATCTGAGAAATGATGATATTGATACTAATATGTAAATTATATCTCTTTGTAACACTCATTCCTGTTTAAATTTTTGGTTCAAATACTCTCTCTCCCTCCCATACCCTTCCCAAATTCATTGAGAAGGCAAGTTATATGATATCAACTATTCATGTGCAATCATGCAAACACTTTACAATACTAATCATATTTTCTTAAAAAAGCAAAAACAAGTGAGAAAGCTGTACTTCAGTTTGTACTCTGAGTTCATCTATTTTTTCTCTCCAGTAGGATAGCATTTTTTTTTAACATGAGTCCTTTGGAATTATTTTGGATCACTGTATTGATCAGAGTTGCCGAGTCCTTCACAGTTAATCATCATTACTGCATTGCTGTTACTGTGCACAAAGATCTCCTGGTTCTTCTCATTTCACTTTACATCAGTTCACATATGTCTTGCTATATTTTTCTCCTCTGTCATTTTCCATAGCGCAATAGTACTCAATTACAATCATATGCCGCAACTTGTCACACAATTCCACAATTGATGACTATCCCCTGTTTCCAATTCCTTGCCACCACAGTGAGTTGCTGCAAATATTCTTGCACATATCTGTCATTTTCCTTTTCTTTGATCTCTTTGGAATAAAGACTTACTAGTGGTATTGCTCAGGTCAAAGGGTATGCATAATTTTATCGCCCTTTGGGCATTGTTCCAATTTGTTCTCCAGAATAGTTGGACCAGTTCCCTACTCCGCCAACACTTTATTGGTGTACCTACCTTTTCCTCATCCCCTCCAGGATTTGTCATTTCTGTTAGATTTAGGGTGGTACCACAAAGTTGTTTCATTTGCATTTTTTGATCAACTGTGATTTAGAGCACCTTTTTCCATATACCTATAGATTACTTCAATTTCTTTTTCTGAAAACTGTCTGTTTATAGTCTTTGATCATATATCAACTGGGGAATGGCTCTTTTTTATAAATTTGACTCAGTTCTGTACTTAGAAGATATTTGAGAAATGAGGTCTTTATCAGAGAAACTTGCTGTACATTTTTAATGTTATTTCACTATTTGTGGTACCTTTTAACAAAACATAGTTTCCCTGACTATCCCTTTTAATTAGATCTATTTGTTTTTGTGTTTGCTCTGAAATTATGACTGCTACCTCTGTCCTTTTTTTAAATTTTTTGGTTCACTTGAATCATATTGATTCTGTTTCTGTCCTTTATTTTGAGTCTGTGTATGTGTTTCTGTATCAAATTGTCTCTTGTAAACATGTTGAATTATAGTTTCTAATACATTCAGTTATCTGTTTTCATTTTATCAGTTACCTCCATTTGCATTTAAAATTATGATTGTTAATTATGTATTAACCTCTATCCATTTTTTCTGTTTATTCTTTTCTCTCTTTTTTAGTCTTGTTCCACCTCTAAAGTTTATTTTGTTTCTTAGCACTATCTCCAACATAATTGACTCATACTCATGCCCTCTGAGTAAACTTTTTTTTTAATTGCCTTAATAATAATAAAGTTCTTAGGAGTTAAATGTATCATTTTTCCATCTAGAAATTTGGCTATGATATTCTTGGGAGTTTTCATTTTGAGATTTCTTTTAGGAGGTAATTGGTGGATTCTTTCAATTTCTATTTTGCCCTCTGGATCCAAGATATCAAGGCAATTTTTCTTGATAATTTCTTAAAATATGATGTCTAGTCTCTTTTTTAAAAATCATGGCTTTAAGATAGTTCAATAATTTTTACATTATCTCTCCTTGTTCTATTTTTCCAGGTCAGTTGTTTTTCCTTTGAGATGTTTCACATTATCTTCTATTTATTTTTCATTTTTTATTTTGTTTTATTATTTCTTGATACCTTATGGAGTCATTAGCTTTCAGTTTTACAATCATAGTTTTTAAAGAATTAATTTCTTTTTTTTACTTTATATTCATTGATTTTAACTATGAACAGGACCCCTACTGTTTTGTAACCAACCCCTGTCACTCCTCTCTGACTTGGAATTGGAAATTAGAACTCTGCTATTCAGATCCTGCTGTACCCAGTGCCAGCAAGGGTTCCCTGTAATCTTTTTTGTCGCCATTTGGCTGCCCCCCGTCATATCTTGGTTGAGAGCTCTTGAGGATGCTACTGCTGTGGTCTATGTTGCCATGTCCTATGTATGGGCTCCACAGAGGCCTGTGTTACAGATGTCTCCTTCTTATCTCTTTAGTTTTCTTAGACTGAAAAATGTCTAACCCTGAACTTTTTTTTGGCTTTGCTGTTTCAAAATTTGATTTGAGGTGTTATTCTCAATTTGTTCGCAGGATTTCAACTTCTGGCAGCCAAGATGGTAGAGTAAGCAATAAATCACTATAACTCTCTCATACTCATCCCCAAACAATATTAAAATATAGCCCCAAAACCAATCTTATAACAGCAGAACCAGGAAAACGATGAGCTGAAACAATTTTTTAGCCCAAGAAACTTGAAGGATCAGCAAAAAAGTCCATCTCACTCATGTGAAAGGGGAGCACAGTCCAAAATGGGAAGCATCCAAGCAAGTGAGCGGCAACCCCCAGCCCAACAAACCAGTGGGAGATTCTGAGCTCCAGTGTGATGGAGCAGACAAATGCCAAAACAGGACTTCTCATGTGCCTTAGCATTGCCAGGGGAATCACGACACTCCAGGTCTGAGAACCACCATGTGCTTAAATGTAACTCCCAGTAAACAGGCATACGCCAGAAGCCAGACCTCTATGTGCTACTGCACAGTCCCAGCAAACAGGTAGATGCCAAACCTATGGGTGCCTAAGCAAACAGGCAACCACCAGCTTGGACCTGCCACCAAATTTCAATGTAGCCCCAGCAAATAGGCAGCCTTCCAGAGGCCAGACCACCATGTGCTTTAGCATAGCTCTGGACAAACAGGCAGCCTTCAGAGGCCAGACCAGCATGAGCTTCAGTGCAGTCAAGGAGTAATGTAGAAACAATCCACTAGGCCTCAGCATATGCCAGACACCACCATTAGGAAACCAGTTCAGCACCAGGTAAGCTGCTAGACATCTATGACCTCCAGCAGTGCCAGCCAACCCCACCCTACCCCCTCATCACAGCACCAGACATGAGGGTCCCCTTTGGGCCTCAGGTCAACATCAAGGCAGCACTAAGTAAACAGCCAGGGCCTGCAGCCACTAGCACAAAAAGCCAGAGACAGTGTCCCTTCCAGCTGGGGATCAGAGCTCAAATTCAAATGAAAGAAAAAAGTCCAAAATAACGTGAGCAAAAAGCAACAACAAAAAAATATGACCATAAGAAAGTTATTATGGTGACAAGGAAGACCAAGACAAAAACTCAGAAGAGGGCAACAATGTGAAAACATCTATGTGCAACCCCCCCCCCAAAAAAGTGAGAAGTTGTCTCAAGTAACACATAGAAGAGGTCAAAAAGGAGCTTAAAAATCATATAAGAGGGGAAGCTAGGTGACACCATGAGTAGAGAACCAGCCCTGGAGTCAGGAGGACCTGAGTTCAAAATCCGGCCTCAGACACTTGACACACTTACTATCTGTGTGACCTTGGGCAATTCGCTTAACCCCAAATGCTCTGCCTTCCCCTCTGCAAAACATAAAATAAAATAAAAAATCATATAAGAGAGGTAGAAGTAAAATTGGGGGAAAATGAGAATGATGCTGAAAAAGTAGAATAGATCAAACGGAAAAGGAGATGCAAAAATCCACTGAAGAAAAAAAGCTCCTTTAAGAGCACAGTTGGTCAAATAAAAAAGAAAGTACAAAAGCTAATTGAGGAAAACAACACCTTAAAAGTTAAAATTGGACAATGGAAAGCTAATGACTCCATAAGAAATCATGAAACTATCAAATAAATTCAATAGAATGAGAAAATGGAAGAAAATGTGAAATATCTCATGGGAAAAACAACTAACCTGGACAATAGATACAGAAGAGACAATATCAGAATCATTGGAATACCTGAAAGCCATAATCAAAAACAGGTCTTAGATATCAACTTTCAAGAAATTATCAAGGAAAATTGTCCTCATGCCCTGGAACCAGAGGGCAAAAGAGGCATTGAAAGAATCCACCAATCACCTCAAGAAAGAGATGCACAAATAAAAACCTCAAGGAACATTATAGCCAAATTTCAAAACTATCAGATCAAGGAGAAAATACTTCCACTGGCCAGAAAGAAGCATTCAAATATTGGGGAATCACAATCAGGATCACACAAGACTTGACAGTTGAATCATTAAAGGATCAGAGGTTAGGGTACATGGCATTCTGGAAGTAAAAGGAGCTAGGACTACAACTAAGAGTCACTTATCCAGCAAATTTAGCTTAATACATCAAAGGAAAAGATGGTCATTCAATGAAATAGAAGGATTTCAAGTTTTCATAAGGAGAAGACGAGAACTAAACCAAAAATTTGATCTCCAATATCAAAACACAAGAGAAACATAAGCAGAAAACATAAAAAGAGAAAAGAAAACATAAGAGATTCAATAGAGCTAAACTGTTTACATCCCCACAAGGGAACACGATACTTGTAACTTAAAAATATCACCAATAGTACAGCTAGCAGGAATATACATGTACAGAGGGTACAGGTAATAAGGTGAATTTGAGGGAATGGCTTAAAATAATTAAGGGATGAGGAGGAATACAATGGCTACAAAAGGAATGGAGAGGTAGAAGGAAGGGAGAGGTAGAAGGAAGGGAGAGGTAGAAGGAAGGGAGAGGTAGAGTGGGGTAAGTTATCTCGCATGAAGAGGCACAAAAGACCTATCACAGAGGAAGAGAAGATAGGAGGGTGGTTGATGGGTATCACTTGAACCTTACTCTCATCGGTATTGGCTCAAAGAAGGAATAAAATACAAGTCAGTTGAATACAGAAATCTATCTTACCTGACAAGTAAATAGGAGGGGAGAAGAGTAAGTAAAAGGGGGTAGAGTGGGGATTGACCAAAGGGAGGGCATATCAGGGGAAGTGGTAGACATTAGCAAAACACTGGTGAGGTGGGAAAGGGTGAAAGGAGAGAGGAAAAACAGGATCAATAATAGGATAGAAGGGAATACACAGGTAGTAATCATAACTGTGAATGTGAATTAGATGGACTTTCCCATAAAGTGGAAGTAGATGGCAGAGTTTATTAAAAACCAGAATCCTAAAATATGTTGCTTTAAAGAAAAATACTTAAAGCAGAGAGACACACACAGAGTAAAAGTAAGGGGCTGGAGCAGAATTTATTAGGCTTCAGCTAAAGTTCAAGAAAAGCAAGGGTAGCAATCCTGATCTTAGACAAAGTAAAAGCAAAAAAATGACCTAATTAAAAGAGATAAGGAAGGAAACTATATCTTGCTAAAAGGTACCATTGACAATGAAGCAATCAAATTAGCAGAGCAAGGAATATGGGGAGAATCCATGATCAAACAAGGGATAGAGAACAATGTGAAATGTAGAATAGATAATTTTGATCACATTAGACTGAAAAGCTTTTGTACAAAGCAAACCAATGCAACCATGATTAGTAGAAAAGCAAAAAGCTGAGAAGCAGTCTTTACAGCAAGTGTCTCTGATAAAGATTTAATTTCTCAAATATTTAAAGAAGTGAGTCAAACCTATAAGAATACAAGCCATTCCACAATTGATAAATGGTCAAAGGATATGAGCAGGCAGTTTTCAGATGAAGAAATCAAAGATATCTATAAGCTTATGATTTTGATTAGAGAAATGCAAATTAAAACTCTGAAATACCACCTTATACCAATCAGATTGGCTAATATGACAAAAAAGGAAAGTGATAAATTTTGGAAAGGGTGTGGAAAAAGTGGGACACCAATGCACTGTTGGTGGAGATGTAAACTGATCCAACCATTCTAGAAGGCAATTTGGAACTATGCCCAAAGGGCAACCATGTCCATACCCTTTGATCCAGCCATAACACTACTAGGACTATACCCCAAAGAGATAAAAAGGGGGGAAAGGATCTGCACATTCATATTTATTCATAGCAGCCCTATGTGTGGTGGCAAAACTGTAGAAATTGAGGGGATGTTGATCAATTGGAAATGGCTGAACAAGTTGTGCTTTATGAATGTAATGGAATACTATTGTGAAATAAGAAATAATGAACAGGTAGATTTCAGAAAAGACTTGTACAAACAGATACAAAGTGAAATGAGCAGAACTGGAAAAAAAAATGTACACAGTATCAGTAACATTGTGTTATGATAAGCTATGAGTGACTCAGCTTTTCTCAGCAACAAAATGATCCAAGACAAGTACAAAGGACTCATGAAGGAAAATGCTGTCCATATCCAGATAAAGAACTGATGGACTCTGAATGCAGATCGAAGCATTTTTCCCTTACTTTATTCTTTCTGGTGTTTTTTTTTCTTTCGATCTGTTTCTTCTTCCACAACTGTAACAAATACGAAATACATTTTAAATGATAGCACATGCAGAAACTATGTCAAACTGCCTACCATTCTCAGAAGAGAGTGGGGGAGGGAGGGAGAAGAATTTGGAACCACAAATCTTGTAAAAATGAATGCTAAAATATTTCTTGATATGTAATTGAAGGAAAAATACTATTTAAAGAAAAATAAACCAAAAAGAAACACTAGAAAGCATAGAAATAAATGGAGCTTTTCCTAAAATGATTAGTACCTAGCAAAAATCATCAATAAGGAAAGACAACTGAAATAATGCTGGGTGAAGTGAGAAGAGTTAGGAGAACATTGTACATAGTAATGGCAACTTTGTGCAATGATCAACTATGATAGACTTAACTCTTCTCAGCAATAGCATCATCCAAGACAATTCCCAAAGTCTCAAGATGGAAAATGCTGTCCACCTTCAGGGAAGAACTATGGAGTCTGAATGCAGATTGAAGCATTCTATTTACACTTTGGTTTTTCCTTTTTGATCAGTTTCTTCTTTGACTAATGTGGACATATGTTTAGCATGATTGCACATGTATTACCTATATCAGATTGCTTGCTGTCTTGGGGAAGTGAGGAGGGAGGGAGAAAAATTTAGTACAAAAATCTTAAAGAAGTGAAATTATGAAAACTATCTTTACATGTAATTGGGGAAAAATAAAATTCTATTTACAAAACAAAATTTCTTTGAAGGGAAATGTTGAGAGAATTTGACTGTGTTGCCTCCAAAATGCCTTATTGGCTCTATCCTGTAAAGTTTGAGAAGTTAATTAAGTTGACTATGGTGACATGGTAAGTGCCAAAAAGAAGATGGATCTGCATCTTCCTCAGTCTATGTCCAAAATATGGCTAACAAGTAAGATGAACTCCAAATTCCACTACAATAAAGAGAGATAAATTTGCCCTTCTTAGTCTCACTCAGAGATTTGATGGAATGGTACCCAAATTCTGGAAGGCTATACTTCACTCAAAAGTAACAGCATATGGAAAAGGTGAGTGCAGTAGTATTTTAGATTAAGAAGATATTGTTGGGGGTGGAGTCAAGATGGCGGCTGGAAAGCAGGGACTTGCATGGGCTCCCTACCAGGACCCTCCAAAAACCTATAAAAATGGCTCTGAACAAATTTTAGAACTGCAAAACCCACAAAATACCAGAGGGAGGCAGGGCTCCAGCCCAGGAAAACCTGGATGGTCACTGGGTGAGGTCTATTGCTCACGGAGCTGGGAGCTGAGGGGAGCAGAGGGGATCAGAGCTCAGCGTGGGCGGCAGCAGGACCAACCAGACCAGGAGCCAGGTGGAACAAGCCCTAGCACCCTGAATCAGTGAGCTGTGGCAGTTACCAGACTTCTCAACCCACAAACAACAAGGACAACAGAGAAGGTTAGTGGGAAAAGCTGTGGGAACAGAGTGGAAGGAGTTTGTGGTTCAGCTACCGCCCCAGGGGCGGTGGAGGTGGTGCAGCTACAGAACTACAGCTGCAGTTGCTTCTGGCCCCAGGCCCATGTGGTGGGAGGAATTAAGTGGCGGATCAGAGCAGGAGTGCAGAGCCGGCTGAAGCTTTTCCTCAGGTCTGGGTTGGTGGTTCTTGGAGAAGGAAGAGTGCTGGTGTGGCAGAGCTGGCTGTATAGAAATAGCTCTGAAAACAACAGTGCATCCCCTCAAGCTTGGAACGAAGTACTCTCTGCTCTTCAAGCAGTCATACCCTGATGAAAAACTCAAGAGTCAAGTAAGTTGGCTGGGAACATGGCCAGGCAGGGAAAATACACTCATATTCAGTCTCAGACTTTGGAATCTTTCTTTGGTGACAAAGAAGACCAAAACACACAGCCAGAAGAAGTCAACAACGTCAAAGAGTCTACATCAAAAGCCTCCAAGAAAAACATGAACTGCTCTCAGGCTGTGGAAGAGCTCAAAAAGGATTTGGAAAAGCAAGTTAGAGAAGTAGAGGAAAAAATGGGTAGAGAAATGAAAATGATCCAAGAAAACCATGAAAAACAAATCAATGACTTGCTAAAGGAGAACCAAAAAAAAAAAAATACTGAAAGAAATACTGAAGAAAACAACTTAAAAAATAGACTAAGTCAAATGGCAAAAGATCTCCAAAAAGCCAATGAAGAGAAGAATGCCTTGAAAGACAGAATTAGCCAAATGGAAAAGGAGGTCCAAAAGACCACTGAAGAAAATACTACCTTAAAAATTAGATTGGAGCAAGTGGAAGCTAGTGACTTTATGAGAAATCAAGATATTGTAAAACAGAACCAAAGGAATGAAAAAGTGGAAGACAATGTGAAATATCTCATTGGAAAAACCACTGACCTGGAAAATAGATCCAGGAGAGATAATTTAAAAATTATTGGATTACTTGAAAGTTATGATCAGCAAAAGAGCCTAGATATCATCTTTCGAGAAATTATCAAGGAGAATGCCCTGATATTCTAGAGCCAGAGGGTAAAATAGAAATTGAAAGAATTCACAGATCGCCTCCTCAAAAAGATCCCCCCCCCCCAAAAAAAACTCCTAGGAATATTGTGGCCAAATTCCAGATTTCCCAGATCAAGGAGAAATACTGCAAGCAGCCAGAAAGAAACAATTTGAGCATTGTGGAAACATAATCAGAATAACACAGGATCTAGCAGCTTCTACCTTAAGGGATCAAAGGGCTTGGAATACGACATTCCGAAGGTCAATGGAGCTAGGATTAAAATCAAGAATCAGGTGAGTGTCATGCTCCAAGACAAAATATGGATTTTCAACAAAATAGAGGACTGTCAAGCTTTCTCAGTGAAAAGACCAGAGCTAAACAGAAAATTTGACTTTCAAACACAAGAATTAAGAGAAGCATGAAAAGGCAAACAAAAAAGAAAAATCTCAAGGGACTTACTAAAATTGAGCTGTTTTGTTTAAATTCCTACATGGAAAGATTATGTGTATGATTCATGAGACCTCAATATTAGGGTGGCTGAAGGGAATATGCATATATATATATATATATATATATATATATATATATATATATATATGTATATATGTATGTATGTGTGTGCATATATATATATGGGTATTTATATATATATGTGTGTGTGTGTGTATGCATGTGTATATGTATGTGTATTATGTCTATATATATATATATATATATATATATATATATATATATATATAGTAGACAGAGTGCACAGGGTGAGTTGAATATGAAGTGATGATATCTAAAAAAATAAAATCAAATTAAGGGATGAGAAAGGAATATACTGAGAGAGGGAGAAAGGGAGAGATAGAATGGGATAAATTATCTCACATAAAAGTGGCAAGAAAAAGCAGTTCTGTAGAAAGGGAAGAGGGGCCAGGTGAGGGGGAATGAGTGAATCTTGCTCTCATGGGATTTGACCTGAGGAGAGAATACCATGCACACTCAATTGGGTATCTTATCCCACAGGAAAGAAGGAAGAAGAAGATAAAAAAGGGGGGATGATAGAAGGGAGGGCAGATAGGGGGAGGAGGTATTCAAAAACAAACACTTTCGAAAAGGGACAGAGTCAAGGGAGAAAATTCAATAAAGGGGTATAGGTTAGGGAGGAACAATATATAGTTAGTCTTTCACAACATGAGTATTGTGGAAGGGTTTTACATAATGATACACATGTGGCCTATGCTGACTTGCTTGCCTTCTTAGGGAGGGTAGGTGGGGAGAGAAGCAGGTAGAGAATTTGGAACTCAAAGTTTTGAAAACATGTTCAAAAACAAACAAAAAGAAGTTTTTGTATGCAACTAGGAAATAAGATACACAAGCAATGGGGTGGAGAAATTTATTTTGCCCTACAAGAAAGGAAGGGAAAAGCAGATTTGAGGGGAGTGGGGTGAGAGAAGGGAGGGGTGATTGGGAAATGGGGCAACCAGAATATACGCCATCTTGGAGTGGGCAGGAGGGTAGAAATGGGGAGAAAATTTGTAATTCAAACTCTTGTGAAAATCAATGCTGAAAGCTAAATATATTAAATAAATTAAAAAAATAAAAATAAAGGATATATTTAAACTAGAAAAAAAAGAAGATATTGTTACATGAGAAAAATCCTTGAACCAAAGTGGGACAGATTGGTGGAAAGCATTTGCCTATGAAGATCAATGTAAGCAAAACTAAAAGGGATATTTAAAAAATAGAATATAAGATAACACACCTGGACAGAATGAATACATTTGTGAATAGAAGAAACAAGTTATAAGTTTGGCACAGAGGCATGATGGAGTGTGAAGAGGGACCAAATTATCCAGGTATCTGTTGTTACTCTACCTTTGCCAAAAGCAGGACAGCTAATAATGTATTTACTTTCATTGATAAGAATAATTTCTTGGTTTAAAAAGTAGAAAAAAAACAACAAAGAATAATTATCTTTTTGATCTCATTCTCAATAACAAAGAAGAATAACTTACTTCAGTGAAAAGATGAGAACCTTTGGAGAAAGAAAGGCCCATCAAAATCAGGTTTTTTTGCTGGGGAGGGGAAAACTGGGCATAACCTAAAATGTGTCATAAATTTCATGTGAGAAGATTTTAAACTTTTCAAGAGGAATAGAAACTGGAAGATAGAAAGAAAAGCAATTATCATTAATAGAGATTAACTGTACATAATATGGAAGAAATGGCAGGCAATGTAGGATGGATTAATAAGCATTGAATGAGTCTTTAAAAATATTCCAAGAGTTTTAAATTTTAGAGAGAATTAAGGATGGTGAAGGAAGGGAAAGGCTATAGACAAGTCTGTTTTTCAAAGTTGCTTTTGAGAAAAGAGGATAATAAAAAGGATAGTTTCATCGTTCTGAGAAGATGATACAATGACAAAATGGAGAGGAGACAAAACTAACTTTTATTTTGTGTCCATTTTCTCTACGAAGGAGGAGAGTCTTGGAATTAGAAAGGAACTGATAGGGAGTTGATACTTAAGTAAGGAGATGAAACACAGAGTAGCTAGCTGACTGCTAGTAACAGGCCCAGATGTACTAAATCCTCAGGCATGTAATCGAACTGTGACCCATCAGTGACTGATTGCTGAGCCACTATCAATGCTCCTTGAAAGCCCTTGGAGCATGAGAGAAGGTATTATGACAGAATCCTGGAACCACAGTGGGAAAGCATAATCGAAAACTTTGGGAAAATCTTTAGGAATGTTAGGGGTGGGGGAGCAAAAAGTTCTAATTTAATATTATCCTTTCTTCTTAGAAAGTTTTTAAATGTTTATGATTCTGCTTTTTACCGATTTTCTTCATTTTGCCTTGCCTGCTTCTTCTTAGTCTCCTTTGCTATATCTTCATCCTAAGGATATGCCTAGGTACGTGTTTGTCCTGGCCCCTTATCTACTCTTTATATACTATCTGGTTTGATGATCTCATTAGCTCTTTGGGATAATTTATCTCTATAAAGATAATTCACAGATTTTAACATCTGCCCTAAATATCTCACTTGAGTCATAGTTATATCATTTTTTGCCTATTCACATGGACATTCTAATGATGTCTTAAAATTAATATGTCTGAAACAGACCTCATCATTACCTGAAAGCCCCCATATTTAGTACAAGGAAGGAAATAAGCACTTATTAAAGCACTATGATAGACAGTGTGCTAAATGTTTTACAAATATTATCTCATTCCATCCTCACAATAACCCTGGGAGAGAGATCCTATTATTATCCCTATTTTAAAGTTGAAGAAACTGAGGCTGAGAGTTTCAGAGATTAAGTGACTTTTTTCACAGTGGAAGGTTCAGAGGTTAAGTGAATTATACATATTCATATAGGTAATAAGTGTCTTGGGCTGAATTTGAACTCAAGTTTCCTGACCCTAGACTCAGTAACCTATTAAAATATGATTAGATTGGTCAAGATGGTGGAGTACAAGCAGCAATCTAATTGAACTCTCCCAACATTCCTTTCTAAAAAAAGAAAAACCTTTAAAAATAATTCCTCAAATCAAATTTTGGAGTGGCAAACCTGACCAATGGTTAGAGTGGGACATTTTCCCAGCCTAAGTCAACTTAGGAAAGGTCTGTGACATTGGCATGAGGGCCAGCCCAAAGCATGGCAGCAGTGACAGCTGTCAGCCTTGGAGGAGGTTGTGACAGAATCATCAGCAGCAGTAACTTCAGGAGCTCCCAGCCTGTTGATAGTAAGGGGTTTGACAACTGTTAAGAAAAAGATTACAGGGGCACTTTGATAGCACTGGTTGTAGCTGACACTGATTAGCAATGCTATTGCCTATAAGCCATTCTGGATTGCAGTTCCAGGGTGAATGAAAACACTTCGGGTCAGTCACAAGGGAGTAGAAGACTTGGTCACATTTCCAAGGCTGAAAGGAGAACTATCATTTGTGGCTACAGAAAGAACAAGGGACCTGATGACAATTCCAGGGCCAACAGGAGTGCTAGCATTTATGGCTGCAGGCCTTTCCTGGATAAAGACCAGAACACATACCATAAGAGCAATGACTGCACTGATCCCCAGCTCACAACACCTACTAAGCATCAAAAACTTGCAGATATCTAGAACTAGCTCTGAAAAGAGCAGCAGAAAAGGTCCAGAAACTTAAGATACTCGCTTTCCAACCCAGAGGGAGAGTAGCTAAACTTTAACATAGAGTTCAAAGTCAAGAAATACATTTGAAAAATGAGCAAAGAGAAAAAAAAAATATAATGACTGTAAAATGCTACTGTGGTGGCAAGGAATACCAAGATATAAACTCAGAAGACAATAATTTGAAAATATCTATAAAAAAGACTCAAAAATGCTAATTGCATAGAAGCCCAACAAGAATTCCTAGAAGAGTAAAAGAAAGAAATGAATGGTAGAGGGGAAAATAGAAAAAAGAAATGAGTGATGCATTTAAATTATGAAAAGAGAATTAACAGCTTGATCAAAGAGGCATAAAAAAATACTGAAGAAAATAATATCTTAAAAAACAGAATTGTCCTAATGTTAAAATTTGCTGAAGAAAAGAACTCCTTAAAAAGCAGAATTGGGCAAGAATAAGCTAAGGACTCTATGAGACATGAAGAAACAATAAAATGAAGTCAAAAGAATGAAAAAAACATGGAAGAAAAAAGTGAAATATGTTATTGGAACAACTGACCTGGAAAACAGATTGAGGAGAGGTAATTTAAGAATTATTAAACTACCTCAAAGCCAGGATAAAATAAAGAAACAAAATCTTAGACATCATATTTCAATAATTTACAAAGAAAAACTTCTCTGATAATTTAAATACGGTGGGTAAAATAGAAATGGAAAGAATCCACTTATCTCCTCCTAAAAGAGATCCCCAAATGATATTCCCAGGAATATCATAGCCAAATTCCAGAACGCCCATATCAAGGAGAAAATATTGCATGCAGTTAGAGATCAATAATCCAAATATCATGCAGCAAAATCAGGATCACACAAGATTCAGCAACTTCCACATTAAAGGATTGGGGGTCTTGGAATATGATATTCCAGAAGGCAAAAGTTGAGTATAATCCTTCAAGGGGAAAATGGATATTTAATGAAATACAGGACTTTCACGCATTCCTGAGGTAAAGATCAGAGTTGAAAATAAAGTATAACATGAAAACACAAGACTCAAGAAAAGCATAAAAAGGTAAACACAAAAGGGTAATCATAAGGAACTTGATAAAATTAAAGTGTTTATATGGGGAGATGATACATGTAAATCCTAAGAACTTTATCATTATTGGAGTGGTTAGAAGGAATGTACATAGAGAACATGGATGTGTGTTAATTATGTTGTAATAATCTCCAAAAAAAAGTTTGAGAAAGAGAGATGGACTGCGAGAGGTAGAATGGGGAAAAAATATTCTCTCATAAAAGAAACAGAATGAAGAGGTTTTACGTGAACCACACTGCCATAGGAATTGATCCAAAAATGGAAGAAGACACACACAGAGAGTCAGGTTTAGCAATCTACCTTACCCAATAGAGCAATAAGAGGGGACAGGGATAAAAAAATATAGGTGGAGATGGTAAAGGAGAAGGAGGATTAAGGTAGGCAGTGTTCAGATGCAAAAAAGACTTTTGAGGAGAGATGGAATAAAAAGAGGGAGAGAAGAAGAATCAGAAGAAAATAGGATGGAGGAAAATACACAAATAATAATGACAACTGTGAATGAAATGAGGTGAGCTCCCTCCCATAAAATGGAAGCAGATATGAGAATGGATTTGAAAGCATAATCCAACAATATGTTGTTTCTAAGAGAGACACTTGAAACAGAATGCAGAATTAAAATAAGGGGCTGTAGTGTAATCTGTTATGCTTCAGCTGAGGTAAAAATGGCAGGAGGAGCAATCATGATCTCAGACAAAGCAAAAGCAAAAATGGACACAATAAAAAGTGATAACCAGATAAACTACATTTTGAAAAAGGTGTCATAAACAATGAAGCAATATAAAAATACAGCTAGTTTCTCTGATAAAAGTATCATTTCTCAGGTATATAGGCAATGAGTCAATTTAAAAAAAAATAAGAGACATTCCCCAATTTATAAATGGTCAAAATATGAAGAGACAGTTTTCATAAGAAACCAAAGCTATCTATAATTATCTAAAATGCTCTAAATCACTATTGATTAGAAGAAGGCAAATTAAAACAATTCTGAGGTACCACCTCACAGCCATCAGAAATGAGTGAGAGTTCCTGTCTGGGATAAGGGGAAACAGGGACGATAATGAACTGTTTGTGAAGTTGTGAACTGGTCCAGTCCTTCTGGAGAACAAATTGGAACTATGCCCAAAGGACTACAAAACTGTGTATACCCTTTGACTCATCAAAAACATTAGATCTGTATTCCAAATAAATCAAAGAAAAAGAAGAAGAACTTACATGTACGAAAATTTATTGCAGCTCTTCTTGTGATGTCAAAGAATTGAAGATTGACAGGATACCCATATTTTAGGGAATAGCTGAATTAGTTATGGCATATGATATTGATGGAGTATCATTGCTCTATAAGAAATAAAAAAGGGGTGGTTTCAGAAAAAAAAAAAACCATGGCTAGACCTGTATAAATTGATGCAAAGTATAGGGAGAAAAATAAGGAGATCATGGTGCACAGTAAGAGCAATATTGTAATGATGACTGACTATGAAAGGCCAGGCCACTCCGATCAATACAATGATCCAAAATAATTCTAAAAGATTCATGAAAATGATGAAAAAAGCTATCTGCTTCCAGAGAGAGAACTAATGAACTCAGTGCAAATTGAAGTATAATTTTCAGAGTTTTATATTTTTTTGGTCGTGAAATGCCTAGTATGTTTTTTTCTGCATAATTTCACATGTATGATGGAGATCATATTGCTTGTCTTCTCTGTGGGTTGGGGAAGGGTTCAACAGATGGAGAGAATTTATATTTAAAATTTTGAAAGTAAAAGTATGTTAAAATAAATAAATAATAAATTTGTTTTTAAAAGGATCAAAATCAATTTGATTTGAAATTAATTATAACAGCTAACATAGTATTTTAAGATTTATAAAGTGCTTTCCATATATTGCCTCATTTGATGCTTACAACAACCCTGATGTAGGTTCTCTTATTATCTACATTTTAGAGATGTGGAAACTGAGATTGAGAGAGGTTAAAGGACTTGCCTAGATTCATAGTGCCAGTAATTGTCTAAGGTAGGATTTTTACTCGGGTCTTTCTCTTTCAACAGCAATATCCAGCTAATTGAATGAACAAACCAAAAAGATGTTTGGTTTTATTTGTACTTAGAAGTAGGTCACTGAGAGCACCTACATAGCCTTTCCATCCTGTTAGAACCTACTAGAACATTATCTCTAATTATAAAGCATTGAAGTCATTCAATAAACATTTATTAAGGGCCTGCTGTGTGCCAGGTACTGGGCTAAGGACTGGAAATACAAAAAAATGCAAAATACAATTCCTTTGAGAGGCACTCACAATCTAATGGTAGAGACAACCAGCAAACAGATATGTACAAGCACACTATTTACAGAATAAATAGGAAATATTTAAGAGAGGTGAGGAACTAGAATTAAGGAGAATTAAAAACACTACTTGTAGAAAGTGGGATTTTAGCTGGAACTTAAGGATTCTTATTGCATTTTAATTTGGGAAGACACTAAATTCTAAATATTACCTGGAAGCCATGGCCTAGCATTGTTTGTCCTATGGCTTACAACTTTTTTAATTCACTCAGGGGGCTTTTTCATACTTCAAAATGGGATCACCTGATGTGTACCTGTATCTACAGCTAGTTTATCACCTTTGTACTGAGTTCTTTTTTTATATTAGGTCCCAGATTTTCAAGGATCAGTTCCTTTCCAAAAACAAATATGTCATAAACTGTTCTTTAATGACCCCCCCCCATATTATATCAAATAGTAAGTGTTTTTCTGGCAACTTTGTATGCTAAACAGAATGCATTCTAGATGTCTCTTTCCAATGTGCACTAAGTCTGGGTGCAATTCACAGAAATTCAGTGCCTCTGTCTTTTTAGGTATTTTCCTCAAATAGCAGCTTGGTTTTAGGACTCAATAACTGTACCAGAATATTTATTTCCACCACCAACATAACCCTTTGCAAAGTACTGGAGGAGAAAATAACCTGGCAAGAGACATGAAAAATAATAATAGGAAGTATATCATGTGACCTAAGGAGAATTACATGTTGAATGTAAAGATATACTCTAGAACAAGATGTGGAGTTCAATCATAGGCAGAGAAGAATAAGGGATGTTGTGGCTATGATTGGTACCATCTATCCCGGTCTTTTATCTGTCAGCAAATGGCTGACTAGTTGAATAATTGGAAAATGTGGATGTTGGCCTAAGCCAGAAAGTTTTGTTTTATGGGAACTTGAGCCATTTTTTTAACACAGTAGGAAGGAAGGGAAATAGTAGGATCGATTATCGGAACTCCAAAATTACAGATATAAATGAATTTTCCCTGTGAGATGTTGTGGAAAAATAAACACACGACAGACAATTTGAAAACTGCATGATTTTTCTTCTGATTTGATGAAAATAATAGTGTGGCTAATGGTGTTTAAATATCTTTATATTGACATATGTGCTTTTATTTTATTTTTACAAATGTGCTTCCATGTGACATGATGATTTTTCAGATAATTACTTATTATTGATGAACAACATAATTATTCTTCTAGCAAACGCATGTATAATTTAGTCCTACTTATGTTCACACAGCTGCTATTGCACTATCATGCATGCTTTTTATTGCTGTTTTAATATTTCTTTGTCTTTTTCATAGATATGGATATCTATTTCCCCCTGTTGTTTATCTTCTCTCTCTTTTTTTCTGAAGTAATGTTCCACTGCTTCACATAATGAAAAGCTGTCCAGTTACCATATAGTGAGGATGAATTACTCAAAACCACACTCTGTGGAAAGTAGGTTATGTTCCATAGTTATTTTTCTCCTTCAAAAATATAATGTGGAGATGACCATGAGGCAGATAATTTTAGTTTATACTTTCTTTTTCAATTGAGGCAATATTATCATTTCCAAGATTAAAACACATGCAGTGTATATAATAAATAACATAATATGATGTGATATGATATGATCGATTTTATATAATATAATTAATGTAATATAATTCATATAATATAATGTAATATAATTGATGTAATATAACATAACATAATCTATTTAAAACTTCCTAGGGAAAATGATAATTAGACCCATAAGATATCATTGTGTTTAATTGTGTGGTTTCTTTCTATTCAAGTGCTGTAGTACTCCAAATACCTGCTAGAATTATTAATGTAAATTCATAGGAAAACAAAACCAAACCCCCCAGTTCTACTGAAGTCCTGGTACTAAAATGTTATACCTACTGCCCTCTATGATACATGATTAAGAAATATTTTTTGGCAGTGCCTTAGTAGCAAGATGCTTTTTTGTCCTTTGTTAATCAAAAACACATAATCTTAACAATATATTACCATTTTTGTCTCATCAAGTTATGCTCTTGGAAAACACAACATTAATTTTTAAAGCATAGACAAATGGTCACTTAAAAATTGTAACAATTTTTATATTCCACCTATCTCTCATTCTGAGACTTAAATATTTGGCAATTTAGAGGTATTTGGGGATTTACGGGCATAAATGATAATACTGTTGCAGTATTATTAATGCTCCCCTATTAAAAATGTAAAATAGTATTTCTCAATGATTTAATTGAGAGGGAAATAGTTCTCTCACTATAATAGATGCATTTAACTTAATTGCAACATATTTTACTGGAGTTCTGATAATTTACCTAACTGGTTTTACATTGCTTTGAATAAGTTTAGGGATAGGGACTGAACCTATGACTTCACTGATATTGGAAACTCCCCAAACTTCACTGCCAATTCAATTTGGTTCCATAGAATTTTATCTGTATTTATTTTGGCAGAGAACACAGTGGAAGTAAAACCTGGTCTACTAAAGTGTATTGTGTTATTCTTTTCCTTAAGGAATACTGCCCTCTGTTTATGTGAATTATTTGTGAATGTGAATTATGTGAATCATTTTAAGAATTTTAATGAGAAACACTTCAATCTGAAGATGAATACAATTAGACTTTGCATGAAAGGAAATTCCCTACCCATCCAGGTCAGTTGAAATAGTCAGAAGATATAATCACAGGTGATGAGGTATTAATATGTTTAAAAAAGGTGTTAACCTCATCATCTGTGATTATATTTCTGCTCTGAATACATCAACTGAATTCGAGGAAGAGGAGGCAGATCCCGCTCCTTTACATTTAAATTTTTAAAATGAAGACACAGAAGATACTGATCGCTTATAGTATGCAGCATAATATAGGTGGTGTTAAACAACCAGCCTGAGAACAAAACATATATTAAGTACAACTTCAATTAAATCTACTTGATTTATCTTTCATTCTCCTGATAAAAAATACCAATATAAGATTCTCACAAACCCTTAATTGTTTCAACTTATTCTTCTGTACTTCAAGGACTTGAGATTTCATCAGAGTAAGTTTCCCCTGCACAATTAGATTATGGTGGTCATAGAGATCAAAACCTCTCTAGGCCTAAGTAGAGAGTAGTGATAGAGATAGGGACTGGTCCTCTGATTTCACTGGTACAGGGAATATAGAAGAGGAGAAATTCCCTCTACCATTGTATGTTTAAAAATTTACTATAATTAACAGTCTTAGATATATGCCTACAATACTTAGAAGATAAGTGACTCAATAAAGGTCAAACAGCCAGTATGCGTTAGATTTAGAAATTGAACCCAGCTCTCTCTTCCTGACCCTCTAGCCACTATGACAAGATGCTTCTCATATTTCCAAAGCTTAATTGTAAAAATATCTGTAGTGAAGTTAAAATTATATTTTTAGGTCTTATACCTGTAGATGAAATAAAAGACAAAACATCACAGTACACTACTAGACCTACATTTAAGGTTGTTAATTTAGTTTTCAGGGACATCTACCCCCCAACTCAGACTTTAATAGGTTCAATGGATTTTCTTTATATTTAATTAAATCATATTTCATGTCAGAGGCTTTACTCCAATGCCAGTATCCTCCTAGTTCAGGTTCAATGTTGGGATAAAATAAGGCACTCACAAGTTACTGGATATTTAGCACAATATTTACATTGTCCTGACAAAGCAAAGATATGCAAGAAGGATATAATGACACTTTCCTTCTGAGGATGCTACCCAGTAGTCCAGGGTAACTTTGGTAGTTTTCAGAAATCCATAAATTTTAACAGCAATTTAGTAAAACAATAAAATTAACCAATAAAATTAATGAGAAACAAACTCACTGAATTCTATTGAAATATTAAGGACCCATATGCAATCCATTTTGCTAGGTTATATGAAGGTTGCTTAAGATGAATGTTTTAGTCTTTTTCCTTTAAACAATGTTTTATTTGTGCTACTAAAAAAAAATCTCTAACCCTACAAGTTTCTAGGGAGGAATTCATTAACTATAGAGAAGGGGGTCATTTTATCCTGGTTTTATAGGATGAGGACTGGAGGCCAAAAGAAGTTTGAGGATATATATTATAAAGAGACATCCTGCCTATCCACAGCTTGTGGGATCAGGAAATAGGGAAAACATGTTTTATGGAGTGGAAAACCATCTGCCTCCCTCTGGGATAGCCAATATCATCTTTCATAGCTGGTAGATTATACTGCAATATTCTGATTGGAGGAAATGCCAAATCTGAAGTCTGCCCTCTTCTACCTCTCCCCCAACCCTCTCCAAAAACCATAGCATGAGGTGATGTCCTTTCTGTTTCCCATTCATGCCCTCCACCTGTCTTGGCAGAATTGAAAAGAATGCAAAATGTCATATTTTGATATCTACCACTGATGATGGAATTTTGTAAGCCTGATTCTCTTTTTATAAGTTAGTTTGTTCACGTTGTGTTTGGACACTTGCTAGCAAAGAGCGTGGTGGGATAGTTTTGAGGGATTTCATATTTCACTAACTATGTAACATAGTTCCCTAAAATTGTAGTTTGGGGGATTAATGCCCCTTCAAAATTTAGTTTTATGGAAGATCCTACAACTCTTCTAAACAGAAGCCCAGATTTTAAATAGGCCTCACTTAAAATTCACCTGGGAAAATTAGCCATTTAAACATGGTGCCACTGAG
Organism: Trichosurus vulpecula; assembly: GCF_011100635.1. NCBI lineage: Eukaryota > Metazoa > Chordata > Mammalia > Diprotodontia > Phalangeridae > Trichosurus > Trichosurus vulpecula. Next base: position 323,625,364 of record NC_050576.1, on the reverse strand, counting down.
CATAGGTTCTGGAGGCTAAAATCTGCTGGAAGGGAAGGAAAAGTGAGGAAAGCACAGATCCTCAGCCTCCACAGTGATACCTAATGGTATATATCTCAATCACTTCCCAATTTCCCTCAAAAAAAGTTCAATGAAGCAAAATAATTTAACATCAATTATTCCTAACCAAGTATATCTCATTTCCTACCTCTAGTTCATTATTTTTCTTCTGGGTTCTCAGAGAGATGTCACTGACAGCATTGTTGTCATATCTTATCTTTGCACCAATGAGAGCTCAGATGCCTTTCAATGTATGCATTTTGAAAACACAAGCTATAACTTTTCCTCCTGGTTCTGTTTAATCAACTCTGTTTCAATCCACACATTTTCTTGAGTTTCTTTGAACTCTTCATCTTCATCGTTTTTATGACACAATAATATTATATTCATATACCTCATTTTGACTAACTATCCTTAGTTCTTTCAACCAGTTCTTATATGGAATAGTTTTGAATCTTCTTACCTCTCTAGATGCTCTCCTCTGATATGCTGTAGTTGGTCCATGTTGTTTGTAAATGCGTATGAATAATTAAACTCCCTACACCAGATGAGTTCTAGACAAACTGAGAATAGTGGGTGGAGCTATTATCTCCCATGTTCTTGACATTAATGCACTCAGAGATTTCATTTGCTGTTTTGGCTTCCTTGTAATAATTCTAACTAAAAATCCCAGATTCTTTTATGACAGTGATTTAGCCATGCCTCCAGCCTGAACTTGTGTAGAAATACTGCCAACAAGCTCACGTTGCTTCTTGTGAACGTGGATAGCATGAGACATTTTGCCTAAAATCCAAGCATTGTGGCCCTACAATATCCCCTATGTTCTATTGTACTAAGGAAAACACCAGATGAGAAAATGAAATGAGAATAACAGAGGTTATACTTAGACTATTAAAGTCTAAGGTATCTCTCTTCAGCAAAGCTGCCAAGTCCCATGGCAATTTGAGCTAGGAAAGCCACTGCTAAATGATTGGACAATAATGTATTACCAAGATTCTTTTCTCCTTCTGATGAGTTCATCACCCATTTTTCAGCATAATTTACATGTCATAATTTTGGCAATCCACATGAGAAATACTGCCTCATTCATTATGAGTCCTTGAATGGGTTTGCATTAAGATGCACAGTAACTAGAATTACCCACTAGGCCCATAATATTCTGTTTTCTCTATGCATTTAGTTGGTAGCCTTTGACAAGTATATGGCACTAAGCTCTTCAACACAGATTTTCTATTAAAAGGGGAAACTTGTGCTGTGCAAATATGCCATATTTTATATTTAGTGCTGATATAGTTTTTGTGTTTGTATTTTTATATGAGTGTTTGTAGCTTTAAATATTGCTCATATTTGCTCTTTGCATTAATGAACTAGTCCTTTATTGCATTTGTAAATTACAATGGAAATGGAAAGTAGGGGAACTTTTTATTTGCAGCTAGCTACTGTGCTGAGAAGCATTTAGGAAAATATAGTGTAACATTAAAAGTAGTAGACACCAGTTATAAATCCAACCATTAGTAGACACAAAGCTGCTCCTGCAGTAATGGCTAACCAACTTATTTTCAACAAATACTCCCTTTAGAATTTCTTTTAATATTGTTTTGTAAACTAATCTCTGGTTACGTAAGGGTGGAGTTAATTAAGCAAGCACTCCTTTCTAAAGAGAGCATGCAAAAGGCAATAAAATGTTTCCTACAGTGCTGATTAAGACTGAGAGTACTTTTCTTAATATAGTTTCTTCTAGGAAAGACGAAGCATTCTCTCTCTCTCTCTCTCTCTCTCTCTCTCTCTCTCTCTCTCTCTCTCTCTCTGTCTCTCTCTCTTTATCTCTCTCTTTTTCTCAATTTACCCATGTATATTTGCCCCTCATTTTAGCTGGCCATGGCCTATGGACTAACCAATTAATTGGTGGTGACTGTGTTCTTTTTTTTTTCACTTGGATTCAGAGCTTCCTATTTTTCTCTTTAAAATCCTCTGAGATTCTTAATTAGGTTGTATTCAGCATCTAGGCAATCAGGTGGGTAAATAGAAGTTTCCCAAAATAACACAACGCAATGCTTCCTTGAAGAGAAGTTTATTGATAATATGGGAGTGCAATTCAAAGCCATAATATAGCATGCGGTGTTGGAATGTTTAATACATCTTTCTCTATGTGAGAGTGATTAGCTTTATAGGATTTTCTAAACATGAAAACAAGGGTGATAAGCATCTTGCCACCCATGTAAATGTAAAGGTAATGAGATAATTTCTCCGCCTGTTTAATTCAGGTGAACTAGCCTTTGTATAGATTGCCATAAGGTAAAGCATTGTCCTAATAAACTCTCACAAAAGAAAATAAACAGGGTAAAGTCTATAGCCAGAAGTTAAATGGAGGTAAAATGTTGTTTGAAAACAAAAATATTAGGTATTGTTTATTCTTTTCATATATAGAGCCTAGTGAAACATAAACTGTAATACACACAATAGACAAACATATGTGTATATATATATATATATATACGTGTGTGTGTGCATATATATGTATTTGTGTTTTGTGCATGCATGCACTTGTGTATGCATGCTTGCATGTATATCTGTATTATGAATCCTGAATTCCCAAACCCATTGGTATTGAACTCTCTCCTCATTGGCAGAGATCAATGCAGGTGAAAAGGGAGATCCCATCTCTTCACTGTCTTTAGTCTTTTCACTTTCTTTAATCTCTTCAGGTTCTTCTGACTTCCAGCTTTGAGAGAGACGTTAGATAGTCTAACTTCAGGTTCCTGAAAGTGAAGTAAGACTCTGGGAAGAACCTAGAATGTAGAAAATTAATCCTGTGTATATTCGCAGGTTATACACTAGAGACTTCAGAGAACTTTTCCTTTGGGTGAGATCTAGGACTTTCTTTCAGATGAACTAAGTTACCTTGCTCCCAATGGGAGCACTCCTTCACTCTCTATTGCCTAGTATGTAGTCTGATAAATATATTTTCTTTGATTTCTGTTTTGCTATCAGTTTGGATAAATGGCTTCCCTTTTAAGTTCATTGTGGAACTGTTATTTGGTGGTAAAGGGATCAAACCTTGGAAATAAAGTTTGGTGTCCTCCTTTTTTATACTCAGAAACAGTGATCAGAAGTTCAGTTTGAAGCTGCAACTATATCCTAGAGAAAAATAAAATTGATAAGAACAGATAGATACAATTCTAGCCTAGTTTGCTCTCTTTCTGAGGAGAGTAGAGCAGCTGGCCACCTGCCCCAAACTCCTGCTTCCTCTTCTGAAAGGAATCAAATTTTCCTTGAAAAATAGTGACAGGAGAAGAGGTTAGAAATATTTATTCTGCCTTCCTTTGAACCACACAATAAGACCCCCCAAGTTGTTTGTGGGGATAAAGAAAGAGATTCTATTAGCTTCCTCAGATGTCACATTATACTTTACACTTCTATTGAAATCTTCAGATTATTATTTTTTTCTCACATAGACAATTTTCTGGAGCCCAACTATGGGTTCTTATATTTAACCCAGAGAAAGTTCATTTTTTAAAAATTTTGATAATAGAGTATAATTGCAAATATTTGATTCATGTATAATTATATATGTATGATTTCATACTATGATATGTGAATCATATGTATGAACATAGTATAGTAACCCATAAGTATCTATAAAAATGAGAATCTGTCTCACAAAATTGTCAAATAATGTAGGTTTCCAAATAGCAAGAGACGTCTTACTTTTGAAATTTCTGAATATAATGTCTTTGATCTTTTAAGATCTTCAAGGTTTTTTTTTTCCAGGATATATTTGTTTGATAGAGTCTCGTAGGAGGCATTGCTCACTGGAAGGGGTGGCTGAGGCTGACAACGTGAAGTTCTAAAAAACATCTCATTTAGTCTAGGATGATTCTTTGAATCAAATAAGATGAATTTATTAGAGATAAATTTAAAGTCCTTTAATTGGAGCCTCAAATTAACTTTTACAAATACAGTATGAATGAGGCAAGGACAAACCATAGTCCATGTTTAAAAAAAAAAAAACAGAAACAAACATCAACACTGATCCGTGGATTTTCATAGGTAGCATGATGTGGAAACTGAGAAAGCTAATAGAATTTCCTTTTTTAATTAAAAAAAAATCTGCACTCCTAATTTAATTGGCATAGAGAATTCCATGTGAAGAAACTCCTTCTCCTAATACTCATTAGAAACTTCATTGCAATTTATAGTTTTAGGAAGTTGAACAACTATTGCAACTATTAGTTACAGAGTTATTATGTGCCAGAGGCAACCCAATTCTTCCTGAGTCCAGTTCTGCATCCATTAGACCAAACTACCTTTCTGTGCTATGAGTTTAAGCTCCATTAATAGAAGTATATAGTTGAACAAAACTGTTTGAAGTCCCAATGCACTGTCTTAATTGGATGGCTTAAGATGTATTATGTTCTGATCTGGGCACCACATTTTAGAAAAGATATTGAGAAATTTCACCATATCCACAGGAATGAGTCAAGTTATAGTGAGGGGCCTAGGGATCAAGTCATCTGAAAATCAGTTGAAGGAATTGGGGATGCTTAGTTCTGAGACATGGAGAATTATGGAATATCTGGTAGTTTTCTGAATGGATTTGACAGGATTAATTTTGAACCGACAGGTCCCAGAGGAACTATGAGCATTGCATAAAAGTTATATAAAGGTAACTTGATAACAATTAGAGATATTCATAAATAGAAAGGAATCGCCTGGGTTAATAGTTGATTTACTATTACTAGATGTCTTAACTCAGAAGCTTCATGGCTACTTTTAAAGAATCATCTGGACTATAAGTCCCTAAAATCTCTTCCAATTCTGAGATTTTGTAATTCAGTTTTTCATTCACATGAATGTCAAAGCAATAACAAAGAAAAAGCTTACTTTTCTGAGTTGGTAATCAATGATTCTGCTGATTCAAAACAAATGAGTAGAAAGTCAATATGAGTTAGAAGGAAATAGGACTTATGGAAGGGTTTAGACTTCAGAAATGCATTCAGGTACGTGGAACATTCTTCCTAAAGACAAAAAAAACCCCTAATGATCTTTAATGGAGAAATGTTTAACTAGCATATTCTTTATTATACAACCCATATTTCTTGAATGAGACTTGAGAAAGGTTAGCTGGCTTTAATCCTTAGGGAAAAACCAGTGAGCATGTGTACACACACACACACACACACACACACACACACATGCATATTATATTCAATCAACATATAAACATACAAACATGTGTATATATATATATACAAACAAACACATACACACATTATATATATATATATATATATATATGCATATATATATATTAATGCATTTTTCTTTTTGTGCTTCTTTCCCACAGGCTGTGCAAAAAGAGTACTTCCGTTGTCAAAGGCATAGATTACTTCTTTTTACTTCATTGCATTTCATCTTACATGGTAGTACATCCATCCAAGATATTTTTTATCAACTTCTTTACTTGTAGGTCTTTTATTTAGACGAATTTTCCCAATCAGTACAAACACCAATATCCTTTAAAAGCTGAGCTTACAATGGCCAACATTTACAAACCTGAAGTCCTCTTTTTCTCATGATATCTTTTAGTTGCTCTACATACAATGTCTTCATGAATTTTAAGAAAAGAAAAGAGAAAGCAAATAGATGATACAGGTAGGCTTTTTCTGCATTACTGATTACATTCCAGTAAGGTAAGCTACTTGAAGGCAGAGATTCTTTATTCTTGTCTTTGTACTTAGCACAGTACCCTTTATATTCTAGGAATTTTATTATTTTTTTTCAATTTTTTAAATCTTTAGTATGAATTCTCTGCTGGTTATTAACTTGGGATCATTAGCTTTTATTTCAAATGTAAGGACTTTGTATAGAATAAAAAAAATAGGAAAAAGTCAGGATAAAGATAGAGCATTTAGTTTCTCACAGGAATTGATCCTAAGAAGAACTGGTCAAGCCTGATTCAGTGATTGCATTTTATGTATTTTCCATTGTGCCTCTGACTTTCCTTCCCAATTATTTTCTGTTCTGACTCCTTTCATCTCATTTACAATAATAAAATATTTTCCCTGAGTTCCCTCATTCCCTCAGTTTTCTCCTTCTCTCTCTCTCTCTCTCCCCCTCTCTCTCTCCCCCCCTCTGTGTGTGTGTGTGTGTGTGTGTGTGTGTGTGTGTGCATGTGTCTGTCTGTCTGTCTCTGTCTCTCTCCCTTTCTCTCTCTCTCATGAAGAAAATTGAAAAAATAAGAGGAAAATCCTATCAATTCAAGTCAGCAAATACTCTGTAACTAGGAGAGTCTTAGAGAGATTTCTCAGGGAATAAGACATTAAGAGATTTTGCCCAGGGTCACACAGATCAAATGTGTAAAAGACCAGGTTATCTTAACTCCAAGAGTGATTCTTCTACAATACCCTGTCAGTACTCATAAACATAAATGGTATTATTATTAATTATCCATTTATCAAAAAAGTATTTGTTAAATGCTTACCATGGCAAGGCCACTGGCATTATATCATCATTATCATGCTTTTAAATCCCATCTTCTAGAACATATTGTCCTCTCTCTCATTCCCATTCTCACTTACCTTCAGGCTCTGCCTATCTAGTCATGGCTGTGTTTTCTTACTGCACATGAATATTTCCATGCTTTCCTCATCCTCAAAAATTCTCACTTGATCCATCCATCACTGCTTTGCTGTTGTCCCATATTTCTCCTCCTTTTTGTGGCTAAATTCCTTGAGAAGGCTGTTTACATTAAATGTCTACACTTCCTTTCCTCTCACTGTCTCCTTACATTTCTTCAGTCTTCTTTCTGACCTCATCATTCAACTGAAACTGCTTTATCCAAAGTCCCTAACAATTTCTTAATTGCCAATTCCATTGGTATTTTTCTTAATCTTCATTCTTCTTGACTTATCTGCAGCTTTTGACACTTTGAGTGAACCACTTGTCCTTAATATTTTCTTAATATTTTCTTTTCTCTAGGTTTGTGTAACACTGATCTCTATGGTTCTACATCTACTTATCTGACTTCTCCTCAGTCTCCTTTGCTAAATCTTCATCCAGGTTACACTCATTAACCATGGGTAGTCCATAGAGCTCTCCCTTAGGTATCTTTCCCTTCTGATGTTGTTTAGTCATGCCAGTTGTATGCAGACCCAATTTGGGGTCTTCTTGGCAAATATACTAAACTGGTTTGCCCTTTCTCCAACTCATTTTATAGATGAGCAATCTGCAATAAACAGGGTTGAGTTATCTAGTAAGTGTTTGAGGATGGATTTGAACTCAGGTCTTCCTGACTCTGGGCCTGAAGATCTATCCACTGGGTCACCTAACTTGTCTCTTCTGTCTTTTTTATATTTCACTTGATGATCTTATCAGTTCCCATAGATTCAAATATCATGCCTATGCTAACGATGCTCAAATCTGTTTATCAGTCCTATCTTCTCTGCTGTTTCAACAATCCGGCTGGCAGCTGTTGTAGGAGCGAAAGACCAACACAAGCCCAATGACAAGTACGCTTTTTCTTTTTTTCTTTTTATTTTACTTTCTTTCACTGCAAAAGCCCAGGTTCTTTTGATCTGCTTTATCAAGGAAAGCAACGTTAAGAGGTTGACAATCTTGCTTTAATCCAGCATACAAACATCATTCACTTAGTTCAGGGGAAAAAGCCAGCACCCCAAACATCAGAGCAAATACAAACGAATTACAAACATCGACAGACAGACCTTGTCTGATTCAAATCCCAATACATCGTTAGCAGAGTTTAACAAAATCCCAACATCCAGGTTTTAAGCTGGAGGGCTCTTAGCTACAGCTGCCCGGAGTCTCCGCATCAGCATGCCACCAAGAGTGAGCAAATAGCTTTGTCTTCTCTTCTTATACCATTTCAGATGTCATCAACCATCATCTGAAGGACCAGAACTTAGGCTGCTATGATTGGCTCTGGAGTTAGTACCTCCCCTTAGGACTCTGGAAGTTTCAAACCCACATAGGTTTAGCACCTAGTAGGGGTTAGGGCCTGGGGCTTAGCACCTAGTAAGACTCAATGAAATACACTGATTTAATCAAAGGAAACAAAAGCCGAACTCTTCAAGAGCACTTGGTTGAACTGAGTGCTAAGAACCCATTTTGTTTACCAACAGACCTGCTGACCTCTACTCTCACATTTTCAGCTACCTTTCAGACATTTTAAACTTTATGTACTATAGATATCTTGGTCCCAACAGGTAAAAAATTAACTCATTAACTTTCTCCCCAAACTGTCCTTTCTTTCTAACTTTCCTATTCCTATTAATCATACTGCTTTCCTTCAAATCCCCAGTCTTGCTTTGTATATGGAATCATTGTCTCTTCATTCTGTGTCACCTTCTTTATCTAATCTGTTAGCAGGGCTTTGGAAAATCTTTCAAATACTATCCTCCTTTTCTTTCCTCTGACAACATCCTGGCCATGGTGCAGGCTCTCTTGACCCAAAGCCTGGACTATTGCAATAGTGTGCTGGTTGAGCTGCCTGGCATAAGACTGCCCACTCCAGTCTATTCCTCCATTTAGCTATCAAGTTATCAAAGTAGTCTTCCTAAAGTGCAGGTCTAACAATTATTCCCCAACACCTTACTCAATAAATTCCATTGTCTCTGTAGCACCTCTCTGGATCAAATATCAAATCTCTATTTGGTACCTAAAACCTCTCATAATCTGCCAGCACCCCCTCCTCCTTACACATATAGACTTGAATTCTCAAGGATATTATGGGGTTTGTATTTATAGTGCATGTATTTGTTGACTATTTTATTATAAATAAAATTAAGCTTCTGGTGTTAAATCTGGCTAATCGTTGTGCCTTTCTGGGCTTTGGCAGGTGGTAGATTTTTCAACATAAAGTGATATGATATATAGTTCATACTATTTCCTTGAAAAATTTGTAAACACAGGATGCTTAGGAATGAGCTTTATGTACTTTCTGTTACCAATGACCTTGCATCGTATAACTATCATGGAATCTTCCATTTCTATAAACAAACCATCTTGATCTAGTTATTGGTTCAATGCTTCCCTGTCAAACTATCTTCGGTTGATTGTGTGCTGATATCATCAACAGAGGGACTTTGGGTTCCATTCTTTGATCTTAGAAATTCCATATGTTCCAAGTAGTGCTAAACCAATATCAGATACATCTGACAGCTTCAGTCTTACACAGCTATTAACAGCCTCTATTATATCTGTGTTGTCTGTTTCTTCAAGAAATAATTTTGTAAAATTTTAATTTGTTTATCATGTATTCTGAGAAAAGCTGTCAATCATCTTTCTCCTTTATGATAAGAAAGCATTGCTTTTTCTATAGTTGTTTTGGAGTGGTATGCCCTATATAGGGGTTTTTTTACAATAACTTTTTTGAGGGAGAATACTTTCACATTCCTTCATCAATCATTTTACTATTCCAAAAAATGAGGCAGGCATCATACAGATATAAAATTCTCTAAATCCATTCTTTCTATTGATATTTTACTTTAGAATGCTGATTGAACTTTTCATATGCATACCCACAACTTTGGTCTTTATAACTTTTTTGGTATATGTACACACACATGTACACAGACACATGTTTATGTGTGTTTATGTGTATGTGTTCATGTAAAATCTGGCGTGGAGGAGGCCAAGAAATGTGCGAGCATTATCTCCACCCATTTATTCTATTTAACCTCCTAATTCAAGTTCAGAATTGTCTCTATTTTTTTTCTTTACATATATTGACAATTTTATACTTATCAAATCCAAATGACATTTTTGTTATTGGAGAAAATTTATGTGGCATTAAAAAAAGAAACAAACAAAAAACCTGTTTAAAGTGTTTTTGGTGGATCCATAAAATTTGATGTTATCCATGTAAGTACAATGGTTCATATGATGTTTTGCTGTGACTCCTTCTTTCACTCAGAAGCCATGTTCAGTTGTTTTTAGAAGAGATGAAAATAGTTCTAGGGCTAAGCAGACCATAACAAGTTTAGGCTGTTTCCCTGAAAGAGCTATGTTATATATTAATTGTTGTATAATCATAATTATTATGACTATTATTGTTATTTTGGCAAAGAAATAGTATATCAAATAATATTGTAAAGCTAAGATGAGAATAGTCAAAGGGGCAAGGTTGGTTTTAAAACTTTAATTCTTTTTTTTAGCAGTTTCAAACTCCTGAGGATGTGATGTGAGTACACACACAGACACCTCTCTCTCTCCTTCTCTCTCTCTCTCTCTTTATTATATATATATATGTATATATATATGTACATACATATACATATATATGTATATGTATGTACATACATATACATATATATGTATATATATATATTTGACTTCATTTTATTAAGATTTAAGTGATGCTATGTAGATTCATAAACCCTATAAATCAAAAGCAGGAAGGAATTATAGGAGAACATATGTGAGCTGAAGTTCATCAATCTGAATATTATATATTTATGAACCACCTGGATAAGTTTTACATTCTTTACTTTTTCTATTGAAAGAAATATTCATATACTAAAACTACAGTTATTGAAAATTATAGATATCAACCAAGAATGTGAAAGAAATCACAGAATCTTATTCATTTAAGAAGTATTCATTGAATGCTTATTATTTGCAATGCAGTGGAAAAGTGGGGTGGTAGGTTGGAGAGAACACAAAGGAACATCATTCATACATTTTGCCCTCAAGTAGCAAACTCTTTAAGGTAGGCAAAGGGTAGGGGAAAGTGAGACATAGATACCTAAAGATTCGGTATTTTTTTGTTGTTTTGTTTACAATTTCATTGCTGTAGAAAACTCATGGTTAGAAAATTCTCCATTACTCTTTTGCAAGTCCTCTAAATGCACATTGGCAACTATCTTGCAATTTATAATCCTAGCTAATTGCTCAGGGAATCCAGAGGTCTGTTCACTGACTTGCCCAAGGTCACATAGTCATTATCTTTAGAAGGGAGTACTTGAACCCAGATTTCCCTGACTCCAAAGTTAGCATTCTATGCATTGTGTTATGCAGGCTCTATGGTATTATTTATTATCATCATTGATAGTTATCATTTATATAGTCCATTAAGGTTTCCAAAATGCTTTATATTCCTTATCTCATTTGATACTTACAACAGCCTTGTGAGTTGCTGTTGTCAATATCTCCATTTTACAGAGGAGTAAATGAGGCTCAGAGAGGTTAAGCCACTTGCCCAAAGTTACAAAATAGTAAGTATCCAAAGAAGATCAGAATTCAAGTTTTCTTGACTCAAAGTCCAATACTCTATTTATTTTTTCTACCTATATTACCAGACTTATGATCACTGAAAGGATAATTGCTATACAATTTTCTGTAAAAATTGTATAAAAAGAGAGGGAAGAGAGAGTTGTGTGTATGTGTGTGTGTGTGTGTGTGTGTCTATGTGAGAGAGAGAGACAGACAGAGAAAGAGAGAGAGAGAAAGAGACAGAAAGACAGAGATAAAGAGACAGAGAGAGACAGAGAGGGAAGAGGGAAAGGATGGACAGAGAAGGAAGAGAAAGTAAAAGGGAAGAAGAGTCACCTACGCCAGTACCTTGCAGTACTTATCCTCTTTTCATGACACTGCTCCTCCTAGACCATTCTATAACATTCCTGATTTAGCAAGAAACTACCTATACCTCTCATGTATGCTCTCTCCAACTGGCTTTGAAAGATGATTTCCCTTTGCACCTAAAGTTATTGAATATGAAGAATTTTCTTTTATGTTACTGCCATGGCTGTTTATAGCAACAATCGTTGGCTAAGTTTATACCAATAAATATTTTCCAACAATGTAAATTTGTGTCCATGCTTCAATACTCACAAGTTAACAAAAAATATGAACATTGAAAGTCAAATTGGAGCAGTTTTAAAAAAATTGAAACTTTTGATTTCAGCCTCAGCTCTAAAGTGGTTCTAATTTCATGTTCATATTCTTACCTTTAATGCATTCTCCAACTCTGAAAGCACAGGAAAAAAGAAGGAAGATAACATACACGCATATGCACACCTGCATACATATTCATGTGTTCATGTGCATATGAACATATGTAGGTATATATACATATATGTGTATATGTGTGTGTGTATGTTTGGAAAAGCTTGCCTCATCTAGGCTCAATGGTGAGTAAATTCCATGCTTTTGCATAAGCTATGGGACTGTAGGCTACTGAATGTCACATATGTGATGTTGAATAATGAAGTTTAGTATGAGGATCCACATTGAAGCCAAAATTACCAGGAGGATATGACTGTACTGTGTGCAACATTCCTTTTTTTTTTTACTAGGACACTATTCAATCAGCTTCCTCCTACCTGGCAAAGGAAATCAAGCTTAATATGTAGTAAAGGGATACAATTAGTGGACAGAGCCTGTAGCAATTTTCAGATAAGTACCAAAGCTCTATGGGGATTAAAACAGAACCAAAGTAAAAGCAGTCAGTTCCAGGCATTCACAAGGAGATCCTGGAAGGAAAAAAATAGAGGGTAAACAATGCCCCGAAAGGGTGGTAGAAACCAAAACAATGTGAGGGTCATTAAAGAGAAACCAAGAAGTGAGTATACTAATTACAGCTCAATAAATAGGTCCAGGGCCCACGTATGCAGGCAATCTTCTAATGGGAATATAAAGAGAAACAATGAGCTTTCCCTGAGAAAGTGACAGAATTTGCTGCCTCATCAGCCTTAGGGCGTTTTCCTTTACATGCATGTTCATCGTGGCTAGTGAAAGATGAAATGACTGAGGAAACAAAGGTTCAAGCCACACCTGTGCTTCTTCTCTCTTGGCCTACATTGGTGTATAAAGTTCAGTCATTGACTCATGAGTGAAAGTGAATTTGAGAGGTAGACTAGTACAAAGGGACTTAGGCTGATAGATTTATTTCATAGGATCATCTGCTTAGTTTATCTAATTAAATGGGAAATATGAAATAATTTTTATAGATAAACCATACTCCCCCAGAATTAAAAATGTTTCTTTTGTTCATCATAGGATAAAAAAAAATGTTTTGGAGACAGAGAAATTGGGTTCAAGCTTTTGTTCTGCCTCTTACACTCTAAGTGATCTTGGAAAAATCTCTTAACTCTCTGGGCCTCCATTTCTGTGCAGGCAAAATGAGTTAGAGCAGATGACCAACAAATTTAGCTTCAGATCTATGATCCAATAACCTTATGTACAATTCCATATAACTGAAGTTTCTAAATAACTGAAACATCATTCAAAGTACAATCACTTTTTTCTTCATTATTTTAATGGCAATATTTCTAAAATGTAATCCATGCTTCTCTGTATACTGAACATAATCACATTTTGTTGATGGACCTTCTAGCTCTGAATTTATTATTTCCTAACACTATATGATACTGTAGATTATGACATCCTATAAAGTGTTTAAAAGGGGATTGAGACCATTAAATGAAGCAAGAGTATCTGAAAAACCTTACCATCTATGCTATTGTGGTTGAGCCATTCAGTCATGTCCAACTATTTGTGACCCCATGAATTGGTAATTAAGGTGGGGCTTTTTTTTAATGTTTTCTCTTTTAGAATACTAAAGTAATCAAGTGCCTTTGATTAAAGCCCCAGGACCACACCTTTTTGCTGATTAGGCGTGAAACCTTCTGACCCTAAGAAGGGTATATATTCAGAGGTCAGCATTTTGTTTGGGGCTCTCACTCATTAGGAGTGTGTTGGTGTGGAGACTCTGGGTAGCCTTTAAGGAGCCCCCTGGCTTTGAAGAAAACCCAGATGTTGGTGCTTCTCTTTTTGGTAACTATGTATTGGTATGGATACACTGGTCTGTGTTATTTGCTCAGTTTATATAATGTATGTTTATAATTTCTCTTTGTATTTGCTCTGAAGTTCAGGGTGCTGGCTTTTCCCCCTGAAGTAAGTGAATGGTATATGTGTGTTTGATTAAAGTGAGATTGTAACCCTTTAAAGTTGCTTTCCTTAGAACAGCAGATCAAAGAACCTGTGCTGGCAGTTCTTCCGTGTGCTGGTGTTGTTGGTCTTACACAGCCGAGGTAGCAGCAAGCCACGTTGTTGTTTTCTTGGCTACAACACAGGAGGAGTCTTCTACTTCCTTTTCTATGGAATTAAGGCAAAAAGAAGTTACATGACTTGCCCAGAGTCACAGAGGTAGTGAATATCTGAGACTGGATTTGAACTCAGGTCTATCCTGACTCCAGGCCCAGTGCTCTGTCCACTAAGCCATCTAGCTACCTCATAGTCTGTAGGGAATCCCTACCCATTCAGAGTCTTTGCAGGGCATGGTATATGACATCAACTACACTTTTGGTGAGCATACATATATATCTTTTATGGGTTATTTCACAGTGATAATCAAAATATAATTGAATACACTTATCTTTGCAGTTGTATATATGAAAAAAAAAACCTTGTAGAAGCTCAATGCTCAATATATGTAAGGAAGACAGTTTGTTGTATCCCCTTAAAGCAGTATTTTGCTCTACTCATAAGATTCCTTTCAACATCCTCATCCTCATCTTCATTATCAAATAGTAACAAAAGGATCTTCTATTTTTCCCCTTTTATTAAATTGTTACCATGCAAATAGTTACTTGTACAGAAAAATCATTTGTGAAAATCTCTGTTCTATTTTCATGTTTGTGAAAGTTGCCCTCCATAGCTGTAAAATTAATTTCCATGAACAGTTTTTTTAGAGAAGAGAAAGTGGATATATGCATCAAAATTATTCGTATCTTCTCAATCACCTTTTCATGGTGGGTGATCATAATCTCTGTCATTTTTCCAATCGTAAGGCATTCTCTCTTCAATTAAAATATTAAAAAGCAACCTATAAATATTTTCAAAATTGTGTCGCCTGCAGCAAGGATTTCTTTTGTTTATATTTGGCCACTTGTAATTAAAAATAAAGCACTCAGGAGATAATATCACTCATGATTTCCTAGCATCTTCTACGAAGTTTCGTATATAGGTTTCTATTTGAAACTGTTGCTTTCCTTGGATATCATATATCTTGGCTTAGAAAGGAGAAGTATTTCCTCATAAAACAAGTGTTTGCTCAACAGTTTGGGTTTTCTTAATTTTGTCATTGAACTATTTGTATTGAACTTTGTAAGAAATGATAACAGTCTGTGCTGTTGTACTTTTAAAAGTTTCCCATAAATCTATTTTTCATAGCTTTTCGTTCACATGAAGGCCATATAAACACATATGGAGTATTAGACTTGACTACAAATCTCTGTGTGACATTAAGCAAGTGACTAAGAATCTCTCTGTACCTCAGTTTCCTTATCTGTAAAATAGAGAGAATAGATGAAATTATCTTCTAGTTCCTTTTTGCTGTAAAATTCTAAGACTAGGTTAATTTTCCACTGTATATTATTATACTGAAAGTTAGCCTATACTGAAATATCAGATTTGAACTAGACTCATATTTTCATTGGTATGTTGGACCAGACTCCTAATTTTCATTGGTATATTGGTATAACTCTCTGTAAGGAAATTCCCTCTCTACCAAGTCAGATTGTGAATTACTGTGGTGCTAATCCTGATAAAAGACCTTCCCTGCCCATTAATAGGCCTCAGGTGGAGCTATTTAAAGTAAGCTTGATTAGGTGAGGCTTATTTGTAGGCAGGCCCACACCCTTTTGCTACTAGGTACCAAGCCCCAGGGCCCAAAACAAGGTGGCTAGCCCTTAAGCTCATAGTAGAGAAAGGAGCAAAGAAGAGAGAACTGGGAGCGAGAGGGAGAACTGGAAGAGACAGAGAGAGAAATGCAGGGGCTGTGAGATTGCAAGGGCTTTCAGAACTGTGGGAGGAGAAGATGCAGGCAAGCAGACAGCTAGGATTGGTGAGTGAGTATTTACAGAAAAGCCCTAGCAGAAGGGAAGGTTACAGGATGGCTTGGCTCCTTGCTATGATACTGTGTTTTAATCTCCTTGCTGTTACATTTAGGTGGACTTAGTGGTTTTGAAATACAATTACTGCTATGTCAAATTGGAGTTATTGCTTCTGTGATTTGATTCTTTTGTGTCTGAATAAATGTTTTATTTCTTTTGCCTTCTATATAGAGAGTCTCTTACACTTTGCAATACTGAACTACAGAGGCATATTCATGGTCACCATCGATATCATGAATCTTGCCTTACTAGTTATATCCTTAGAGAATTTCTCAGAGCCTTGAAAGGGTTAAATAACTAGCTTAAAGCTTCAAAATCAATATGTGTTTCAGGCATGACAGAAACCCAAGTATATTATTTTTTAATCTATGGCCAGTTTCTTTTTTTTAATCCATCACAACATAATAACAATTATATTGAGATATGCTAGGGTAAGATAAATTTTATAAGATTTTGGACTTAAATTCATATCTGAAACATCCTGTCATTCATAAAGAAAATACGAAACAACTGCCTTATTTTAATAATTTTGTATGAGCAAACCATTTTACATGAACAATCAACTTTTCTACCATCTGTGACTCCAAGAGGAGGAATAGTGCATGCTGATCTGTGTTGGTATTGTTCTCAAATGGCTGTAAATTAATATTTTAAAGTATTTTATAAAGTACAAAGTAATTTTTAATTAAAATAATGCTATGGTATAGGTATCACAAATTTTGCTATTTCTTTATGAAGAAATCAAGACTCAGAGAAGGAAAATGACTTGCTTCTGTTCATATAGCAAGTAAGTTTTAGCACAGAGGCTCAAACCCAGATATTATAAGTCATTTTTTCTTTCCTTTAGGTAATTTTGCTTCCCAAGAATTGGATTTGCCCATCAACATGGATAGAATTTCTACTTCTGAATGTAGTTAATCAAATATCCTACATCAGCATTTGAACATTGGATTAGAACAAAATTATGGTAAAATTCCTGTTTGTTCCAATACGGTGCATATAGTATCACTGAAGAAAAATTTGGAACAGTTTATTTATATTTATTAACAGTTCTGTCTTTTCACAATAACTGTTATGTATATAGCAGCTTAAAGTTTTCCACGAACTTTATGTACTTTATTATAAAAGTTTATTCTGTAAACTTTATTTTATTTGAATCTCAAAAGAGTTCTGTGAGGTGGCACAATAGGCATTATTCTCCCCAATTTGCAGAGGTAGAAATTTAAATGATAGCCTCAAAGAAAACTCAGAACCCAGGTATGAGTTGAAATTCTATACTCTATCCACTATACAATGCACATTCTTGATAACAACTCTGTGTACATAACAGTACAGTTATTTATACATTCATTTTTTAATCTGGAAAGATAAACATAGAAAGGTAGAATGACTTGGATTAAGTTGTAAAATTAGTCATTGTCAGAGCCAGATTACAAATCCTGGTTTTAGGGTGGTGATAGGGAGACAGTTTTTTCCCAGCCTATTCAGTCTTTAATAACAATGTGATTTTTTTTTCTCTCAGTGGTAAACAAAAGAGAACCTCTTACCATTGCCAGCCAGCACCACAGTGTTACGTTTTGCTTTAAAAATATATAGCAGTTGCTGCACACTCCAGAAGAAGAGAATAGAATACTGTAAGTGTTCCTTCATTTTCCCAGAACACTAAATGAAAATTATAGGAACATTTGAAAATATCTTTAGGGACACCAAAACTTTTTTCCACAGTTATTTGTGGAAGGGAAAGATTTTACTACTCTCAACAGACTTTCTTTTTATTTTTTTGGTTTGTTTTGTTTTTAACTACATAAAATGAATTTTAATGTTATCTATGAAACACAAATAACATCTTCTCATTTGTTATTCTTTCCAATGTGCCTGTAGATCTACAGCGATATCCATTATTAATATTACTTGTAAGTAGTGTATAACACAGAAAGAAAATGGATTTTCTTCTCAAATCATTTTCACATTGCCTCCACTCTCCTCCCCATCCACCAAATCTAGTGGAAAGGATAAATTCTCCTTCAATATTCTCTTTCTTTTCCATATAGCTAAGATATTTGGTGGGGGTGTGGTGGGAATAGAGGGAAACACCAGGAGGTATCTTGTTCCTCTGAATTGAAACCATACAGAACTGTAACTGAAGAATGGAAAGAGCTAGAAGTTCAATTTCTGCCCTATGTAAATAAAAGCTTTGGGAAGAGTTTAGCACTCTGCTCTCCAGACCTCCCAGAGGCTAAACAAATTATGGAAAATGAATATAATGGAATATCATTGTGCTGTAAGAAAGAACAGATATGATAAATACAGAGAAACTTGAAAAGGCTTAAATGAACTTGATAAAGTAAGGCAAAGGTAAGCAGAATGAATATAAAAATACAGTCCATGTCTTTGACGATTGAATAGCTGATTATTGTTGGTTTTCACATTTAGATCCTGAAAATGTTTCCTTATCTTCCTCTTCCAATATACAAAAGCATAAAAATTATGTAAATTAAAAGAACTAGGAAAAAGAGAAAATGAATTTGCAAAATTACAAAGATCAAGAATGACTCTAAAGAAATATATGACAAAATACCTTTGTCTCTCTTGCAGAGGAGTATCTATGTGTGTTAGGAGCTCTCCATTGCTATGAAATATTGCAGATTGTACCAGAATTCTTCAATTTATTAATAAATTTTGCTAATTGCTTTTAACTTCTTTATCTTTTTATCCTTTTAAAAATCTTTGTTATATGAAATGGCTCTCTAGAAGAGAAAAAGAGAAGGGTTAGGTGATACAAAACCAAAATATATCAAAATATATACTTTGTTTTTTTAAGTAATAAACATTAGCCTTTGGTGGGCATGGTGACTGAGTCAAAGTTGACCTTTTCTAGTTGTGTGATATTTGATTTAAGTCTGTGAGCAGAAAGAAGTAGAAGAGGGAATTAGAATGCTGTAATTAAAAGTCCTGTCCCTTATCACTTACTGGCATCTATTTAGAGAAATACAAATAAAATAGTTTGGTAACAGATTGAATATCATAATTAATTGAGCTATAAATTATTTCAGTAACATGAGTATTGGCTGAGCTTACGAAAGATACTAAAATATCTACTTACACCACTCTAGAATAATTTCTTCATAAACAACAATTTTCATCTAGTTTCTATGCCCTTGATGTGGTACACAAGATGATTATCCCCATCAAAAAAATTGGCCAAAATTGCACAGATTCTCAGTTTAGACTTCCCTTTTAGTGTAGCAGGATGGCAACACAGTCTAGTAGAAAATGGAATGACCTGGGAGTCAGAAAAAACTGTATTATAATTCCAGCTCTTCTGGGAATACCCCATTGACATTAGGGAAACAACTCCCCTTGGGCCTATGGTTCATTATCTTCCCCTACTCTTATCTAAGCGAGACTTTAATTCCTGCCAGAAGGGAAGCAGGAGGTTGGAGCCAGAAGCTTGGCCACACTGCTCAGAAAAAAAAAAAAGAGTATTGGACTCAAATTATAGCTACCTTCTCCCTTGAATATCGTTAGTGTATAAGATAGAGTTTTCAAGTTCGAGCTAAACTACTGAATGCTAGTTATTAATGGGGAAAGGAGGATCCTAAGCTTTATATCTGAAACTTAAATTTTAGTAGAGATTTAAAGATCTTCTTTATATAATTAGATTATTACTTCTGGTAGTAAGTAAACTTGAAAATGTTAATTATAAAATGTGATCATTAAATAAATAAATACAAGTAAAATGTGTTTCATAACAATCACCAAGTGATGCACGGTTAAATTACTTAGGAGATCATTATTTAATAGTAACCCAAGAGAAAATTATTAAGAGGAAATGGTTTGACCTCATCCAAGATCATGTGAGCTTTTAAAGTGCTGTCTAAGTTATAATAAAAATATTGGCTATTT
Source organism: Trichosurus vulpecula (assembly GCF_011100635.1). Classification (NCBI taxonomy): domain Eukaryota; kingdom Metazoa; phylum Chordata; class Mammalia; order Diprotodontia; family Phalangeridae; genus Trichosurus; species Trichosurus vulpecula. The sequence goes on along the minus strand of NC_050576.1, from coordinate 323,605,505 downwards.
TGTTGAAATTCAAAGAACACCAACTCTGAAGTCAGAAATCCTAGATTAAATCTCAAAATGATTTTGCTACTTGTGTGACTTCAAGTAAGTCACCTAGCCTCCCTGGGCCTCAGTTTCCTCATCTGTAATATGAATTTGGACTAAACTGGCCTCTGGAGTTACTTCTAGTATAAATCTATGTTCCTACCCTGGGCTTTCTATTGGAAAATGATGTGAAATATGACTAACATTAATATTACTTCAAAAATATGCCTTCACATTTCTCTCCCAAATTCATGGAAACTCAAAATTGAGTACAATCTATCATTATGACTTTAGTAATCAAAGAAGATGTTTTCCAAGAGGACAGTTTATGGGAAAAATTAAGAGATCATTGCTTCATTCAATGCACTTCAACCAACATTTAGAAAAGGTCTGTTGGACATCTGAGTTATAAATGTGGAGGCAAGGATATTTCCTTAATCTGTGATTTTAAAAACTGCCGCCTTTGAAATGAAATGTACAGTCTTGAAGTGATATAATGTCAGAAGAGGTGGGAAAATGGAAGAATAATAAGGAAAGTGATGGCAACAAAGAAAGCGGTGATGATTTACTGAACTTCTTGGACAAATGTGGGTCCTAATACACGTGTGATATAGTGTTAAAAAAATCAAGTATCTAATTCCAATTCAGAAAGTCTTTTTTTCTTGAATTTCCATGGAACTCCCTTTTGTGTCAGGGTTTGTTGTCATTGATCCAGTATTATTTCTAAACATATAGAATTCTCTGTCAATAGTCATTATATATCTACTTGGACTTTGCACATAATAGCATGCGTCAAATTGGTACATACTTTTCATTATAAGCCTGCCAGGAACAAGTTTATTAATTTGGGTCAAACTAATTCTAAAAATTTCTGCTTCTCAAATTTTCAAAGGTATGGAGTACACATTCTGAAAAAAAAATAAAGGAAGTAGAAGGAGTTGTTGGGAAAAAGTACACAAGAAAATAAGTAAGTTGTAGGCCAATAGTAATCAGCATGGGCTATGAGAGATAATAAAAGTTACCCAAGTCTCCCAAACCCATATCTCAACTGTATTCATATCTGTAATATCCATACCAAGGCATCATCCAAACCATGGATGAAGATTTTCAGTATTAAAAACTCACTACTTTTCAAGGTAACCCATTCTAATTTTGAACAACATTAGTGATTAGGGTATTTTTCATCATGTAGAGAGTAAATCTGTAATTCTTTAACTTCCATCCATTTCCCCCTGCTTCTATTCTCTAATGCCAAGAATAAAAATTACATTTCATATGACAGTCTTTGAAACAATTCTTGTTAACTCTCCTATACCTTCCTAGTCTTTTTAGATACAAATGTAATATTCTACTTTAGAAGCCCCATCATCATCCTGGTTGGCCTTCTTAGGGGATCTGCTTAGTATTGATGATCCTCTTCTTATAATGTTGTACCTAGATTTGAATGACCTCACCAGGGCAGAGTAAATAGTTGAACAATATCTGTCTCTTCTTGTGGGGAACAAGTCCATTATGTTAATACCATGACTAGAGCTCAATGAAATATAGAAAGTTCAGGAAATGATTTTTATCATGATGGAGACTTCGAGCTGATTCTGGTAGCATAGCTCCAAAATAATCAGAGCCTCTAGATAGATGGATTTGTAAAAATATCAAAATAAAGATAGTTTGAGGAAAATAAATTTGTCTCCTTTCTGAGAAACATAGACTTGATTATTCTTTGATCTCCAAAAACATTCTGTGATTTCCTCATTCCATGTGTTTTATTTTCTTGTTATCTACAATATACTGGACAGCTAGGTAGTGCACTGGATAGAAGGCTGAGCCTTTAGTTAGGAAGACCTGAGTTCAAATCTGACCTCAGATAATTACCCTCTGGGTGATTTAACCCTGTCACTTATCCCTGTTTGCCTCAGTTTCTTCATCTATAAAATGTGTTGGAGAAGGAAATAGCAAACCACTGCAGTATATTTGCCAAGAATACCCAAATGGGGTCACAAAGAATCAGACATGACTGAAAAATGACCAAACAACAATGATCTACAATGCATACATTTACGCATGTGTGTGTATGTGTTTAATATTGCTTCTCTTTTGTTAACTAACAGGCTAATGAGGGGTTGGGAATGGTTACAACTTATACACAAGCAAAATAGGTTTAACATAAGATGGAATGTCACAAGGGCAAAGGAGAAAGACAAAATACTCTAGGAAAAAATTGATCAAGGAAATTAGGGAAAGTTTCATAGAAAAAGGTACCATCTGCACTCTACCTTGGAAGAAGAGAAAGTTTTCCCTCAGCAGAGATGAGAATGAAGTATATTCCTGCCCTATGGAGGAACTTAAATGCAAGTTTTGATACTGTTCATGTGAGAGGAAAGAAGGCCCTTCATTCAATAGGTCCACCATTTAATATTCCATGGACAGGAAGCCCTGCCTTAAAGTGACTTACAGGCAAAGCCAGGTAACTTTTTAGTGTTGAGCTAATTGGAGAAAGCCCGAAGGACCTAATATTGAGAGTGTTTCAATAGTCCATACTAAGTGTTCCTTTTCTTACCTTGTACTTGACATTGTTTTAACAGTTCTACTGCTGATAGGGGTTCTTTTGAATTCAAATGGTTTTCTCCTTTTTATATCCTCACAGTAAATTGGACCAATGGTGGAATTTGACTCAAAATGCCCATGTTTGAATCCTAGATCTGTCATTTAGTAGCAGTATAATAGTACAATCACGGATTGTTAGAGCTTGAAATCATTTAGAGATAATTTAGTCTAATTCCCTCATTTTATAGATTAGGAAACGAAGGCCCTGAGAAGTTGTGTTTTGCCTGTAGTCACACAATTAATCAATGATAGAACTGACATTTGGAGCCAGGTTATTTTACTCCAAATCCAATACTCTTCCACAAGATCACACTGCCTTACACAATTCACTTAAACTTCCTAAGACTCATTTTTCTTATCACTGGATTATTATAGGATCAAGTGTGATGGTGAATATAAAGGATTTTGTGAGCATAAACTTTATATGTATATGCATGCAAATTATTATTATTACTGACCGGAACCCTATACAGACATATACATGTATGTGTGTATGCATGCATGCATGTATGTATATATACATATACACATCTATATATGTACACACATACATGTATATGTATATGTGTGTAGGTGTATGCATATATATATATATACACACAGACACACACACATACATACAGACAAACCCATTCCAACTACTACCTTTCAGAGGCTATGCTCTTGAGAATGGATTATGGTCACTGGAATCACTGTCACAATAAGCACTACCAACAACAAAGATTTATTCCCTGAAGTTCACTTAACTCAGTCTATGGCATTAAGCTACATGCTCGACTACAATATTAGCACATCAAAGTAATTAGTTATTTAACTTAAGCAATTAATAATTAGTTAAAGCAACAAATTATTTGGGTATAATTGTAAAGAAATAGATAAAGTTTTTTTTTATTCAAGAGCAATTAACCATCCAGAAAAGCATTTTGTTCATTTTTAATATGAATTAATAAGAAAACAAGATTAGGAAAATATAAGAATTCATTATATTCATTGACAACACACAAAATCTCAAAGAAAAAATGTATTCTGCATGAGGTTGAATACTAGAAATTTCTGAAATAATAATATTCAAAATAATTCCAGTGAAGGTATCATTGTACTTCATTGCTGTTATTAAACCAGGGAATTCAGATGCATTTGGGACTAATATTGGCTAGAAATCAGCAAAGTCTTTTGGTTTATGATACTGCAAGAAATTGGAAATAATCTACTGGAGACTGTATAAGGATTAGTGTTGCTTTACTCTAATATCCTAATTTTTGGAAGGGAGAGTAAATGTACATTAATGACATTCACAGTTGGAACTTAATAGATGGGTATAATGAATGCAAAGAAAGACAAAGGAATAATGCAAAAGATGTAGGTAGTATAAAAATATAAGAAAGACATACGGAGGATTATATGAAACAAAAACATGAATAACTCTGTGTGTTGAGGGCAGAGATAAAATTCCATTTTTCTTCATTCATTCCTGTGTTTTGCAGAACAAGATATCACAAACAATACTTTAATATCTTATGCTGGATAGTAAAAGGAAATACACCTGCCCATTTTCTGGTACTCTTGTCCCTATTCCTTCATAAGTTTAACTTGGGCTCTCTTTCCACTGAGCTGGGGGATAGCCTCTATTGCTAGAGCATGACAATAGACCATGAAGGCCATAGATCAGTAATCCAGCCCACCACCTGATAAGTCCCCAAAATCACTTTTGCCTTTGGGGTTTCCTCAGATGACTCTCAGAGAAATAGAATAAGTTAGAATGTATATTTTCCAACCAGACAGATCCTTTTGCGGGCATAAAAATGAATAATAGGTTAAAGTCATGGTGTGTGCAATTCTCAGCGTTAGATTTTAAACAAGAAAATGGGTTTCTCTATGCTGATTGATTAATTTTAGAAAAAAAAATCATTTCCTTGATGTCTTTTTCCTCCAGCATCTTTCTGAAAATATGAAAAGGGAAAAAAGAAACAATAAGATCATTTATAGGGATCTTTGTTTTCTCTAAGATTGGTACATTCTATGTACAACAAAAGTTTTTAGAATTAATATTATAAAAAGACTGGTGGATTCTAAACTGTGGTAGCATTAGTTTCATGGCATTTTCTCTAATTATTGGGTACATGTAGCCAAGTAAACCAAACTAAATTTTAAGAAAAGTAATATTTAGAAATTATTGATGTTATTATTGGTATTTTTACCATAAATAAGTGGTATACATTTAAAATCTGTATGTAATGGTAAAAATAAATTCATTTTCCCCTTAGTGTGAGATTAAAAGGGGCTATACATTAGTATATCTATTCAAATAGACCAATAATCTCAATAATGTGCTTATTACTTGTAATGATATGATTGCAACCCATTAAAGCATGTTCTCCTGAAACACTTGAATATCTTCCCTTAAAGTCACCATTAGAAGTCCACCAAATCCTAATTGCCTTCCTTCTTGTCCTTTAGCGACAAGAAGAAACTAATACAGTGTCAGTTTGTCACTTTTTTTTTGAGGGGGTAAGCAAAGGCAATTGGGGTTAAGTGACTTGCCCAAGATTACACAGCTAGTAAGTGTCAAGTATCTGAGGTGGCATTTGAACTCAGGTCCTCCTGATTTCATGGCCATTGCTCTACTCACTATGCCACTTAGCTGCCCCTTGTCATTTATTTCTAACTTTCGTAACTTTATTCCATTTCTTTTTCTTTCTTTCTTTTTGCTCATACAATTCCTTGAAGGCATCATTTACACTGATTCTCCTTTATAATTCATTGTTTGCAATGAGTTACTGCCTGATCACATCCAATATGTATCACATCCATTTCCTTTTGGGTAGTCCTCAGTTTTAAATCTTTGAAAACTAGACAATAGGTTTCCATGGATTATAGTCAAGATTTGAAAAAAGGGGGGGAGGGCTTTGTTTCATGGATAAGTCTGTCCTTATTGAAAGAGCTTTGCAATTCCCTGAGTCAAGTCTATAGACAACAAGCATGTACCAAACATTGTGCTAAGGGCTAGGAAAACAGAGAAAAGAAAAATAGCCCTTCATCTTAAAGAGCTCACATATGCTTAGGGAGAAAATATGCCAACTACGTACAAACCAGATATACTAGATAAATTGGTGATAATCTAAGAAGGAAAGTGATAGCATTAAGGCGGAAAAGAAAAGCTCTTGCAAAATGTGGTATTTAGCTGAGACTTGAAGGAAGCCAGGAGACAGAAACAAAGTGGGAGATAATTTCATGGATGGAGGACAGCCAGTAGAGATGCTTGGAGTCAGGTGATGAAGTATCTTGTTTGAGGAGCAGGAATGAGGCCAAAATTATTGTATCAGAGTATATGGGAGGGAGTTGGGTGTAAGAAAATTAGAAACCTAGGAAGGGGCCAAGTTATGAAGAACTTTAAAAGCCTGAAAGGGGAATTTATATATAATCTTAGGGGTGATAGAGAGACACTAGAGTTTATGTAATAGGGAGGGTGATGTGATTGGACTTGCACTTTAAGAAGATAATTTTGATAGTTAAGTAGAGGATGGCCTAGAATGGGAAGACACTTGAATTAGGGAGAACAGCTAGAAAACTATTGCAATAGTCTATGTAGAGGGAGCTAGTATAGAGAAAGACAAGAAGAAATTCCAGAGCATAACCCTGGGGAACACACATTCTTTGTGATGCTGCACATGATGAAGATCCAGCAAAGAATAATGAGAAGAAATAGTCAGATAGGTAGGGAAGAAAAGGAGTATCAAGGAGAAGACAATGATTGCCAGTGTCAAAGACTGAAGACAAGTCAGGAATGATTGAGAAAAAGGCTATTAGATTTGACAACTAAGAAATCATTGGAAATTTGGAAAAAGGCAACTTCTTTTTTTTTTAATTAAGATTTTTTATTTTTAGTTTACCACACTCAGTTCCACATGACTTTGATTTCCAGATTTTCATTTCCCCCTCCCCAGCCCTCCCCAAGATGACATGGAATCTGATATATCTTCTACATATAACTTCGCATTGAACTTATTTACACAATAAGCAAGTTGCAAAGAAGAATTGTGACCAATGCAATGAATCACGAGAAAGAAGAAACAAAACAAAAAAAATGAAAAACCAAAAACAAAAGAGAAAAAAAACAAAGAAAAAAAAGGAGAGCAAACAGTTTGCCTCAATCTGCATTCAGTCTCCATAGTTCTTTCTCTGGATGTAGATAGCTCTCTCCCTCATGAATCCTTTGGAGTTGTCTTTGAATATTGTGTTGCAGAGAAGAGTGAGGTCTATCAAGGTTAGTCATCACAGAATCCATATATCTGTGGTTGTGTATAATGTTCTCCTAGTTCTGCTCCACTCACTCAGTATTATATCATGTCGGTATTTCCAGGTTATTACTATGTCCATATCTTCCCCATTTATTATAGCACAATAGTATTCCATTACTTTCATATGCCACAACTTGTTCAGCCATTCCCCAATTGATGGGCATGCCCTTGATTTCCAATTCTTTGCTACTACAAAAAGAGCCGCTATAAATATTTTTGTAGATATGGATCCTTTCCCCTCCTCTGTGATCTCTAGAAGTGGTATTGCTGGGTATGAACAATTATAGAGCACTTTGGGCATGTTTCCAAATCGCTCTCCAGAATGGCTGGATCAGTTCACAACTCCACCAGCAATGTAATGGTGTTCCAATTTTCCCACATCTTCTCCAGCATTTATCAATTTCCTGTTTTGTCAGTTTAGCCAATCTTACAGGAGAGATGTGGTACATAAGAGTTGTTTTGATTTGCATTTCTCTAATCAGTAGTGATTTAGAGCATTGGGGAATGACTTGTATTCCTATAAATTTGGGTGAGTTCCCTGTATATTTTAGAGATGAGGCCTTTATCAGAGACACTAGTTGTGAAGATTTTCTCCCAGTTTTCTGCTTCCTTCCTAATCTTTGTTGCATTGGCTTTTTTAATACAAAAACTTTTCAATTTAACATAAATAAAATTATCCATTTTGCATTTTGTAATGCTCTCTATCTCTTGTTTGGTAATGTACTCCTTGCTTTCCCATAACTCTGATTGGTAAACTATTCCTTGCTCTCCCAAATTGCTTATAGTACCAGCCTTTATTCCTAAATCATGAAACCATTTTGACTTTATTTTGGTATATGTTGTAAGATATTGGTCTATGCCCAGTTTCTACCCTAACATTTTCCAGTTTTCCCAGCAGTTTTTGTGAAATAGTGAATTCTTAGCCCAGAAGCTGGATTCTTTGGGTTTATCAAAGAGTAGATTGCTGTAGTCATTGACTACTGCATTTTGTGTACCTAACCTATTCCACTGATCAATGACTGTTTCTTAGCCAGTACCAGATAGTTTTGATGACTGCTGTTTTATAGTACAGTTTAATATCTGGTATGGCTAGGCCACTTTCCCTAGAATTTCTTTTCATTAATTCCCTAGATGTTCCTGACTTCTTGTTCTTCCAGATGAATTTTGTTATTATTTTATTCAGTTCTGTAAAATAATTTTTGATAGTTCAATTGGTATGGCATAGAATAAATAAATTAATTTAGGTAAAATTGTCATTTTTATTATATTGGCTTGCCCTGATATTTTTTTTCCCATTTATTTAGATCTGACTTCATTTGTATGAAAAGTGTTTCATAATTATATTCATATAGGTCCTGGATTTGTCTTGGCAGATAGAAACCCAAATATGTTATAGTGTCTACAGTAACTTTGAATGGAATTTCTCTTTCTAACTCTTGCCATTGGGCTTTGTTAATACTGTATAGGAATGCCGAGGATTTATGGAGGTTTATTTTATATCCTGCAACTTTGCCAAAGTTGTTTATTATTTCAAGTAGTTTTTTTATTTAATTCTTTAAGTAAATCATCATATCATCTGCAAAAAGTGATAATTTAATTTCTTCTTTGCCTATTCAAATTCCTTCAATTTCTGTTTCTTCTCTTATTGCTACAAATAACATTTCAAGTACCAAATTAAATAGTAGGGGTGATAACAGACATTCTTGTTTCACCTCTGATCTTATTGGAAATGCATCTACCTTATCCCCATTACAAATAATGCTTGTTGATGGTTTTAGGTAGATGCTATTTATAATTTTAAAGAAGGCTCCATTTATTCCTATGTTTTCTAGTATTTTTAATAGGAATGGGTATTGTATTTTGTCAAAGGCTTTTTCTTCATCTATTGGGATGATCATATGGTTTCTGCTAGTTTTCTTGTTGATATGATCAATTATGTTGATAGTTTTCCTAATATTGAACCATTCTGTCATGCCTGGAATAAATCCTACCTGGTTGAAGTGTATTATTCTCATGATAAGTTGCTGCAATCTTTTTCCTAATATTTTATTTAAAATTTTTGCATCAATATTCATTAGGGAAGTTGGTCTATAATTTTCTTTCTCTGTTTTTGATTCATCCTGGTTTGGGTATTAGTACTGTATTTGTGTCATAAAAAGAATATGGTAGAACTCCTTCACCTATTTTCCCAAATAGTCTCTAAAGGATAGGAGTTTATTGTCCTTTAAAAGTTTGATAAAATTCACGTGTAAAACATCTGACCCTGGAGATTTTTTCCTAGGGAGTACATTGATGGTTTGCTCAGTTTCTTTTTCTGAGATGGGGTTATTTAGGAATTTTACTTCCTCTTCTGTTTACGTGGGCAATTTATATTTTTGTAGATATTCATCCATATCGCTAAGGTTGTCAAACTTTCGGGCATACGATTGTGTAAAATAATTCCTAATTATTGTTTTAATTTCCTCTTCATTGGAGGTGAATTCACCCTTTTCATTTTTGATATTGGTAATTTGATTTTCTTCTTTCTTTTTTTAATCAAATTGACCAAATGTTTATCAATTTTATTGGTTTATTCATAAAGCCAGCTCTTGGTTCTACTTATTAATTTGATAGTTTTCTTGATTTCAATTTCTTTTTTTTTTTTTTTTTTTTTTTTTTTTTAGCGACAAGCAGCTTTATTGCAATGGCGTACCAGAAAACTTACAAAAAGTCCCACTGACCCTCTCTGGGGTGCTCCTTATATTGGGAGTTTCGGGTTAGCTACTCCCCAGTGCCTCCCCGAAGGTGGAGCCCTTCCAGTTGGAGCCGCCCCAGTACTGACGTAACAGAAGCCACACAGGCACTGCTGCGTCAGCAGGTCCAGACTCCCTGGTGTCTCACTACCCTTTCAGGAGGCCCGGGTCCAAAGCGCCCCTAACACTCTGTCTATGTATATCCCTTTAAATTGTCATAGTAACTATACCATCTCAAGATTAACAAGTATCATCCTCCCATATAGGGTTGTATCTCATTTGCCCTTATTGAATAATAAGGTGTTTTTTTTCTTGTTTTCCCTCCTGTTTACCTTTTTATGCCTCTCTTGAGTCTTGTATTGGAAGATTAAATTTTCCATTGAGCCTTGGCCTTTTCATCAGAAAGGTCTGGAATTCCCTTTTTTCCTTCAATGTCCATCTCCCTGCCTGAAAAACTATGCTCAATTTTGTTGGGTAGTTGATCCTTGGTTGTAGTCCAAGCTTCCTTGTCTTTCAGAACATCATATTTCAATACGTCTGATCTTTTAATGTTGAAGCTGTAAGGTCCTGTGTGCTTGATTTCAATTTCATTAATCTCTCCTTTGATTTTCAGTATTTCTAATTTTGCATTTAATTCAGGATTTTCAATTTGTTCTTTTTCTAGCTTTTTCAGTTGTGTGCCCAATTCATTGATCTCCTTTTTCCCTATTTTATTCATGTAAGCATTTAGAGATATAAAACTTCCCCTAAGAACTGCTTTTGCTGCATGCCATAAGTTTTGGTATGTGTTTCAACAATCCGGCTAGCAGCTTCTGTGGGGGTGTAAGATCCACCCACAGCCAGCACCCAGAAAGCTGCTGGAATGCTGGGAAAGCACAGGTTCTTCTGATCTGCTTTAATAAAGAAAGCAAAGTTGAAGGGGTTGACAAGCTTACTTTAATTCTGCACACAGACAGCATTCACGTAGTTCAGGGGAAAAATCCAGCACCCTGAACTTCAGAATAAAATACAAACAAATCACAAACATCAACAGACAGACCCAATACAATTCATAGTTACCAACATCTAGGTTCAGCCCAGCAGCTCAGAACAAGGACTGGCCCAGAGTCACGCTTGCCACCACTGCTGCAGGTATAGCTCCAAAGAACAGATAGCCAACCCCTGGTTTTTATCTTTTTCAGTGTCAGATATGTGACTCACCCACATGACGTAGAATCATCACAAAGAGGTGGACTTAAACCCATGTGGTCTAAAAGCCTCTGCTTTCCCAGACATATAAACTAGGCCCTCCCTGGAGTTAGCCCCACCTTGGGCCCCACCTTAGTTGCCAATCCACACCCACTAAGGTTTTATACCTAATAGGGGGTTGGGCCTGGGGCTTAGCACCTAGTAAGACTCAATCAAAGACACTGAATTAATCAAAGGAAACAAAGGCCAAACTTGTTGAACTAAGTGCTAAGGAGCCCATTTTGATTACCAACACAGTATGTTGTCTCATTATTGTCATTCTCTTGAATGAAGTTATTAATTGTTTCTATGATTTGTTCTTTGGCCCACTCATTTTTTAGAATTAGATTATTTAGTTTTCAATTAATTTTTAGCTTATTTTTCCATGGTTCTTTATTACAAATAGGTTTTATTGCATCATGATCTGAAAAGGATGCTTTGACTACTTCTGCCTTTCTGCTCTGGATTGTGAAGTTTTTATGCCCTAGTACATGGTTAGTTTTTGAGTATGTGTTATATACCTCTGAGAAAACAGCGTATTCCCATTTTATCCTCATTCAGTTTTCTCCAGAGCTCTCTTGTATCTACCTTTTCTAAAATTCTACTCACCTCCTTAACTTCTTTCTTGTTTATTTTGAGTTTAGATTTATCTAGTTCAGAGAAGGGGAGGTTGAGGTCCCCCATTAGTATGGTTTTGCTGTCTATTTCTTCCTGTAACTCCCTTAACTTCTCCTCTAAGAATTTGCATGCCATACCACTTGGTTCATATAAGTTAAATAATAATATTGTTTCATTGTTTATGGTGCCTTTTAGCGGGATGTAGTGTACTTCCTTACCTCTTTTAATTAGATCTATTGTGTAGAAACTCAGAAATTCATGAAATATATGCATAGTTTTGTATAATGTATCACATAGTGAAGAATGTCTGAATAAGTTGTGGTATATGATTACGATAGAATACTGCTGTCTTATAAGAAATGATGAGCTTAATGATCTTAGAAAAACATGGATAGACTTGCAGGAAATAGTGAAGAGCAAAATAAGCAGAACCAAGAGAATATTGTCAGCAATACTGATTGAATAATAATTTTCAATGATTATGTAATTTTTACTATTATAAGTACCCAAATTAACTGCAAAGGACCTATGAAGGAAGATGCTATCTGCATATAAATACGACTATGTATAGAATGATTTCACATACATATTCACATATGAAATATACATATATGTAAACCCACATATATACATACATATATACCTGTGTCTGATGATTGCCATCTTTAGGGTGAAAGAGGAAGGGAGGAGAAAAAGCAAAAAAAAAATGAAATTTACATAATAATTTTGTTACATATTTAAGAAGAATAACAAGTTGTAAAGAAGAGATTTGCAGTTTTATGTACAACATATTTTCCTATTCTACTATGGAAATGCTTGTTTTATTTCTTAAGTTCAGAATAAAATAAATTTTAAAAAAAGGAATAGTGATGTTGGGAGTAGTTGAAGGTTAAGTGGGGGGAAAATATTGTGTTCAGTTTTTAGTCATCTTGAATTAGATTTCTGGCAGAACTTTCTGGTGGAGATGTCCAGGAGGTAGTTTGAGATTAAAGATCAGTGCTCAGGGAAGAGATTCAGGCTGGAGATATACATTTTAAGTTCATTTGTATAAAGGTGACAATTGAAGCCCTAGCAATAGATTACAGTATAGAATGAGATGATTAGAAGAGCAAAAATTGAGCTATGAGGAACAACCATGATTAAGGAGAAGAAAGAAAACAACAAAGTAGAGTAGGCCAAGAAGCACTGAGTCGGATACAAAGAGAACCAGGTGAAAGTAGTCACTGATCTGAAGGGAAGAGAGAAACTGCCAAGAAAGTTGAGATGATCAATAGAATATAAGGATGAAGAAAGGTCAAAAAGGATAGATTGCTTCCCTTATGCATATAAAATACTTGATTTTTCATTTATTTATCAGTGAATATGTCACATCCTACCACTAGTTCATAAGTTGCTTAAAGATAGGCATTAAAATACAATTTACCCCCAACTATGAGGATTAAAAAATGCCAAACAGGATATATAGTGTACTGTAAAGAGGACTGGATCTGGAGTCACTGGGGCTGGGTTTGAACTCTGATCTACAAGTTATGTGAGAGTAGGTATTTCTGAGCATCAGTGTTCATATATAAAATAGACATAAATATCCTTTTTATATATACAATCTCAGGTTACATTAGGAATAATGCTTTGGAAATCTTAAAGTGCTGTGAAAATGTGAGTTTAACCCTAGCACAATTCAACTTTGTCCAGTTTTTGAAGAACTTTTTAACATGAAAAAAATGTAACAGTGTAAGTAGCATAGATAATATCTCATCTTTGATCCTAAGGGGCCAATTCTGATCCAGCTTAACCTTGTACTGATTTCAGCTTCCTGATGGAGTCTCCAAACTGTGACTACACACTTAGAAAAGAGGAAAAAAAAGATTGACTTCTGGCAAGGGTAGTCTGACACATCATTTGGCTCAGTACATTCAGAGCTCTTTCCTGTCCTATGAGGCATGAATCATCTGCACCCTGAGGTCTCTTCTAGCCTTTTGATTACTCAATTCAATGATTTTGAAACCTTTCCCTTAACCTCCGCTCATATTTTTCCTTGCCCTACACATCTTACTTTTGCTAACATTAATGACAAGTATGCACCTGTAAAGAAAAATCTACTTTCATAGAAAGGAAAGACTATTGGGACAGAGAATATCATCTCTGCTCTTCAGTCATACATAGTTAGGTGTGAATGATGATGTTGTAGTTCCATTTAGCAAGGGTAAAGTGATTTAAGGTGTGGTTTATTCCTGATAGAACTATTGCATCTGAGTGAAATCATAAACCTAGTATAACATCCTGAAAATATTTTAACTTAACAAAATATTTAAAGAAAACCTGCAGAAGTTTGCCTTTTCCTGATGGTGCTATATGATGCAGTCATAGGATTGATTCTTTTTTCCCCTCTAATATTTATCATGATCCAATTTCTCTGAAGGACATTTAAAATTATTCAATTTTCTCACCCATCTATGGATGGTGTGCCTGCTTTTAATAATGGATAAGGACATTATTAAGATAATAGGATCATAGACGTAGAACTGCAAGATACCTTAGAGTCCAGCAAGTTCAACTTCCTTATTTTATAGATGATTAAACTAAATTGAAGAGAAATTACTTGACTTGTCCATGGTCACATAGTTAGTAAATATGTGAGGCTAGATTTGAAACCAGGACCTTTTTACTCAAAATCCAATGCCGTTTATACTTTTTCATGCTGCCTATTTTTTCATTGCTGTAAGTGTACCTTCATTTTCATGAATGTCTGCTATATAACTTGGTAAAATCTTTTATTTCACAAACTCTCATAGAAACATTTCAGCAAGTCATTATCTCATCTCCTACTAATTTTACAGATGGTCTCACTATGATAAATAGCCAAGAATTTTGTTGCTTTGAGAACAACCAGTATGAGAAGGTGTATATCAACATGCAAGCTCATGCACCAAAAAGAAGCCCTTACGATTTTTTTTCCAGCATTGATCATATCATGGTATATATTTATTTGCATTCCATTTGCCTTGCAAATTAATTTATTCACATGCTAGTCATAAATATCTACATAGACTTGTATGAATATGCAATCATATTTCCTAAATAAAATGGCCCCTAGCAAGTAGATAATATTTCATATGTACTATACACATACACATATTTATGCATGTTTTATATAGTCTATGTATACCTGAATATATGTGTATATATAGATTGAGACATGAATTTGTATATAGAAATGCAGTCATGGCATAATGGTAAGTGGAAGAGGGCTGTCCTTGAAGTCAGAGGAAGACCTTGGTTCAAGTATTGCCTCTGACACTCAATGTGCCTGTTTTATTCTGGCAAGCCAATTAATTTTGTGCTACTCTAGGCAACCATCTAAGCTGCCAGTCTGTATTGGTACAGATACTTTACTCATCTGAAAATTCACCATACTGATGAAATCACAGGTCGAGTCCCTTTCTTTGTCCCTATTCAAGATTGACATAAAAAATCGCCTAATGCCTATCAGAGCTTCCTTCAGTAGGTACCTGATCTTATAGTTATGGGTACTCCTTCCAGTGATACAACATATGATTTATCTGTGCCTCCCTATCATTTCTAACTTATTGTTTCTTTCTACACAGAAATATTTCTTGTATGATCTCCTTATCCCACAAGAAGCCTTTCCCTAAGCCTCTGCCCATTCCATATACACCACCGCAGTGCTATTAATAATTATTCACATACATACAATGTTTTCTGAATCACAAAGTACATTTCTCACAACAACCTTATGGAATAAAAATATTACCCTTATAGAAAAGAATATAGTGGCTCAAGTAAGTGACAGGACTTGCTTATGGCTGCAGAGATAGCACATGGATTCTAGTCTTTTGATTCTAGGGTCATTGCTTTTTCCACAGTGCCATATTACCTCTTAACATTCCAGCAAAAAAAAAAAATGATTGTGTAGGAAGGAAACTGTAATTGAAAACCAAATAACATATTGGCATTTTAATAGGCACACAAAACTCATATGATATTCCAAAGTTAAAATAAAAGGAAACCTGATCTAGTAGAGTGAGTGTTTGAATTTTATGATAAATATTTTCTGACCTTGTGAAATAACATCATTTGTTACTATTAAGCTTCTGACAGAAATATTTCTATGGCAGCTAGCATTTTGCAGTTCCAATAGAATGATTTAGAACAGAGTGTTTTCAACTGCACTGACAATTAATAGGTTCAAAAAAAGCTCTATCTTCTGGAACCCAAATTTATTAAATACTACAATAATCAGTATGGAACCCACACAAAATTATTTGTTCCCTCCTTTAAGAGGCTATGAGGAAATCTTTCATTTTCTTTAATATGAATAAGAAGATGGGATTATAAAGTTGTGCTTTTTATTATAACTGCATTCATATATATATATATATATATATAATTGTAATTATACTGTACTCACTCATTTTATGTGCAACAGTAAGTACAACAGTAATGCCTAATGATGTGAACCTCTCATCCCAATACAGATAAATGCTGCTTTTTTGATATTTAAAACTAACTTGATTGAAATTAAAATATTATGTACTGTTCTTGTAATTGCCATATAGAACTTTAGGTATTCTAATGTAGCAGCACTCTGCTAATATGTGGTATTTTAATTTCCCTGCCCCCCCTCAGCTTTAGTAACTTGGATATTATGAATCAAATTGATTTTATATAATCTGATATTCATTGACTAAGCAACATGGCTTCATTTATATGGAATATCACCATAGAATAAAGATTCAATGTATGGACACCTATCGAGTTTTTGGGAACTGGAGAGGACACTAACTATTTTTACTCTACATAATGTTTATCAATTCTACATCAAGTGGATTTAAAACATCTTTGTAGTAATGCATACTTGCAAAATATCTGTTATAAACTTTGAGCCACTCAAAGTTTTTGTCACTAGGGTGACAATTAAAATAAATGAAATATTGGCTTAGCTCACATAGACAGCAGGAATTTTCCCCTACTTTTTATGTAAAATAATTTGGGAAAATAGATTTATTCTTTCATTCAAAGAATCAAGAAATTTCCTTTGTATTCCAAAAGTATAGTTATTGGATTTTTTCTAATAGTATTCTAAGATTCAAAACATAATTTACATTTGACACACAGATTAACGACAACTCCCAGAAGTCTAAAATTTTATTGTCTTCCAATTCTAACATTTTAAAAAAAATTCCATAAACCAAAGTACCTGGAGGATTGCTCTCACTCAATGTTCTGTACTTAGGAAAATGGTTTCCATCAGGTTGAGTCCTGGGATGTTTGAATTGCAATAAAAAAAGGGCTGGACTTTTTGTTTTCACATTCTTTGGCTCATTAATCCTTCCAATTTAACAACATGGGGACAGGGTGGTTTTTTTTCCCTTGGGTTATGGTTTACATATAGAATTGTCCCCCCAAAAATAGAGGTGGAGTTTCAAATATCTTCAATGCACAATTTATATCAAATGCGGGACAGGAAATTAATTTTTACAAAAGAAAGAATCCTAAACATAAAAAAGACTTAAGCATAAATAGGAATAAACACAATGACAAATTGGATTTAGTCACATATCATTATTGTTATATACTGCTGAAAGGCATTATGATTAAAGCTCTTCATTTGTAAAAAAAAAAAAAAAAAAAGGATTTTCAGAGAGCTTCTAATTACTCACTCTACTTTCCACATGGGCTATACACTGTCTAAATAACTCTTTCTAAGTGTCTACTGGTAAAACTCACAAGCTTGAGCCAATATTGTTTTCAGAAACTGTCTTCTCTGAGGGCACTGGATTAGTTCCCAGGACTTCCCTTCCCTACATTTGGCAGAGGAAATTTTAAAGTATTAATTAGAAGGATAGGTCACACCATGTGGACTAATACTCTATAATGGAAATCATCATAGGAAGGACAGGAAAATCTTTTAAAAATGAAATTCTGAAGACATAAAGATAAAAAAATTCTGATAAAAACAGTTATCAGAAAAGATTGCTATGAATGCATGGTGAACATATCAATTTAGACATTAAAAATATATGTACTAAATGAGAGGCAAGGATAATGAATGCAGAATGAATATGAAATTATGGCATGTTACTTTAGGAATAGTGTCAATTAAGACAGCATGAATCAGATCTGGAATGCAAAGACAATGATAAGGGTGGGGAAAGGAATTTTTATGACCATTGACACAAGATCAAAGATTTTTTTCTATGTCTATAGTGTCTTTTCATTCATTACATAACTTGTATATTGATCCTTCAGTGCCTTCACAATTTTATCATTTTTATCACAGATCTTTACATATACATGGTCTAATTCCAGTAACGTTCTCCTTTCCTCTTCTCCTCTTCTGTTCTCTGTTCTCCCCTCTCATCCCCTTCCCTTTCTTTCCCTTCTCCTTTCTTTTGTCTTCTTTTCTTCAAACCATTTCTATTTCCTTTATATGCAAAACAGGGCATTTGATATTAGGGTGCAAGTGTGGGACTTTTGTTCTCCTTGATAGAGAAAGCCATTTGTTAAAAGTCTTTGGCAGGGGTGGAGACAAGATGGGGGCTGGAAAGGAAGGACTTGCTTAAGCTCTCCCCCAAATCCCTTCAAACACCTGTAAGAAATGGCTCGGAACAAATTCTAGAGCTGTGAAACCCATAAAATAGCAGAGGCAAGAAGGTCTCCAGCCCCGGAGAGCCTAGATGGCCACTGGGAAGGATCTATCACACAGTGCTGGGAGCAGAGTGCAGCCCAGCATGGCTGTGTCAAGACATACCAGACAGAGAGTGGGCTGGAGCAGGCCTGAGGGCCATGAATCATTGAGCTGTGGCAGTTACCAGACTTCTCAACCCACAAACGCCAAAGACCATGGAGCAGGTTAGTGGGAAAACTGCTGTATCTGGGTGGTCCAGCTCCACTGCTGGGGATGGTGGAGGTGGCACGTTGGTGGCAGCAGCAGCAACAGGAAGCTCCTGCAACTGCTTCCAGAGCTCCACAGTCAGCTGCTTCCAGAGTCCCTGGCTCACATGGTGGGAGGAATCAAGTGGCGGATCAGAGCAGAAGTGCAAGGAATACTTTTCTGGCATGGAGGCTGCTTTGCCCTGCTTGGATCTGGGTCACAATCCTGGTTGGTGGTTCTTGGGGGAGGAGGAGACCTGCTGTGGCAGAGCTTGCTGTGTAGAAGTAGCTCTGAAAATAGCAGCACAGCCCCTAAAGTTAGGGATAAAGTACTCTCTACTCTACAAGCAGTCATACCCTGACAAAAAGCTCAAAGGTCAAGTAGTTGGGGAACATGAACAGGCAGCAAAAAAGGACACAAACTCAGCCTCAGACTGTAGAATCATTTTTCGGTGACAAAGAAGATCAAAACATACAGCTAGAAGAGGTCAACAAAGTCAAAGAGCTAACATCAAAAGCGTCCAAAAATATGAATTGGTCTCGGGACATGGAAAAGCTCAAAAAGATATGGAAAAACAAGTTAGAGAACTAGAGGAAAAAGTGGGAAGAGAAATCAGAATGATGCAGGAAAACCATGAAAAACAAGTCAATGACTTGCTAAAGGAGACCCCCCAAAATACTGAAGAAAATAACACCTTAAAAACAGACTAAGCCAAATGTTGAAAGAGCTCTAAAAAGCCAATGAGGAGAAGATTGCCTTGAAAGGCAAAACTAGCCAAATGGAAAAGGAGATCCAAAAGACCACTGAAGAAAATAACACCTTAAAAATGAGATTGGAGGAAGTAGAAGCTAGTGACTTGTTGAGAAATCAAAATATAAAACAGAACCAAAGGAATGAAAAAATGGAACACAATGTGAAACATCTCACTGGTAAAACTACTGACTTGGAGAATAGATCCAGCAGAGATAATTTAAAAATTATTGGACTACCTGAAAGCCATGATCAAAAAAGGAGCCTAGATATCATCTTTCAAGAAATTATCAAGGAGAACTGCCCTGATATTCTAGAGCCAGAGGGTAAAATAGAAACTAAAAGAATCCACCAATCACCTCTTGAAAAAGATCCCCAAAAGAAAACTCCTAGGAATATTGTCACCAAATTCCAGAGTTCCCAGGTCAAGAAGAAAATACTGCAAGCAGCCAGAAAGAAACAATTTGAGCACTGTGGAAATACAATCAGGATAATACAAGATCCAGGAGCTTCTACATTAAGGGATCAAAGGACTTGGAATATGATATTCCAGAGGTCAAAGGAGTTAGGATTAAAACCAAAAATCACCTACCCAGCAAAACTGAGTATCATGCTCCAAGGCAAAATATGGATTTTCAATAAATAGAGGACTTTCAAGCTTTCTCAAGAAAAGATCAGAGCTGAGTAGAAAGTTTGACTTTCAAACACAAGAATCAAGAGAAGCATGAAAAGGTAAATAAGAGAAATCACAAGAGACTTACTAAAGTGGAACTGTTTTGCTTACATTCCTACATGGAAAGATGATGTGTGTAATTCATGAGATCTTTCTCAGTATTATGGTAGTCGAAGGTAATATACATGCATACATATATACATACATACTTACATGTATATATATATATATATATATATATATATATATATATAGACAGAGAGCACAGGGTGAGTTGAATATGAAGGGATGATATCTAAAAAATTAAGGGGTTAGAGAGGAATATATTGAGAGAGGAAGAGAGAGATAGAATGGGGTAAATTCCCTCACATAAAAATGGCAAGAAAAAGCAGTTGTGTTGGGAGGGAAGAGGGGGCAGATGAGGGGGAATGAGTGAGTCTTGCTCTCATCAGATTTGACTTGAGGAGGGAATAACATATGCACTCAATTTGGTTTCTTACCCCACATGAAAGTAGGGGGAAGGGGATAAGAAAGAGGAGGTGATAGAAGGGAAGGCAGATAGGGTGAGGAGGTAATCAAAAGCAAACACTTTTGAAAAGGGACAGAGCCAAAGGAGAAAATTGAATAAAGGGGGGCAGGATAGGATGGAGGGAAACATAGTTAGTCTTTCACAACATGAGTATTGTGGAAGTGTTTTACATAATGATACATGTGTGGCCTATGTTGAACTGCTTGCCTTCTTAGGGATGGTGGGTAGGAGGGAAAAGGGGGGAGAATTTGGAACTCAAAGTTTTAAAAGCAGATGCTCAAAAAAAAGTTGTTTTTGCATGCACCTGAAAAATAATATATTTATAGAATGGGGCATAGAAATCTATCCTGTCCTACAAGAAAGGAAGGGGAAAGGAGATGGGTGGGAATAGGGTGACAGAAGGGAGGGCTGACTGGGGAACAGGGAAATCAGAATACATGCCATCTTGGAATGGGGGAGGGTAGAAATGGGGAGAAAATTTGTAACTCAAAATCTTGTGGAAATCAATGTTGAAAACTAAATATTAAATAATAAAATAATTGTTGGGAAAAAAAAGAAAAAAATGTAATAAAATAAAATAAAAAGGCCTTTGGCCAATCTTTTACGTTGTTCTTTTTGTAGTACTTTTATTTTTATCAGTGAATGCAATTGGGGTGATTTTGTTAATTTGTATGTCTTGCCACACTCTCTTCAAATTGGTTTTATCCTTTACTACTTCTTTCTGTATGGAAATGATATTGCTTGTAATTGTCCATTATTATCCTTTAAGAGAATGTTCAGATATTCTAACACAGAGCTGACTCTAATAACCATCTCATCCATTTGGCAAGTAGATTGGATGTTTAAGGTACTTTGTGGGCACTTTTTTGTGTGTTTCCATTGATTTACATTGGTTAAACTTCTGGATGAAATGTCCATAGTTGGTGTGTCAATGTTAATTCTACTGTCCATTCTTCATTTTTAATTGATTAATTCAGGGTTCAATCATTTTAATTGTACTGCAGTTCTTTTAATTATTCATTCTTCTCTTCATATGTGTATTTACAAATTCTAATGAGTGATGCCCTGATAGTACACAGATGGTACTAAGGAATAACTTCCACATCAAAAACAAATCTTTTCCTACCTACTAAAAAAACCCTTTCTTTCCTTATTTGGTTTTTGCCAGGTATAGAACTTCTCAATTCTCTTTTTCTAATTGTTCACTCTATGTAGATGTGATGCTTTGAGGTAACCTATACATATTTCCCAGGTTGGTGTACTTGTTTACATATTTCTACTTGACATTAGATTCATTGGTTAGCAGCATGTATGCTGATTTGATTTGAAGATCCATATCAAGTTCTTCATGAAATGAAAACAAAATTGATAGGCCTTTAAGCAAACTGATTAGCAAGAAGAGTGAGGAAAATCACTTTAATTAAACCTAGCACAGTAACTAGTTAGAGGATAAGCTTTAGTGATATGTGCTAATCTCTCTTGTCTGCCAATACATTTTGCTCATGAATTAAGCCAGGATATGTCTGATTTAAAAAGGGTAATAGTTTCCCTAACTCTTATATCCAATGACTCACCACCTCCAGTCCAGATGCTTTAGCCAATAGCCAAATAGGAGGAAGTAAAATAGGTAGTCATGCATCATTTTGGTTATTCATAAAAGAATGGCATTTTGTTTTAACAAAATGATTTAAACATAATTCAGCAATTCAATTTATAGCCAATTTACAATGTGGGGAAGATTTATAATCTGGGAAAGAGAAGAGCGGATGGGTAGGGATGTGTGCAGAGTGTTGATTGTATGGCTCACTAAAACATAATGAGCCTTTCTTTCTGACACTTAATGCTTCCTTGGCAGCAACATAATCTTAATATTGCCACTGCAGCTACTTTCAACTGTTCTAGTTGCCTCTTCAGCTACTGTCTTATTGGCTACCTTGAACACATCAATGCATGGACATCACAATGTCACATATATAAACTCATTAGTCTTAAGTTTACTTCTCATTGACCCTAATGGGAAAGTAATCACTAAATAAGTCTTCACCCAGACACAAGTCTGACCAGATATAGGACACACAGTCACTAAGTCTGCATCCAGGTATCGGACAAGGCTTCCACAATTCCCCTATTTTACTCTTCTAAACACAGTTCAGAATAGTCCTCATCTTTTGAAAGAAAGAGGGATACTGAAGCTCAGGATAATCCATTAGTATATCCACAGAGTTGGGGTCAGGAACCAATTAGAGACATTAAAAAAGTGATGAATCATAAATAATCAGAAGCAGATGTAATGTATCCGAAAACTCGCAAATTTCTACCTATTCCCATTTAAGCATACCCACTGCCAAAAAGTGTATAATGTGAAATAATACTAAGCCAATTAAAATAATGTAAATTATTGGAGCCTACTATACATATGTGTATACCAACAAAACTAAATAATGTAAAGAAATAGAGGTTTATGTACACAATTGTAAAAAAAATAATAGAACACCAAACAGAAGTATCAATCCATTCTTAAAAGGGAAATTAAAGTATCTTTAAAGTAACCAAACTAAACAAAACTACACAAAATAAAATTTTGGTCCAAATTTACAGAATTTTACCAAACTTTGAAACAACTAATACATATACTATGAAAAATATTCTTAAAATGGAGGCTCACTCTATTGAATGCATTTTATGAGATAGTATAGATATAGAGGGACCCTTTAAAATAATTTCCCTTAATATCAGTGTTTGATAAACCCCAAAAGACATATTAAGATGGTAAAGCCCAATCCTCTGTTGTGAATTGCTGAGTTTCATTGACAATGGTCTCCTTGCTCTCACTCCTACAATGCATTCCAACTCCTAACTCTGGCCTTTTCTACTGACTGTCTCCTATTGTTGGAATGCTGTCTACCCGTATTTCCACTGAAGTTCACTAGCTTCCTTGAAATTTCAGATAAAAATATACCTTCCATAAGAAACTTTTTTCTCATTCTCCTTAATTCTAGTTCTTTCTCTCTGTTGATTATTTCCAATTTATCCTCTATATAGTTTTTTTTGAGCATAAGTTGTTTGTGTATTGTCTGTCCAATAGACTACAAATTCCTCAACAACAACAACTGTCATTTACCATTCTTTATATCTTCAAATCTTAGCATAGTATCTGGTATATAATATGTGATTAACAAATGTTTATTAACTGACAGGATTACAGCTATAACTATGTTGTCAAAAAGAATTTTGGACAAGTGTAAAATATTGTTCTTAGAAGAAAAAAATTAAGTATTTAAATATTTTTTATTTAAATTTACTTAATTGTTTCTTTTTGCCTAGCACTCTTTACTCTCCACAGACTACTAATACTTTGTTCTTTAAAATTCTCTCTTTCTTTAGGTATGTTGCATAGGAAAAAGTGGCTACAATTCAGTCAAACCTAATTCCTTTCAATATTTGCTCTTTTTCTTTTTATGTCTACTATTCCCCAATATTATTTATACTTTTTTTCAAACTAAATCAATCAGTTAAGAAACAGTTATTAAGCAATTAAGCAATGCATTGGAATGGGTTACTCTGTGTCCAAAATAATGACAGCCTGTCTTTGTTATATCACCTAAGGTCATTTTATTACTTGTTTTATTACCCACTGCTTCAAATCTGGCTATAGATTCTCTGTTTAGACATACACATTTCATGGAATGGGATATAGTCCTGAAAAGCATAACCCTTGTTCAGAGAAGGTGGGTACGTAGTCTTTTTTTTTCCCTGTACAAAACCTATTGGGAGGACTCTGTCTCTTTCTTTTATAGACCTCCTCTAACACCAAGAGCACCATTACTATGGGAAAATATTTAATGGGAAAAAATATTTAATGGCACATTTTCCCCTTTCTAGGCTATGACCCACTTTCACATTTTTCCCAGCTAGGTTGTGAACCATTTTCACTTGACCTCACCCCAATCTTTTTTTTCTTTATTTCTTGCAACTTCTTCAATTACAGGCTTCTTCCTCTTCACTTTTTTTAAAGATTAATTTATTTATTTTTAATTTTCAACATTCATTTCCACACGATTTTGAGTTATGTATTTTCTTGCCATTTTTTCCCACCCCCCTCTCCAAAATTATTACCACTTTCCCCAGTCTGCCTTTCCTTCTATCATCCCACCCCCTTATCCTCTTCACCCTTACTTTCTGGTAGGGCCAGATAGATTTCTATGCCCCAGTGCCTGTGTATCTTATTTCTCAGTTGCATGTAAAATAAATTTTTAACATTTGATTTTAAAATTTTGAGTTCCAAATTCCTCCCTTTACTCCCTGCCCACCCACTCTCATTGAGAGGGCAAGCAATTCAATATAGGTTGTACATGTGTCGTTATGCAAAACACTTCCATAATAGTAATGTTGTGAAAGACTAACTATATTTCCCTCCACCCAATCCCATCCCCTGTTTATACTATTTTCTCCTTTCAACTTGCCCCTTTACAAAAGTGTGTGCTTCTGAGTACCCCCTCCCCCAATCTGACCTCCATTCTATCATCCCCAGCCTCTTATCCCTTCCCCTCACCCCCAACTTTCCTGTAGGATAAGATACTCAATTGAGTGTGAATGTTATTCCCTTCTCAAGCCAAATCAGATGAGCGTAAAGTTCACTCATTCCCTTTTACCTCCCCCCTCTTCCCTTCCAGTTTTTTCTTACCTCTTTTATGTGAGGTGATTTACCCCATTCTGTCTCTCCCTTTCTCTTCTCCCAATATATTCCACTCTCACCCCTTAATATTATTTTATTTCTTAGATAGCATCCTCTTATATTCAACTCGCTCTGTGCCCTCTGTGAATATACATATATATGCATATGTATACGTATGTATGTAAATTCCATTCAGCTACCCTAATATTGAGAAAGGTTTCATGAGTCACAAATACCATCTTTCCATGTAAGAATGCAAACAGTTCAACTTTAATAAATCCCTTATGATTTCTCTTTCCTCTTTACCTTTTCATGTTTCTCTTGAGTCTTGTATTTGAAAGAAAAATTTTCTATTCAGCTATGGTCTTTTCATTAAGAGTGTTTGAAAGACTTCTATTTCATTGAATGTCTATTTTTTTCTCCTCCTCAAGTATTATACTCAGTTTTGCTGGGTAGGAGTTTCTTGGTTTTAATCCTAGCTCCTTTGACCTCTGGAACATCATATTCTAAGCCCTTTATTCCCTTAATGTAGAAGCTGCTGGATCTTGTGTTATCCCAATTGTGTTTCCACAGTACTCAAATTGTTTCTTTTTGGCTACTTGCAATATTTTTCCTTGACCTGGGAACTCTGGAATTTGGCTACAATTTTCCTGGGAGTTTTCTTTTTGGGATCTTTCTCAAGTGGTGATCGGTGGATTCTTTCCATTTCTGTTTTACCCTCTGGTTCTAGAATATCAGGGCAGTTTTCCTTGATAATTTATTCAAAGATGATATCTAGGCTCTTTTTTTGATCTTGGCTTTCAGATAGTCCCATGATTTTTAAATTATCTCTCCTAGATCTATTTTCTATGTCAGTGGTTTCTCCAATGATATATTTCACGCTGCATTTTTTTGCTCTTTTGGTTCTGTTTTATAATTTCTTGATTTGTCATAAAATTCATCAGCTTCCATTTGCTCCACTCTACTTTTTAAGGAATTATTTTCTTCAGTGAGCTTTTTGACCTTCTTTTCCATTTGGCTTATGCTGCTTTTTAAGACAGTCTTCTCCTCATTGGCATTTTGGATCTCTTTTATTCTATGGGTTAGTCTATTATTTTTTGCAGGGGGGAAGGCAGGGCAATTGGGGTTAAGTGGCTTGCCCAAGGTCACACAGCTAGTACATGTGTCAAGTGTATGAGTCCAGATTTGAACTCAGGTCCTCCTGAGTCCAGGGCCGGTGCTCTACTCACTGCATCACCTAGCTGCCCCCGGGTTAGTCTATTTTTTAAGGTGTTATTTTCTTCAGGTTTATTTTAATTTCCTTTAGCAAGCTATTGACTTGTTTTTCATGATTTTCTTCCATCACTCTCATTTATTTCCCAATTTTTCTTTTACTTCTTCTGCTTGAATTTCAAAATCCTTTTTGAGCTCTTCCATGGCTTGAGACCAATTCATATTTTTCTTGGAGCCTTGGTATGTTGGATCTTTGATTTTGTTGTCTTCCTCTGGTTATATATTGTGATCTTCTTTGTCATAAAAGTAAGTCTCTATAATCTTTTTTATACTGTATGCTCATTTACCCAGACAGTTACTTGATTTTTGAGCTCTTTGTTGAGGTTTGACTCTGCTGCCAGATTGGTGAGTGCTCTGTCCCAAGCTTCAGGGGTTTTGCACTGCTGTTTTTAGAACTGCTTGTAGGCACTGGTAAATTTTCAGTTCTTCTGAGGTGGTATGATCGAAGGAGGGGTATTTACTCCTCTTCTGGCCTGTGCTTTGGTCTGTGAGTGACCTCAAGCACTCTTCTCTACCCTGGAACTGTGAGGAGGATTCCCTCTCCACAGCCACCACAAGCTCTGCCACACAAGGGCTCCTCCTAACCCCAGGACTGCCACCTTGTATTGTGCCCTAGATCAAACAGGGCAAAGGAAGAGAATCTTTCCTCAGTACCAGCAAAGAGATCTCTGCACTCCTGGGCTGATTAGATACTTCATCCCCCCAGTGTCTGTGGGCCTAGAGCTCTGGAAGTAGGTGCTAGTGCTGTAGCTGCTGCTGCTGCAACCACCTCCACAGTTCCCGGGATGGGGACAGACAGTGCTCTTCATGCACCCAGGTCAGGCAGAGTTTTCCCACTGACCTTTTACAATTTATTTGGAGTTTGTGGGTTTAGAAGTCTGGAAACCTCCACAGCTGCCAATGATTCGGTGTCCTGAGGCCTGCTCCACCTGGTCTGCTCTGGTCTAGTCTGTGCTGGTGGTGTGATAAACTCTTCCTGTCCACCTTCCAGACTGTTTTGGGCTGGATACTTGTTTCAATCTGTCTTTCTGTCTTTTTGTGAGTTCTGTAGCTCTAGAATTTGTTTAGAGTCATTTTTTACAGGTATTTGCATGGCTTTGTTGAAGAACTCAAGCAAGTCCCTGCTTTCACTCTGCCATCTTAGCTCTGCCCCCACTCCTTACTTTTCTAAGGATTATGGAAATTACTATAAATTCTATTTTCACTTTGTGTCTGCATTTGATATATCTCAACTTTCCCTCTAATTCTTAACTTTTTGTTTGCCTGCTTAACTTCTTCCTATTTTAGCAATATTACAAAATATATTGATTCACATACAGAAGAAATTGTAATTTAGTCTGTAGAATATTAATATAAACATTTTTCTCCCTTTCTCCTAATATTTTTAGATTCCCTTAGTTTTTGAGCCCTTAACAGTCATATGATTGTTATTGATGATCACTTTATGTTCTTTCTTTTGCACCTTGGAAGAATAAAATATAAACAAACAAAAACATATAAACATACCAGAATTGATATCTTTGATTTTTATTTTCCTGATAATTGTACTTTTAAAAATGTTCTTATTAAATAACTTCTGTTTTATTTGTCTTTTTTAAAGTTTTCTAAGCCAGCTATGGGCTCATTTCTAATTTTCTTCTTTCCAGCAATGCCTTTAATACCTCTTCCTTTGCTAAAAGTTTACTGATTTTTCATTGATCGTCAGGTTCAGTTAAACCCTTTGTGGCAATTTGGTTTGCAACATGATTTTGGTTGTTTCTTGGAATAAACTATTCCATTCTTTTTTCTATTGTTTCTTATTTATGTGGAATAAACCTGAGTTATTCTTTTGCTTGGAAGGCTGGATTTTTTTTTTTGAATAGCAAAATTGTGACCTTGAAATCCTATGTACTTTGATATTTTTTGAACTTATCCCCCTTCTGCTATTAGTCTGTGAATTTGATCAATCACTATTCACAAGTGCTATGGAGTTTACTTGTAATATTTTGGTGTGTCAGGTTTTTGATGTGTCATGTTTTTCTTGTAGACCCTATGATCTTTGATCTGTCTATGTATATCCTGTCTACAGGTTTATTTGCATCATCTTGAACAAAATTCATTTGCTCTTTTACTTATCTTCTAATAGAATGTAAAATCCTTGAGGAATTATATATTTTTGGTATCCCAGTCATCTAGTACAATATCTAGTACACAGTAGTTTATAATTTCTTGTTGATTTATCATTTTTGCCAAATTTACTTTCACTTATCTATTTTTGATGTTCACAATTGTTATTATTTCAGAATATCTGCTTCTTTGTACTTATGACCTATTATTTATTCTATTTTCTACACTTTGTGCTTTATCTCATTTATTATCTTTTGAGAGCTATGATATCTGATCATTTTTTCATCCTGATGTTCCATTTTAAATATCTTAATTCTCCTTTGGGATCCCTAGATTATTTCTTGTTCTTGTCTCATGGTCTCTGGGAAGTCTACAGAATTTTATTTGTCACTGGAGATTTTTGGTAATTTTTCTTCATAGTGTGAATACCTATTAAATATGTTATGGTTTTATTTACTCATTCTTTCCTGTATCTATGAGTCTATTATTTATCTATAAGGGGTTAAGCTTATATACAACCTTTCTCTCTTGGATGTTTTATCTTTCAATTTTTTTCACATATTTTAAATAGCTTTTCCTTGGCTTTCCTCCTTATTCTCAGTGTTTGCTACCACCACACCTGAACCTTGTGTAGCATATATAGTGGTGTGGCTATCTCTCTTCCCAAAGTAAACTACAAAAAAAAGTTTGGAATCCCCTTCTAGTTTGATATGGGAGCTGTCTTCTTCTACCTTATTGTAATTAGCACTTCAGGCTTCTAGTCATACTCCCCTTCATATGGCTGGGAAAATTCCATATGTACTTCTTCTTATGAGTTGTATGTATGAGTGTGTGTATATAGGAATGTGTGTGTTTGTGTATGTATGTGTGTGTGTGTGTGTGTTGGAGTTCAGACTGAGTCATTTCTATGAAGGAAGCATGAAGCACTCAGGAAATCCTCACAACTAGATCTTGAAGCACAATCCAAGGAGGCATCTTTACTGCCTGAACTTGCTCCCTGATTAAAGTTAAGGGTAGGGATACTGGGTCAGAGTTAGTGTATTTCTTTTGGCAGGGCAATTGGGGTTAAGTGATCTGCCCAAGGTCAGACAGCTAGTGCATGTGTCAAGTGTCTGAGGCCACATTTGAACTCAGGTCCTCCTGACTCCAGGGCCAGTGCTCTACTCACTGCACCACCTAGCTGCCCCTAACAGAGTTAGTATATTTCAACTACATATTATATCATGTCTCAAGTCACAGCTTGTTAGTGACACTTCTGGGAGCCAAATCAAAGGTATCTGACTCTAGGTGAAAATATTCTTGAAGCCAAATTTAGCAACAATAATATTACTATTTCTGAAGCCTAATCCATTTCAAAATGAAAGGAGATTACCATAAAGAAATACTATTTATGACTCATATAAATATTAAAATATTACTGACTCATGTTTAAGGGGAAAAATGAATTTTGTCTTACCAGTGGAAATAAAATGGATAAAAATGAACTAAATCAACATAGTTTTTTCATGGACTCAGGGTATATTCTTCTCTGGGGAGGTAGGCAAGTATGAATTCCCAATGTTGTACTTATATAGCCCTAAGTTTCTTTCATTTGTGAATGTATTTATATTTTTAACAGTATAAAAGGCATGTTCACCCCAGGGTGATTTCCTTTAAACAAGGCATCCTATCTGATGTGAATTCTCCTGAAAATTTAGCATGCACAGATATAAAAAAAAACATAAAATGAG
This sequence comes from Trichosurus vulpecula, assembly GCF_011100635.1. Taxonomy (NCBI): domain Eukaryota; kingdom Metazoa; phylum Chordata; class Mammalia; order Diprotodontia; family Phalangeridae; genus Trichosurus; species Trichosurus vulpecula. The sequence goes on along the minus strand of NC_050576.1, from coordinate 323,575,372 downwards.
AAGCACTAAAACCTACAGAAGTTTCTAAGAAACAAGACTGACATTGTATGGATTTAGTTCATACAAAAATCCAATTAACAAAGTAAATGTAAATTTGAAAACCATATTGGCAATTACTTTAATGATAAAAGTTATAACAACTTAATGGTAATAAAACATTGGAAATGTTATGCCAAAACCTGCACATCTTTATTTCAATAATTTCCCTGAAGAAGCATTTATTTTATAAATTAAGCATATATAAATATTTATCATATTACACTATATTAAATTATTCCAACATAGTAACATATGATCTATGTTCAAAAGGTTTTAATTCCATAATTTTCCTATTCTCTGAAGACAGAAAATATATTTCTACATTGGTGACAAAAGAATATTACATGATTGCCTGTTTTCAAATTCTTCCACATATAGGAGTTGTACCTATCGGCTAATGGAGTTATTTTAGTGAAGATATTAAAGTAGTTGGTGTTGCAAAAGTTTATAGGTATGCTCTCAGATAAGAAAATTTGACTCAGCTTATAAAAATATAAATTTATAAAACAAATATTGGGGAGAGTGGGTACTATAAATTATGTAACATTACTCATGAAAACTTTATCATATTGTGGTAGACTGTGGTCAGGATTATCTCATTACATGGGAGGGAAAAAATCTTATGGCACAGAAAAAAAAATCAAAGGTGAATGGCCCTAGGCTTTAGTACAGTAAAATATTAATAAGTAGATATCAGTAAAATATTAAAGGATTTAGAGATCTAGGGAATTATGCTGCTTACATGGCTTGGAAGTAACAATTCACTTAGAGATCTAGTTAGCTCCATGAATTTAATTATCATCTTTATGCTGATGAGTTTCACATTTACCTATCCAGCTATAACATCTCTGTTGACCTCTAATCTCGTATCTCCAACTGCCTTCAGAAACCTGGTACTGGACATCCAGTAGATATCTTATACTCAGCATGTTAAAATTAAACTCATGTTTCCCCCTAAGTCCTTCCCCCTTCTAACTTTCCTTACTACTGCCCAGGGCACCACCATCCTCCCAATTCCCCAAGCTCACAACAGAGACATCATCCTAGAGTTCTCACCATCTTTTACCTTCCATATCCAATCTATTGCCAAGGGCTATCAATTTCACCTTTGTAATATTTCTTGAATATGCTATCTTCTTTCTCCTGATACAGTCATCATCTTGATGCAGGCCACCAACTTTAGCCTCAACTGTTGCAAAAGCTTCCTGGTTGGTCTGCCTGCCACAAGATTCTCTTTACTCTATGCCATCCTTCAGCTAGCTGCCAAAATGGCTTCCCTAAGAAGTTGGTCAGACCAGGTCATCACCCCATCCTCTTTTTTCCAGTCTTCTTCCACTTCTACCCTTCCTCCTGCACATTCTCTTTGATCCAGTGACATTGGCCTTGTTTCTGTTCCACAAGCAAGACATTCCATTTTGGGGGTCCTGACATTTTCTCTGGCTGTCCCTTATGCCTGGAATGCTCTCCCTCTTTATCTCCACTTCCTGGATTCTCTGACTTTCTCCAAGTCCCCCTTAAATCCCATATTCTACAGAAGTCTCACAATCCCTCTTACTTCTAGTGTTTCACCTCTTTTAATTCCTATTTATCCTCTATTTTCTTTGTTTACTAATTTTTTTCGTAAATGTGGTCTCCCCCATTAGATCATAAACTCCTTCAGGTCAGGGACTGCCTTTTGCCTTTCTTTCTATTCCTATTGCTTAGTGCACTAGCTGGCACATAGTGGACACTTAATAAATGTTTATTGACTAATTGACTGACTGAATGAACATCACAACATTTGCCAATCAATTCATTGGGTAAGATTTCAAAGATAACATGAAGCAAAACAGAATTATACATAGAAGTTGTAAGGACATGGGTCTTAATTTTCATTAAGGATAAAAAACTTTCTAATAATTGCAGCTTTCCAAACCTGGAATTGGCTGCCTCAGTGTAAGTGTAAGGAGTTTGGTGTTCCAGGATCTATGGCCATAACAATCTCTTGTTCCCAGACATTAAATATGAGTTCTATGGTTCAAAACATTTCCACCACAACTCATTTAGATTGTAAGAGCCAGATGTCACCTGTTTAGATTACAAAGATCAGGACCTTGGAAGGGTAGAGTATAAGTATAAAGCAAGTGGACCCTGCTTAGTGAGTGGGGAACCCGAAGGGTTGAAATACAAAAACTGGGATGCTATGTGTGCCTTGACTAGCCCCCATCAAGGCTTGGGGGGAATCTGTGTTTGTGTCAACTGCCCCCTCCTTCTTGCTGGCCCCTGTGAAAGGGTGATTAGGGAATGCTGTAGGAATTGGTGCTCAGTAACCCTTGTGAGAAGATTAAATAGAATAAAATCTGCCTTATGTAATTGTTAACCCCTTTGAAGTTATCTTTCCTTTATAAAAGTAGATCAAAGAACCCATGCTAGTATGCCATCCTGGGTGTGCTAGGGTACTTGCTAATACACTCAGGAAGTAATATGTTCTCACTTATTGGAGATAGTAAATGGAAGCTTAGAAGACTGCTGGTTGCCATTGCTGTAGAAAGAATTCTTAGTCAAATATGTATTAGACCTCTAATGCCCTTGTCATTATAAAATTCTGTGATATTTGCATGAGATATTCTAGTAGATTCTAACAGAAAAATACAAATCAGAATGAGTTAATACTCTCTATGATGTCATCCTGCAAAAGTAGAAAGTGAAAGAGAGGGAGAAGGGCAATGGGGCAGATTCTTCTATATATAATGCTTGCACACTAGTTTGCTTGATTTCCTATGAGATAAAGAAACAATGAGCTTTGCAAAACTTACAGTGACATATAGATGCCAGTTGCTTCTGTTTTTGTTACTGTTTTATTGCCGTCTCTACATTTTTAATCCAGGTAGCTAAAACAATTTATCTCCTACATTAGTTCTGCGTTTTTCACAATGTAATTCTAGTCTGTCTTCTCAGGTAGTTCATATTGATACCCTTCAGGCATTCTATATTCTACTCCCACTTTTGATGTAATTTTTGTGTGGCTCTAAAAACCTCTCAATGCTCCAAGCAACTGTCTAATACTATAAGTTGTAAAACATGTGCAGCTCTGTAATAGGAGAGGGAATTTCCTCCATGGGAATTCCCTATGCAAATGAAATCCATTCCCATCCCAATATTTAAGAATGATATAAAAATTTTATTAGAGAATTAAAGACATCTTATACCTCATGAGTAATAACCAAAATGTGCATATTTATAAGATGGTTTATGGTTTAGGAATTGCTTTCATCACAATTCAACAAAATAAATAGTATGTTTCATTTTCTTTTGATTTTTACAGATGAAGAAACTAAGGATTAGAGCAGTTAAGTGGTTTACCCGCAGTCACACAGCTAGGAAATGCTGGATCTAGGACTCCAGTCCAAGTGGTCTGAAGATGAATCTGCTATATCGGTTTTCTCATAAGCATGTGGAATGAAATTTGGAGAACCTTCAGCCTTGCAAATTATGAAATATAATTATTTGAAGAATATTTCAGGTATGCCATGTTTTTTGCTGTGTTCCTTGTTGTAACACAGATTCTAGATAATATGAAAACTCTTTATATAAACATTTTCAAAGATAGATATGTTTGTACTTATATTTTTTTCTCATTATGCAGCTCATTTTTGTCTGGAACTGGAGGGGTTTTTAAAAGCCGTAATTTTCATAAGCAATATTTCCCTTCTTACATTAAACATATTCTGAATGGTCTTAGATTTCACTTTAAAAATTGCACAGTTTCCAATTGCAGTGAATTGTGAATTCCACTAATTAAAAATACTGATATTTCCCTTTCATATACTAAAACTGTCATTACCATTTGCTATAATTCATTTCTTTTCTTTATTTTACTCTACTACATCCAAAATCACACCCTTTGGAGCACAAATTTAGTACTGATTAATTTTGAGATGCTTGGTTTCTCTTCTAATTTTGAAAGAAAACAAAAACAAAAAACCCTACCTTCCTCTGTTAAAACAGCTGGTCCTCTGTCTTTGCAGAATGCCCTTAAGAATGATTTATTCTCATTTCAAGCTTTCAGCACTGGATTCAGTTTTCCAGGTAGAGGAATTGGTGTGACTGGATCAAACAGGGTTGAATTTGATGAGACCAAAGAGTCTGAATAGTCTCTAAACATCATCTCAGATGTACTGGTGGTAAAATTCCTATTAATGCTTCACTTGGGTAGTTAGGGGCTACAAGTTCCTGTGGGTACAGCTATTAATGTCTCCAAAGCACATTCATATCACAGTCCTGCTAAAATACCAGGCACTTTCTTCATTCAAAGAAAGCTGGCCCTGCAATCTAGGTCTCTGTTAAAAAAGTGTGTGTGACAATAGCCAGGACATTAGCCAATGCACCCATAAAGAAGTTTAAAACACTCATCAGAAAAAAAAAATGATGAGTAGTAAAATTGGATCTTAAATGTGTTAAAGGGAGAGAGTAAGGGTTTTTTTAGGACCAGCTTTTATGAGAATCCTATGGATCCTGATCCATTTATCACATTGTTTTAAAACAAGGATGTTGCCTAAAGAATTTTTATTTTTATGGCTTATTTTCTCATAAAAAAGCTCAAAAATCATAGCAGAAGTTAACATGTGGATTAAAATAATGCCTGTGTAAAAGGGAAAAAAATTAAAAAGGCAACTTTTCTAAGTAGTACTTGTACATATAAGGTATCTAATGTTCAATTTTGATTGACTAAATTTTAAAGAAAACAGGTTCTTCTTCTGTTATTTGCAGATTCAAAATTTTAGGAATGTAAAGGACTTTAGAGACCAATGTTAAGAAATTACAATATTTTGACTCTTTACTCAGTGCTAGAATGTATACTATATCACAGTGAAAAAAATCCGTAATAATAAGAAATTCCAGTTTAAACCAATAAACATTTAAATATTTATTGATTACTTACTACATAAAAGTTTCAAAGCTGGGCACTATAGATGATGCAAAGATGAATTTGACATTGGTCTTGCCTGCTAAAATCTTAAACATGTTTTTCCAACCAAATATATTCAATGGATAAGGAAGATGGATATATTTAAGTGACAGTCACGTAGATGTTGAGATGTTGTAGCATTTAGTGTATTAAAATCATAGATACAGAGCTGAAAGATAAGTTAGAAGTCATACAATACAACTGCCACTGGGGTCACCAGGGGAACTAGTATCCAAGGAGATGAAGTGACTTGCCAGAACCATGCAGGTAATAAGAATCAGAGATAGGATTAGTGGCCAGGTCCACTCAACTTAAATCCAGTGTTCCGAACTAGGAGTAAGGGTACCAGTATTCTAATTATGACTTTGTTCGTATTTCACTGTGTGACCATAGGCAAGTTATTTCCCTACTCATGGTCTCATTTACCTCACTTAGAAGTTGAGGAGCTCTTACTAGTGGATCTCTAAGGTGTCTTCCACCATTGACATTCTATTTGTCCATTCTATGTATCTGTGCATATTCTTTTTTTTGGCACATTGAATAGTAGAAGTTTCAATTTGCCATTTATTATGAATCTGATATTTTTTCCTTCTATTTTTAAAAAGCCAAACAACTGCCTCAATTGTAGGAAAAGCTAATCACATTTTTTCCAGGCTTTGAAGTTTTAGGTGCAATAGCAGAACTTTTTACTTTGCAGGCCTCCTTCTCACTGCTTTAATAAGGTAGATATTTTATATTTCAAGACCTCATTTCTTGCTTTCATATTGAATGGCCTCATTCAGTCAGTCAGTTCATGCAACATGAAAGTAGCAATCTCTGTGTTACCTTGTGGTCTTCTACACTGCAATATTCCTTTGCCAATACCATTTTGATTTTTTGCTGTATGGTCTGATTCAGTATGTCACTTGCTAATCAGTTTCCTGACTTGGGAATCATGCTGTTGGGTGTCTGTCATATGGCATGGACTTTATCAGATGTAACTTGAGATGCACCATCTGCCCATTCATCTGATCATTTATGTCCTTTATTACAGCTAGAGTAGTTGATAAACATTTTAGATATATTTCCTTGTGAAATATTTTTTTACCTTCTCTCAAAATTACTTACAATTTCAGAATCTTGAATTAACATCCCACTTTTGGACTTAAAATTCTATTTGTTTTCACTTGCTCCATAGAACTTTTTTTAAATCAATTCTTCAACACTTCTATTACTCTCTAGAAGAACATAAACCTGTCTTAAAATGCTAACTTTAAACAGCTCCAAAATTTCAAGGGAACTCAAATTCATATATAGTCTCTTGGAGGCATATGATAACAAACTGATTAGCAAGTGACATACTGAATCAGACCATACAGTAAGAAATCAAAATAGTAGTGGCAAAGAAATATTATAATGTAGAAGACCACAAGGCCTTTCATTCAGAATTCACATACATTCCCTTCTGCATTAGTGGATTCCCTAGTCAAAACCTATGATATGATTTTATTGCTTATATGATCATATGTTCCCTCATACTGTGCAGTAAATTCTCACCTGAAAATTACATTCACAGTGGACTTGGTAAGGCTTTAAAACAGTTGCCATACTAGATGTGATCTTTTAAAGCCAGGCTAGATGTTTTTTTTTTTTTTTTACCATTTTAACTGTGTATGCTAAAATATTAGAATTATCTATGCACTCCTTAACAAATGCAATGGATAACATATTCCTAATAATTCAATTACATTTCTGATTTGTATTTCCTTACTATGGGCAACTTATGACTCTATACTTTGGGAATACAAAACAACACGACAGGCTCTGCTACCAAAGAGCTTAAATTTCTTCTGATACTATATATAACATGAACAAAGGTGAGTAACAGGAAAAAATTCAGTGGAAAAGACAGAAAGTGGGAGGGAGAGAAGACTGGGAGAGAGAGAGAGAGAGAGAGCAGCACAGAGAGAGAGAGAGAGAGAGAGAGAGAGAGAGACAGAGAGAGAGAGAGAGAGAGACAGAGAGAGAGAGAGAGAGAGACAGAGACAGAGAGAGAGAGAGAGAGAGAGAGAGAGACAGAGAGACAGAGAGAGAGACAGAGAGACAGAGAGAGAGACAGAGAGAGAGAGAGACAGAGAGAGAGACAGAGAGAGAGAGACAGAGAGAGAGACAGAGAGAGAGACATAGACAGAGAAAGTAATAAGTGAAGTTAGGGGGCAGTAGATGGGTGATGAACCTACAAAAAAAAAAACTAAGGAGGAGTCATCAGTCACTAGGAGGAGAAATAAGAGACAGCAGTGCCAAGAGAGTAAAAGGAGGAGAGAATATAGTAGAGGAGCAAGTGATGGTAAATAGTGCCAAAACCTGCATAGACACTGTTATGGGATTTTTTTAAAATTTTTTTTATTCCTTTTACATCTTTTGTTAATTTTAACCTCACTTGACCTTGAACAAAACCTGCTTCATGGGGATGTAAATTTTACTTAAGAGCCTGAAGTATTCCTAAAATAAGAAACCAGAGGAAAAATCTCAATTGTCCTTGACTCTTGGTGACATGAAAATCCTCCTCCTCGATGAGCCTAATTATGAATCCTCTATATGTAGTTTAACCTGATTTAATTTACCTATTGTTTGACAAAGTTTGTTTCCTTAGGAAATGTATGAGATTTTGACTTTGTTTAACTAAGTTATTTTTATGACATTGAAAGAAGTATGGAATTATGGATCTATCTTCTTTTTAACTTTTATCTCCTAAGAAAAATACACAAGTTTGCAACTATGTAAAAGAATTATTTCTGCAACTCTGACATAATTTTTCCTATAATAAGCTTTGTCAGAATCCTCATGATGGTTCAGGTTTTCTCTGAGGCCTAAAACTGTGCTTGAGCATAACAATAAAACCTAGGGTTTTTTTAACCTCCATAATTTCTGTATTCTGCAATATGTATTTTGGCCACAATACATATGTCCATATATATGGACTAAGAAAGTAGATATTTATTCTATAACAATGCCAAAGAGGATAGAGGCTTTAAAAATGTCACTGGATTTGGTGACCCTTGGGAGAGCAATTTCAGTAGAGTTGGATGAACAGAACTGAGATTATTTAGAGTGGAAAAGTGAGTAGGTATAATATGATTAGTGTCAAGAAAAATATTGTGAAATATGCTTTAAAATGTAGGTTGGTAGATTGGTGCCAAAATATGAAATATATTAAATGTCAAGAAAAGAATGCTATATAAACAAGTATGATAATAATTCACATTACACTTTACAATTTACAAAGATCTTATATCATGAAAACCCTGTGAGACAGGTTTCAGAAGATCAAAAAAAGCTTTGTGCTTAAATTTCAAAATTTAAAGGTCAGGGTTTTTTTCTTTGTGGTAGATGTGATTAATAAAGGCAGGAATGCCAACCTTCAACTATCCTCATTTGCATAGAAAACAGAAGCTCTTCTATGGGAATCTTACCTCAGATTCCTAACCTCCAAGGCCTATATAAATCTAGTTTTGGAGAGTATGAATTCACAAACAGAGTTAAAAATAGAATTACAAAAAAAATTCTTGTTTTGAGATAAAGGATGTTAGAAAATAGCAGCAGATAAAGGATAGTCAAAAGAATAGATTTAATCTGTGTCTGTGACATTCTATAAACCTTTTTAGCTCCATAGACTAAAATTATATCAGTCTCCTCTTGTCAGGGAGAGGTTATCTAGATACTTTACTTTAGTAAGGGGGTGCAGAGAATACAACAATACCTGAAGCCCAGAAGGCTGTAGCAGAGAGTAGTTCTATATCAACGAGACAGAGTTGTTCTAAAATCTTCTAGATTTTCAGATGAGATGTTGTCTAGTCACAGTTCCCATTTTCTATTTCTGAAATGTTAGTACAAGATTAAGAATTGTTTTCCATATTAAGTTGTATCTTCGTTGATTTGTTTAAGTGTTCAAAAACAATATCTTTTTGAATCCTGACTTTTTTATGTGGTACATTAGTTATCCCCTGCTATTTTTGTGTCATCTGTATGTTTTACCATCACGTTATTTATGTCTTCATCCAAATAGTTAATGAAAATGTTAAACAGCATGAGGTTACATAGAGATCCCTGGTTTTCTCCACTGCTATTAACTAGTCAGTGCACACATATTCAGCAAGTTTGAAATCTGCTTAACAGTACTATTAACATCTCCGCAACTTTTCCACAAAACTAGCGCAATGTTTTTGATTAAATCTGTCTAAAGTATATAGCATTCTCCCAATCTCTTTGTTAAAAATATTAAAAAGGACAATATAGTTTATTTATTTTGGCTCTCTTCTACAACTCTTCTATGTATTTTTTCCCAAATTCGTGCGTTTGCTATTGCTGTATCTCACCGTGGAGAATTGAGACTCATCTTCTGGCTTTTCCTACTTAAATACTTTACTTCATGTAAAGCCCAGTTCAAAGATGACTTCATCAATGAAGACTTGTTTGATCCTTAAGGGAAAGTAAGCTCTCATTCATTAAATATTATTTTCATGACACTTTGGAGAGATGCAAACTAGGCATCTTCATATTCTAATTTGAATTTTTTTGCCTTTGTTATTAAATTGTAAGTTCCCTGATATACTGTGTCTTATTTCGTCTTTAAGATCTACTGCTGGCCACAGTGCCTTGAATATAGTAGGCATTTAATAATCATGTGGAACTGGATACCCTGTTATTTTGGATACATGAGAATTTGCTTTATCATAACTTTTTTTATTCAAATAAAGTTTTAATGGAAATGACCAAATTAATTTGCTAGTAAATAGGTTCATATTTGAGAAAAACATCAAATCAATGCAAAACTGTTCAAATCCCAGTTTATCTGAAGAGGGAATTTCAGGACAATGGGCACTACTTTATGAAAATATGAAGAAATAGCAACAGAGCATGGTATTGAGTAGAAATGTTATTTCAGCAATTCAGAGTAGATCAAAATCTGTGTCCTGTCAATGAATTTATTGATCTCAAACATCTCTAGTACATTTATATTATATATTGTGTATAACATATTATCTTGCTGATTTTTGCTGAAAATGCCTCTGTATTCTTTGAACTAACAGAAATTTGAGAGTTTGTAAATGCAAGACAAATTTTTCCAAGAAACCACAGGGACGAATTGCATCCCAAGATTTTATCCACATGATCTATGTTTGTCTTGGATTTTCTATTGATTTTAATATTCTTCTTCTTCATCTGAGAATCTCTGTTCTATGTCTAGTTTCACTGATACAAAGATTTTCCACATTCAAGCACTTAAAGCTACAGTTAATCATCCTGTTTCTATCCATCAGCTTGAAACTTTGAACTCTGTAACAAATTCTACATATATTTTTTCTTTACCTTTTCAAAGTTGCCAGTAGTAACGGCACTACATTTTCCCAATGTTTTTGAAATGGTTCACTTTTTAAATTGCTAAGTTGTAAAATGTTAAAACAAAATAGTGATTAAACAAAACTCAGTATCCAAGAATGGCCATTACTATTTAATGTTCAGTAGAACCTTTCTCTAATAAAGAATAAAGAGTGGTAGGACAGATTAAACGTGGCATACTTCTTCCAAGTGCAGGATATGTAATAAAGAGCTCTATTAATGGATATTAAAAAAGATATATCCCATGAAATCATATTTTAATATAGAATGCTTTAATGCAAAATTATTCATTGTTAGAGGCAATATTTGAAGGATATGGAATGAATTTATTAACCATTATTTATTAGCCATTATTTTGGAAAAGCTGTTAATTTTAGACAAACTTTGCATATAGGAGAAAAAGATAATTTTGATTATTTTTAAATAATTTGCTCAATAAGGGTTATATATTATATTAAAATTTTTCCTGTGGATGCAATTTACCACAAAATATTATATTTTTCTTTAGTCTATGCCCGTAACTATAGAAAAATGGCTATAAATCCATGTAGATGATGAAAATGATTTTGTTTACTAGGCCCTGGTATTTGAGACCAGAATTATGAACAAGTGATGGAGACCATCTAATAGGCATTGGAAAGAATATAGGTGTTCTGAGCCATGTTTAGTTAAGGACAGTATAGTGATCCATGCTCTTAGTTAGAATAAAATGAAACAAAGTACATAAAAGTACAATGAAAATATCTTTGCTTACAGTAAACAAATAAAAAGGATATACTAAAATCAATTGATGGGCCTTTCCTCCCAATCACCAGGGCTACAATGTTGGATCAAAAAGATTCATCAGGGCAGTGGGAATCGTAGCAGACTGTAAGAATACCAACTCCTGATAGGTTGAGACTTTCATACCTGGTCCTCTGACCAATCAAACTTCATGGCAGCTTCTTTTCTTCATTGAAGAGAAGCTATCTTAGAGTCCATTGACCTAATGTAACACCTTCAATTTTTATTATTTGGATATCATCTCATCATAGTCAACTCACATCAATGCCATCTGTTTAGGTATATTCCTTCTAAGTGTCCTAAGAATGATAAAGTTCTTAGGAGTTCCAAGTGCCATCTTCCCATGAAGGAATGTAAACAATTTAACCATATTGAATCCCTTATGATTTCTGTTTCTTGTTTACCTTTTTGTGCTCCTCTTGAATCTTAAGTTTAAAAAGCAAATTTTTTTTGTTCAGCTTTGGTCTTTTCAGCAAAAAATACATGAAAGTCCTCTATTTTATTAAATATCCATTTTTCCCTTGAAGGATTATATTCAAGTTTGCTAGGTAAGCAATTCTTGGTTGTAATTCTAGCTCCCATGCCTTCTGGAATATCATTTTCTAAGCTTTCTGATCCTTCAATGCACAAGCTGCTAAATCTTGTGTTATCCTGACTGTGACTCCATGATATTTGAATTGCTTCTTTCTGGCTGCCTGCAATATTTTTTTCAGCCTAAGAGCTCCAGAATTTGGCTAAAATTTGCAGCGGTATCATTTTGGGATTTCTTTCAGGAAGTGATACATGGATTATTTCAATTTCTACTTTACTCACTGGTTCTAGGATATTGGGATAGTTTTCCTTAATTTCTTGAAATATGATGTCTAGGCTCTTTTTTCTCATGATTTTCACATAGTTCAATAATGCTAAATTTATTGCATCTCAATCTATTTTCAGGTTAGTTATTTTTCCAATTAGACATTCCATAATTTCTTCTATTATTTTTAAATGTTGTCTTACTGTTTCTTTAAGTCTCATGGAGTCATTAGTTTCTACTTGCCCAGTTCTAATTTTTAAGTAGTTATTTTCTTCAGTGAACTTTTGTACCTCCTGTTCTGTTTGGCCAATTCTGTTTTTTAAAGGTCATTTTCTGCAGTGAATTTTTATACTTTTTTTAAATTTTTTTTGAGCTTCCTTTAGCAAACTATTGACTCTTTTTTCATGATTCTCTTTCATCACCATCATTTTTCCCAATTTTTTCTTGCACCTCCTTTATTTGATTTTGAAAAGCCTTTTCATGCTTTTCCAATGTGTGTGTGTATGTGTGTGTGTGTGTGTGTGTGTGTGTGCATGTGTATGTGTATGTGAGTATTGGGGGTGGGGATGGGGCTGAGACCAATTCATATTGTACTTTGAGTCTTTTTTTTTACAGTATCTACATTGATTTTTATTTAATATTTTTCATTTTGGCATTGATTTCCTCAAAATTTTGAATTACAAATTTTCTCCTCATTTCTACCCTCCCCCCACTCCAAGATGGCATATATTCTGATTTCCCCATTCTCCATACAGTCCTCCTTTCTGTCACCCCACTCCTCCCCATTCCCTTTTCCATTACTTTCTTGTAGGGCAAGATAGATTTCTATGCCCCATTGCCTGCATATCTTATTTCCTAGTTCCATGTAAAAACACCTTTTTTTTAACATCTGCTTTGAAAACTTTGAGTTCCAAATTCTCTCCCCTCTTCCTTCCCCACCCACCATCCCTAAGAAGGCAAGCAATTCAACATAGGCCACAAATGTATCATTATGTAAAACCATTCCACAATACTCATGTTGTGAAAGACTAACTATATTTTCCTTCCTCCTATCCCCTTTTATTCAATTTTCTCCCTTGACACTGTCCCTTTTTGAAAGTGTTTGATTTGGATTACCTCCTCCCCTCATCTGCCCTCCCTTCTATTGTCCCCCCTTTCTATCCCCTTCTTCCCTCTTTCCTGTGGGGTAAGATACCCAATTGAGTGTGTATGTTATTTCCTCCTCAAGTCGAAACTGATGAGAGCAAGATTCACTCATTCCCCCTCACCTGCCCCCTCTTCCCTTCCAAAGAACTGCTTTTTCTTGCCACTTTTATGTGAGATAATTTATCCCATTCTATCTCTCCCTTTCTCCCTCTCCCAATATAATCCTCTCTCCTCATCCCTTAATGTGTTTTTTTTTAGATATCATCCCTTCATATTCAGCTCACCCTGTGCTTGCTCTCTCTCTCTCTCTCTCTCTCTCTCTCTCTGTATATTTAGCTACCTTAACACTGAGATCTCATGAATTACACACATCATCTTTCCATGTAGGAATGTAAACAAAACAGTTTAGCTTTAGTAAGTCCCTTATGAATTCTCTTTCTTGTTTACCTTTTCATGCTTCCCTTGATTCTTGAGTTTGAAAGTCAAATTATCTATTCAGTTGTTCTTTTCACTGAGACAGCTTGAAAGTCCTCTATGTTATTGAAAACCCATATTTTGCCATGGAGCATTATACTCAGTTTTACTGGGTAGGTCATTCTTGGTTGTAATCCTAGCTCCATTGACCTCCAGAATATCATATTCCAAGCCCTTTGATCCCTTGATGTAGAAGCTGCCAGAACTTGTATTACTCTCATTGCGTTTCCATAATAATTCAAATTGTTTCTTTCTGGCTGCTTGCAGTATTTTCTCCTTGATCTGGGAGCTCTGGAATTTGGTGACAATATTCCTAGGAGTTTTCTTTTTGGGATCTTTTTGAGGAAGCGATCTGTGGATGCTTTCAATTTTTATTTTGCCCTCTGGCTCTAGGATATCAGGGCAGTTCTCCTTGATAATTTCTTGAAAGATGATATCTTGGCTCTTTTTTTTGATCATGGCTTTCAGGTAGTCCAATAATTTTTAAATTATCTCTCCTGAATCTATTCTCCAGGTCAATGGTTTTTCCAATGAGATATTTCATATTGTCTTCCATTTTTTCATTCATTTGGTTCTGTTTTATAATATCTTGATTTCTTATCAAGTCACTAGCTTCCACTTGCTCCAATCTAATTTTTAAGGTGTTATTTTCATTAGTGGTCTTTTGGACCTCGTTTTCCATTTGGCTAATTCTGCCTTTCAAGGCATTTTTCTCCTCATTGGCTTTTTGCAGCTCTTTTGCCGTTTGAATTAGACTATTTTTAAGATGTTATTTTCTTCAGTATTTTTTGAGTCTCCTTTAGTAAGTCATTGACTTGTTTTTCATGGTTTTCTTGCCGCATTCTCATTTCTCTTCCCAATTTTTCCTCTACTTCTCTTACTTGCTTTCCCAAATGCTTTTTGAGCTCTTCCATGGCCTGAGACCAATGAATATTTTTCTTGGAGTCTTTTGATGTAGGCTCATTGACTTTGTTGACTTCTTCTGTCTGTAGGTTTTGTTCCTTGTCACCAAAGAAAGATTCCAAAGTCTGAGTCTGAATCAGAGTCTGTTTTCACTACCTGGCCATGTTCCCAGACAACTTACTTGACCCTTGAGTTTTTCAGCAGGTTATGACTGCTTGTAGAGTAGAGAGTACTTTGTCCCAAGTTTGAGGGGCTGCATTACTATTTTCAGAGCTACTTCTACCTGGCAAGCTCTGCCACACCAGTTCTCCCCCAAGAACCACCAACCAGTATTGTGGCCCAGATTCAGGCTGGGCAAAGCAGGTTTTGAACTCCTGCTCTAATCCTCCAATTAATTCCTCCCACCAGGTGGGTCTGGGGCTGAAGGCCTTTGCAGCTGTAGCTCTATATGCAGCTTCAGAACTGCACCAGCTCCTCCGCTCCTGGGCGGTGGCCAACTATGAACTCTTTTCACTCTGTCCCAGCAGCTTTTCCCACTAACCTTCTCTGTTGTCTTTGGTGATTGTCGGTTGAGAAGTCTGGTAACTGCCACAGCTCACTGATTCCAGGCACTATGCCTGTTCTGCCTGTCTCCCGGTCTGGTTTGGGCTCTGTTTGGTTCCACTCCCAGGTCCACGCTATAGACCCTTTTCAGAGACCATCCAGGCTGTCCTGGGCTGGAGCCCTCTTTCCCTTTGCTATTTTGTGGGTTCTGCAGCTCTAGAATTTGTTCACAGTCATTTTTATAGTTGTTTGGAGGGACCTGGAGGGGGAGCTTAAGCAAGTTGCTGCTTTCTGGCCACCATCTTGGCTCAGTCCCCCTCTTTGTGGCTTTTTAAGGTAGCTGTTTTGACATTGGTAGCCTCTTCTGGACTTGTGCTTTGATCTTCTGTGTCACAAAAGTCACTTTTTTGTGGTTTCCTCATTTTTCATTGTATTTCTTGACTTTTAATTTTTTGTTAGTGTTAGGCTCTGCTCCTGGGGTGGAGAGAGCGCTGCTCCAATCTTCAGGTTTTTCCTGTTGTGGTTTTCAGTACTAATTCTGGAGACTTGGCAGTTTTCAGTTCTTCCAAGGCAAGGCAATGTGATCTAAGGAGAGGTTTGGTCACTGTTCTCCTGGCCTGTGCACTGGTCTGTAAATGACTGTAACTATTCTTTTCTACACTGGAACTATGACCATGATTTCCATTCCCTGTGGCTTGGAGATCTACTGTGGTAATGTTCTTCCTCACTCTGGGACTGTGATCCAGATCCCACTTTGGGCAGTGCAACAGATTCCTGCACCCAGTGACAACAAAGTGTCCCTTGCAATTTTCTACTGACCTATTGTCCAACTGCCTTACCACCTGTGGCCTCAGAGCTCCAAAACTCAACATCTCTGATTCAGTCTCCTCCAAATCTGTGCTGTCTTGCCAGGGCATGGTCTGTCTTGAACTGTGCCCTACTCTCACCACAATGTAACAGGCCTTTCCTATCAACCTTCTAAGTTGCCTGAGGCTGGAAAATTGTTTCATCTCATTATTTTGTTAGTTCTACCACTGTAGATGTTATTTTAAAGTTGTTTGAAGGGAAACTAAGGAGATATTAGTCCAATCTCTGCTTTTACTCCACATCTTGGCTCTGCTTATAACTTATTTTTTTCCCAAAAAAGGTGTTGATGTCAAAATATTAGAACAGGATTGAGAACAGGATTTCACCACTGATTATAATAATTTCAATGAGAAAGATAGCTGATAGACAAGTTTAAGGACTCATCTTTAATCTCCACTACCAGGGAGGCAGAAGCTGGTGGATCTCTTGAGTAAAGAATTCCAAGCTTCAGTGGGTTAAATTGATGAGAAATTCAAAATAAGTTCACCATTAACCCAGTGAGTACCCATAAAAGCATGAACCACCAGATTGCCTAAGGAGGGGAAGAGTGACCTGGATTAGAAATAGAACAATTCATAGCTTCTGTGTAAATTAGTAGGTGTATTAGTCTTGCGAGTGGCTATTGGACTTCCAGTTCGAGTGAGACAGGGAGACCTAGCCCTAAACAAACAAACAAAAACACAATTAAAATGAATGAATAAGTAAATAAATGATTGAATGAAGACAAAAACAGAAAAATAAATAAAAACATAAATAAAATCTAAAAATAAATTACAGTAAGGTGACTAAGTATCCTAAAAACGACATTAACAAACACTTGAGTTAATCATCAGAGATGTGGCAATGAAGGGCAACATTCGTTTAGCAAATGAACTAACTTATAAAATCCTTTGGAGAAGCAGGTTAGACAATAATGAGTAGTACCACCTAATAAAGTAGTAAAAATAATTGGAGGTGCAAAAAATAGCTCAAAGAAAGTTTGGTTAGAGACTCAAGAAATAAAAATGAAAACATTGGCATTTTAGGATCAAACCCAAAGTACAGCAAGAAACAGACAAAAGATGGAAAAAGGACATGAAAGGATTTTTTTTATTTTTAATAACTATAAAATTAATTCTTTAAACTATAGATATTAAAGCCACCTGATTTGAACTCTCTAATATGACAGAAATTAAATACACACATATTCATATATATTTATATAATACAAGAGCTTTAGTTATAGTTGATTTTTTTTTAATTTCATGGCTCCAAAATTTTTTTGGAGGGGGGAGGGTAGGGGAATTGGAATTAAGTGACTTGCCCAAGGTCACACAGCTAGTAAGTGTGTAAAATATCTGTGGCCAGATTTGAACTCAGGTCCTCCTGACTCCAGGTCCAGTGCTCTACTCAGTGGGCCACCTAGCTGCCCCATCCAAAATATTTTGAAAGCTCTCTTTAAGGTGACTCTCATCAGCATATCAAAATTATTCAAGACCTTTTGAAACATATGAACAAGATATGAACTTTGTGCAACAAATCTCTGATCATTAATATCAGGTGAAACAAAAAAATAGTGAGACTTATTCTTTCCAGAAGTGCTTGCCACAGATACAGAAACTTTCCTGTGGAGGGCAAGTTGCAAAGGGATTTATTACTGATGCTCATGTTTTCCAGATGCTTGTGTTTGAAAATAATATTGTACTGGTTGTATCATATTGTCAAAAAATACAGAGCCTCTCAAAAAAAAGATGTATAATCACTCTACAGAGTTTGGACTATCCACGCAGGAAAAATCAAGTCAATCAAGAATATCTATTTTCCACATTATGATATGCAATTAAAATAGCCAACCTGTAGAGCTTTTCCATTAAAATTTATATGTGTGTGTACATGTGTGTATCTTTAAATATACCATACATTTATAATAAATGGTTAATTTCTTAGGAGGAGGAAAATGTAATTTAATTCACAAAATTACATAGTTCCTTAAATGGCCTCAAATTTGGAAAATATTGGGGTTTTTTTTGAATCCAGACATTCTAACAGTATGTTCTTTAACATTAATTTATAAAACTTTATCTGCTCTGACCAATTATAGTAAGGATTGCTCAGAGATTAATAAAATGGTCCAGAGTAAGTATATATAGGGTGCTACAGTTATCAAATGAAGACCTACAAAAATTAACCAAGAGTGTGGGATATAATCAGATAAATATATGATCCAAAAGAAAAATGGACTGATGGTGTGACAAGAGCGTGGGGGAAAAAAGCTGTTGATAGCTTATATTGTTCAATCATTTAGTCTTGTCTATTTATGACCCTGTGGGCTTGTCCATGGGTTTTCTTGGCAAAGATACTCAAGTGATTCACCATTTCCTGCTCCAATATGTCCTCATTTTATAGATGAGCAATTGAGGCAAATAGGGGGTAAGCAACTTGCTTTGGATCACATCACTAGTAAGAGTCTGAGGCCAAATTTGAACTCATATCTTCCTCATTCCAGATGGGGTGTTTTATCCACTGCATCTCCCAGCTACCCAATAACTCATGTACTCCACTGTTATCCTCATGGTTTTCCAAAGCAAACAAGGAAGGACTGTGTGCAGTCCTATGGAATCATCTAAGGATGTGGACAAAAGCTAAATAGGATGATTAAGCATGGCTGAAATGTGGACTCTATTACTGGATGCAACATACATATCAATGATATCGCAGATCTATTTTAGTATGTCAGTATTACAAATTAATTACAAACTCATATTGCCAAACTCTGAAAATAAATGGCCAAAAAGCCACAGCATCAATAGAAGCATCAAAGAACAAATTAAAGTGGATTTTAAATATTTACACTGAAATAGATTAATTTCAATCCCTAAAATTACAGCTTTTCAGACATTTCCTACAAGACTTGATGAGAATTATTTATTCATTCCTTCTCAAAAACGTTCTAACTTTTTTTTACTTTGCAAAATTTCATAAAGGTTTTGATGTGTCTTAATTTGCAACTGAACTGAACTTTTTTTTACTTCTCTGCCAAGTCTATAGAAACCTCATCTTTCAAGAACCTCAGCATCCTGCAAGTTGCCATCAACTTTGGTACCCACAACACATCAATATCCTCTGGCTCTGTGCCTGAAGAACAGAGAGATAAGCCCCCCAAACCTCTCTTTAGGGAACTGAATAGCCATCTCTTCATTTCCTCCCTAACTACACGTTGACTTCTCTACCATGCCCTAAAATTGGTTGCCTTATCTTTCCTCTTACCTATTAGCTTCTTTTTGTGTATTGTTTTCCCCTTTAGATTGTAAGCATCTTAAGGACAGGGACTGACTTTTTTTTAAAAAATTGTACATGTAGTGCTTAGTACAGGGCCTAGAACAGAGTAGAATAGACAATGAATGTTTATTGACTGATTGTCTGGAAAACCCCATTACTTAAATTGATCATTGATTTCATGAATATCAATATTCTGATAATGCAGATCTCACACCACCCATTGCTACCTATTCTGTGAGATTTGCATTGCTGTCCTCCCATACTTACTCAAAAGAATGGCCATCTTGTCATATTCTTTCATTAGTAATCTAAATTGTGTAGACATCACTTACATGACTACTTCTGAATAATTCCTCATATTTAATATCTTCCTGTCCTGTGCTTCTTCAATAACTTTTGAGTGAGCCTCAACATTTTTTTCCATTTTCAGAGACTTCAGGAGTTTATAATTTGCAGCTATACAATATCACTGAAAGAATGCTACTATTGAAAGACAGCCCTACGTTTCAGGAAGTAGCTTGGGGCCAATAAAAAACACTTAGGTGGCTTACCAAAGGTAATAGAGCCAATGCTCTTTCTGTTCAATTATGGCCCAATTTATAGATTATTATAATATATATTACAATTTAGACATTCTGGTATAGACAGACATTTACATTACTTCCAAAGTGATTGGTTTTATTTTGTTTTTCCAATTCTGAAAATACTCTTCAACCAGTTGAAAATGGTTAGGATTTCTATCTGCTTCTTCAAATTACTTTTATTACATATTTTCTCTTTGAAACATTTCATTTATTCCTATCTTCTTTAATCAATCTGTAAGCATTTATTAAGGGCCTACAATGTTCTAGGTTCTGTATAAGGCAAAAGAGAGACATATCTCTAATCTCTTCATCTTCTGTTCCAGGAAAGAAACCAACCTGAACTTTGTTTGTGGACATTTACTTCTTGTCACTATCTGAAACACAAGTATAGCTCAATGCCTGAATGAATGGTAAAATTCTCCTTAACTCTGATGTTTTAAAAGTTACATATTCCGTCCTTTTTCCTGGCAGTCTTCATCACTAAATCTTTTTAAATCCTATGCCAAACTTCCTGCTTGTCATTCTTGTTCATTGCTTTGGTGTCTAGGTTGATAGATTTGTTTTTGAATTTTAGTAATACTCATTCTCCTGCCTTTGCTTTTTCAGTTAGTTTGCTTAGTTGTTTCCATTAACAACCAGCATACCTCTGCCAATCACAATAGCCAAGAGAACTTAAACTGATCTCTCTTTGGGATAGATCCTTGAAGAAAAGTAAAATTATCATATGCTTCACAGTTTGATAAAATGGGGGAAAAATCACTAGTTTTGGAACCTTAAGACCTCACCAATTTTGCCTCTGATACTTACTCATACTCTAGGTATGGCTTTGAGAAATTAATTTAATCATCCAGATTCTCAGCTTCTTCATCTGTAAAATGATATGGTTGAATTAGCCACGTAGGTACCTTTCAACACAAGATCTATAATCCTATGGTTCTGTCTCTTTCTCCTTTTCCCACTGAGAGACTTTAGATAACTGATACCATCAGCAGACAAATCAGTCTCCCTATTAGAAAAGAAGGTCAGTTGGCTGAGAGAATGCTTCTTTGCTCTCTCAGTTATCAGAGAGAATGGAAAGTTCCCTGAAAATAAGGCCATGTGTCTTTCAAATAATAATGGCTTACATTTATAGAGAGCTTTAATACTTATAAAGTTTTTCAATCTTAAAAAATCTTAAAAATCTTTAAAAAAGGAAAATAATAATATAAAAAACCCACAAGACAATCCCAATCTGCGTGAGGAAGTCAGCCAGCAGAGAAACATGGTGTAAGACAAGGAGCAAGTAGCATCATTAAACCACAAATTTTCTAAACCTAACTTTTCAACCTTTTTTTAAATTCTACTCAGATTTACACTTTTTTCTTCTACCTGAACTAGAAGATTCTTTCCCAGGGTTGTTCTTGCCTTGTTGAATTTTTTTTACAGGCCATTTTCCATGCCTGGATGATACTCTAGAATTGTCTCTACATTTGGAAATTCTTATGTTCCTTTATGGTAAATTTCATTTGCCATTTTCTTTAAGAACTCTGTAGGAAATGATGTTTCTTTGCTAATATTTTCTTAAAACACTTTGTTTGAATCTCTTCTTTGAATATATAATGTTTTGACTTTTTTAATACTCATTTTTCTTTATGTTATGAATGTCCTATTAGGCTTTATGTTCACTGAAGACAGGAAATATGGTGGTTTTCATGCTTGTAACTCCAACATGTGGAGCATACTGCAAAAAAGTAGGGACTTAATTACTTTGTTGAAATGACAGTCAAAGAGAAACATAGTGGTAAAATGTACACATATATAGCATGCAAATATGTCTGTACATATATTATGAAGTTCTTGAAAAATATGTTTGCACTCAAAATGCAATATGAGTACATATAAGTACATATCACCATTTTCTCTTTGATGTTCAATTAAACAAAGTTATTAAGTTATAAGTCAGTAATGATGTTATATACATAAAAATGTATGTATATGTAAATATATACATACACACATATATGCATGTATATGAAGTCTCTCTGGGTTAGGAATACTCTGTAAACATTAGTTTTAATACATTTCTATACCTGGCAGAGTTACAATCATTTTAGTTTATCTCAGTTTTTCATGGTTTCTAATCAAAATGTTATGCAAAAAAATAAGTTTAACTAGAGCACAGTTATAATAAAAATATTTGCACTGAGTAATTTCTTAATGATAGTTATCTATAGTCAAAATCTGGTGCTTTTTACAATTTGATTACAAATCTCCACCTGATTTCTTGTTGGATTTAGGATTCAAAAGAGAAAATAATTCACCCAACATTGGTCACTTAAGCATCCATACAGCTGTAGTTTTAAGATATAATCATAACTCATGAGGGGTACCAGTTTGTGGCTGGTACATTGTTGTAAGATAATATCTTGAGAATGCCATGACAGTCTCTACTTAAGTGATACCATAGTTCAGTGTTTCTTAAATTGTGTGTCATGACCCCATATGGGGTTATATAACTGAATGTAGAGGGGGTCACTAAAAATTTGTCAATGGTAAAAGGTTTCTGAGCTTGCAATGACCAAAAAGTTAATTCAAAATCAAACAAGTAATGAATCTGAGTTGTTTCAGATAGCACTTGCCCATGTTGCATCGTGCAACTTCACTGCAGCCTTGGTTATGAACAAAACAATGTGTGCACTTGGCTCTGTGCATGCTGTCACAACATGCAGTGCCAATGGATGTTGCCAGAAATGGCTCAGAAATCAAAACTATTGTGTATTATGAATTGCAAGGTTTTTACTATACATTCAAAGTTTTCTGCTCTTACAGAAACAAAATAGTTTAATTACAGAAAACAAAGACTTTTAATATTTTCCTACCATCATTCCTCAGCACTAAATTATCAAATTAGTATGTCTTTGGATTATATTGTGTTAGAATATTTGATTTTAAAAATTGCTGTTATCTCCGTTTTTAACAGAAACTTAAGTATTTTATTGCAGCAAGTAAAGCCAAAAGCAATTTAATAATATTTTTTGATTTCATAGCTGTGTTTATTTTAAATGTGAACATCAGTTTTTTTTTTAAAATAGAGCACAAAGAAATATAATTTCATGAACTAAAGCTGTTACTTATTTGAGAAATTATTAGCAAAATTTATTTATATTTTAAGACATTTTTTGTTATGTATAAGTTGCTAAATTTAGACAGAAGACATAAAAATACTGATGCCAACGTGGCAAAATCTTCACTATCAACTTGTAGTACACCTAAATTGGCAAGAAAAAGAAAATATGTCAAATTATTTTTACAATATATATTTATGTCCAATGATGATGATGATGTGGAAAAACCTCTTTTCTTAATTTATAATGAAATCTTGGCTGCAGAGAGCTTGAAATCAGCCTAAGCAAAATGACATCTTAATACCAAGCATGCAGCATACTGAAATAAAACAAAGGGATATTTTGAATGACTTTTAAAATCTTCAAATAAAGAAGAACAATGTTTTGAGAAATTTGTTACTGTCAACAAACAGTCTTTACTTGTATATTATGCAACTTCTTATTTACTTGCAAAAACTATAAATTCTTATGCAATAGGAGAAGTTCTTGTGTTACCTGCTTCTATTAAAATGTCAGAAATAGGTCATGGGAAAAAGTATGGGGAAGAAATTCATAAAATTCTTTTATTGAAAGATAGTGTCTCCAAAAGAATCTCTGAAGTTAGTAATGACCAGTTCTAGCAGCTTATTACGAGTATATAGGGCACTCCAAAATTTGCAATTCAGTTAGATGAAACAATTGATATTTCTAACATGGCACAGTTATAATTTTTTGTAAAATATGCTTAGGAAGGAAGCATGCATGAGCAGTTATTGCTTTGTTGTCCTATAGGGCACACAAGAAGGGAAGATATATATTTTTAAATCAATGAATTTTTCACAAATGAAGGTTTACAGTGGAAAATTGCATTGGAGTTTGAACAGATGGTGTTGGAGCAATGATGGGTGAGAATGTTGGATGTGTAGCAAAATTTAAATCTGATGGCAATGAACATATCACTTTTACTCACTGCATGATCAATCAGAGGTAGTTGTAGCCAAAAAAAAATGTTACCAGAGTTAGACGTTGTGCTTCACAATATTATAGAAATCATTAACTTCATTAAAAGCCATGCCTTCAACATTCATCTGTTTTTCAAATTTGGAAAGACATGGACTCTGATTACAAAAGCTTTTTATTCCATTTGGAGATAAGGTGGCTCTCAAGAGGGCAATGTTTAAATAGATTATTGAAATTGAAAGATAAAGTTGTTATATTTTTGACTGAGCAGAAATCCAATTTTGTTAATTTTTTTCACAACATGGCTTTCAAAACTGTTATTTGTCAGATATTTCTGAAGAACTCAATGATTTAAACATGATCCATCAAGGAAAAAAAATTGTAACATTTATGTTAAAAGGAAAATTTGAAAGTTTTACCTGTGTGACTCTGGGCAAGTCACTTAACCCTGTTTTCTTCAGTTTCCTCATCTGTGAAATGAGCTGGAGAAGAAAATGGCAAAGCATTCAAATATCTTTGCCAAGAAAACCCCAAAATGTGACTACAATAAGAGTCAGATACAACTGAAACACTCAACAACATTTTAAGATTAAGACAGCTGTTTGTCCAAAAGTTTTATCTTGTCAACTTCTAGTTTGTCTTTCCCCTTGTATTTGTTTACCTCAAAAATTCCCTATGCACCTTGAGCCTTGACATGGCTGATTTATCAGGCCAGCTCCAGGTGGCCTCCAGTATTAGGGTTTAAGTATCTCACTATCAGAAGTGTACTTTTGACTACATCTTCTCTTCCTGGAAGCATATCTCTCCTTTATGGGAATATGCTGCTCCCATAGGACCAAGCGTTCTCACCTGAATGGACCACTTAAATGTACTCATCCCCTTCTGCTCCCCAATGCAATGTGATCCTTACTTTAGTTTCATTGTATGTTAACATCATATATTTCTTACTTGCATATCAGGTCCCCTTCTCTCTTCTGCACTTTCCCCTCCACTCCAAACTCTTCTCTTCTACTTGTCAACAAAATTTGAATATTAAACCAGCCCCCATTTCTATGATGTACTATTCATGTCAACTGAACTCCTTGAAGTCTCTGGTTGGCTCATGTGTCTTTCCTTAGACATAAACAGTCCTTGGATAGAAACTTTCTACTTTCTACTTTTCTACTTTTCTACTTTCTACTTTCTACTTTGAAAGTTGGACCTTTGGTAGGAGCTTGGGTACTGTGAGCCCAATCTTAGAAAGTGATAATTGAAAGGTGAACATCCCTAGAGGGACTCCTTTATGCCAAAGGACTATCACAAGATATGTCTTCACAAGGAAATTAATGAATCAATAAGCATTTTGTTAAGAAATTACTATTTGCCAGGATTGTGATAGGAATTAGCGATACAGAGGAAAAAATTTTTAAAAAGGGTAAAAATAGAGAATGAGATGTCATTTACATTGTCATTCCTCCCAACCCCCCTTTTAAGTGATAACTGAAACTTTTGAAATAATTTGATTATAAGAGCCTTGTAAGAAAGCTAGATTTAGCCAATGGCTAACTGAAATAAAAGACAAATAGAAGGATAAGTAAGTACATGGATATGCTTGAGGAAAATGTTTGACATTATATAGGTCCTTGTAAGGACAAACACATTTAATTTAGGCTTGGCTTACTCTTCTTCTCTCTCATTTGACTGGATTTTGAGTGAAGAATAAAACTATGCAAAATTCTTATAGCCCCAAATGGCTCTAAATCCATGAGGCCACAGCTTAAGGACTGGTAGAACAGTAAGTAACACAAACCAAACAACACAATGCAAAACAACACACACACACACACACACACACACACACACACACACACACACATCTACTAGCAAAAAGAAATGTGACATTAAGAGCCCAGGTAGAGATTGTAAGGAAATAAAATTTAATTTGAATAGAAAAATTTCCTTTGGAGTTTTTTTTTTTTAAATTAGGCCTTTAAAACATGAAATGTTTTGGAAGTAGTGATTCTAAGCTTACTATTTCTTATTCAGTTATGTGAGGGGAGGGTGAGGGAATACAAGTATATTTTGAAAATGTAATTCACCAGGTATGTTTCCCAGGTATAACATAGAGAAGGCCAAAATTGTCCTGATGATCACAGTTGAATTGAGTATCCCCGGCAGTTCTGGCTTAGGTGAAATAACATTGTCCAGTCTTTAAAATAAAGAAATGAGTAATAAATTAAAAGTAATTAGAAAATGAAAGTAATTGAGTGATTTTGAAGTAATTTTAAGAAGGAAAATATGATTTAAAAATCAAATTTTCATAAATTAAATTAATAAAAAAGTAAAACGATTTTTGATAAAAAAGATTCAATTTTTGATAAGATAAATAAAGGTAATGGTAAACATTACAAAGACAGACTAATCAAGAAAACCTTGAACATAATGGGGAAAACATTTAGCTAGGGCACCTAGCTTACTCTTCTGGATATTTTACACTTGAGAATTTGATAATCTCCAATTGCTTCAACTGAAAAATTGGAAACTAAACTAGATTGCAGCTTTATTTTTTACCATTCCAAGTACACTAAAACAAATTGTAATATAATTTCAGAAAAAAATAAGACTCACACAATGGAATACTTGTTTCAATAATTTTAATATAGCAATGATTTTGTCCTTGACAGTACCAAATAGAATCCTTCTTCATCTTCTTGTAAAGTGTAGTTATTAT
Organism: Trichosurus vulpecula; assembly: GCF_011100635.1. Lineage (NCBI taxonomy): Eukaryota > Metazoa > Chordata > Mammalia > Diprotodontia > Phalangeridae > Trichosurus > Trichosurus vulpecula. The sequence goes on along the minus strand of NC_050576.1, from coordinate 323,548,899 downwards.
TTATTTATTTTAAGAAATCATTCACAGAAAATTTATTCAATGGCTAAAAGTCTTTCTAAGTTTATTTTAATATTTTATGCATACCACTACATCATTTAGGCTTCCATTAATTACCCCTCTTTCACATGACAAGACCTGTCCACCTCCTTTTCTTTCCTTGATAATGATTTATCTTGTGGCACTTCTTATAGGTCATTGTTGGTCTTATGCTACATCCTTTTTTATACTAAAATCCACTGTATGTCAGACAAAAATGACTTTATTCTAAGATTATGGTGTCTAAACAAGAAATTCACGCAGTCCTGCACAGGCCTATGGCAGCAGCAGTGACTGCTCCTGGGGCTATCAGCCCACAGACTGAATGTGTGAAGGTCACATATTTCAACTTCTGGGAGCTAAAATAGTGAGATAAGAAGTAAGTTTCTCTCATTCTCTATTATGGACTTTGAAAAACACAGAGAATATTGCACCAGGAAAAATCCTGGAATAGTGGAGCCAGCAGAAAGATAGGGTATAGCAGTCTTTAATCTCAGGAGGCTAAGAGGATTGACAGGAAAGGTCCCTCTTGCTGTGGGTGAAGGGGACTAGTACAGGATGGGAGGTACCCCAGGAAGCCAGCAGCAGGCCCTGTCTCAAAGGATCAGTGGGAGATGCTGAGCCCCAGGGTGGAGGAGCACTCAAGTGCCAACACCAGGCAAAAATCAACTGCCACCACCACCAGCTCCACCTCAGCACCAGGTAAATTAAGAAACCTCTACAACTTCCAGGACCTAAGGCCTCATCACAGAAAACAATAACCAGGCCCCTAGCCCCCAGCACAAGAAGTCTAGGACAGGGCCCCCTGGGCCCCAGAAGCAGAGATCAAATTTGAAAGCCAGACAAATTGCAAACAACCTGAGCAAGAAGAATCAAAGAAAAAGAATGACCATAAAGAAATATCTTGGTGACAGGGAAGATCAAAACACAAATTCAGAAGAGGACAATATAGTTAATATACCAAAATCTGAAAACTCAAAGGGGAATATGAGCTGGTCTTAAGCCAAAAAAGCTTTCTTGGAAGAGTTCAAGAAGGATATTGCAAGTCAAATTTGAGAGTTGGAAGAAAATTGAACAATTCTTTTAAAAATACAATTTTAAAAATGGGGGAAAAAGTACACTGAAGAAAATAGCCCATTAAAAAGTGGAATTGGCCAAATGGAAAAGGAAGTATGAAAGCTAACTGAAAAAAGCAATTCTTTAAAAATTAGAACTGGGAAAGTGGAAGCTAATGACTCTATGATGTTGCGGTTTAGTCTCTGCCCATGCCAAAACTGTTTGGGTTTCATGATGTGTTGTGGTAGGACTGTCTCAAAGAATTCAGACTCATATCACCTCTAATCCAAGTATAGGCAATTATTGAGATTGATGCATATCATAAAGTGGGCTAATTTCATATAGGAACTAGCAGCTTCAGGGGAAGCAAGATGAATTTCTATTCGGTAAATATGCTGATTACACAATCAAAATTTATATAAATATAAGAATATGATTAATATTAAAATGGCAAGAAGAATTGTTAAGGGATTAGGTAATGGAGGAGGGGTCTCAACTATGGTTCAGTGATTAAACATTCTGGTCATGCTGCCCTCCAACTGGCTAGCTATTGTGGTCCTGTCTAGTCAGAACAAATAGATATTTTGTTCCTGTGTTGGGGAAGATGGATGATGTGACTGTGATTGAATATAAGAACACACCTTTTTCTGTGGGAATTTGTCTGGGGGCTGTAGCCAGGTAGAGGTGGTGGCTGGCTTCCCATCGCATGGACATACCTGCTGTTTCTGTGAGAACTAAGTTTTCGGAGACACACCTGTTGTTCTAGTGAGCAGTGAGGCACAAGTTAGGACATTGGTGAGGGGGCTAGGTAGGTACAGAGGGGCCTATAATGAATTTGGAATATCAGGCCTGGGGGTAGCTCTATTAGGACTCAATCAATAAGACATCAAGAAAAAGTCAAACAAAATTGAGAGACTGAAAAAGTAGAAGAAAACCAAAACATCACTGGAAAAACAACTGACCTGGAAAACAGATCCAGGAGAGATAATTTAAGATTTATTGGTGTACCAGAAAAGCATGATGAATAAAGGAGCCTGGACAGCATGTTTCAAGAAATCATCAAGGAAAATTTCCCTGAGGTCCTTGAACCAAAAGATAAAATAGTCATTAAAAGAATTCACTGATCACCTCCTGAAAGAGATCTGAAAATGAAAACACCAAGGAATATTGTAGCCAAATTACAGAATTATGAAATCAGGGAGAATATATTGCAAGCAGCCAGAAAATATCAATTCAAATATTGGGGAACCACCATCAGGATTATGCAGAATCTTGCAGCTTCTACATTAAAAGATTAGAGGGCTTAGAATATGATATTCTGTAAGGCAAAGGAGCTTGGATTACAATCAAGGATCAACTACCCAGCAAAATTGACCATAATCTTTCAAGCCAATCTTTCAAGATAGACATTCAGAGAAAAAGGGTACTTCCAGACTTCCTGATGAAAAGACCAGAACTCAATGGAAAATTTGATCTTCGAATACATGATTCATTAGAGGCATAAAAAGGGAAACAGGAAAGTACAACAACAACAACAACAACAAACAAAAACAAAAACATGCTATTCAATAAGAACAAACTGTTTACATCCCTACATGGGAAGATGATACAGACAACTCTTGAGAACTATACCTTTATTACATCATATAGAAGGGAAATACATAGACAGAGGAGGTGGGTGTAAGTTGATTTTGATGTGATGATAAGAAACCTAATTTAGCACTGAAAAAAAAGATTGTCATGAGAGAAGAGAAAAGGAGGAGGCAGAAAAGGGTAAATTACATCACATGAAGAGGAACAAAGACATATTACAGTAGAGGGAAAGAAAGGAGGGTGATGAGTATTGTTTGAACATTACTCTCATTGGAGTTGGCTCAAGGAGGCAACAACGTACTCAGTTAGGAAGAGAAATCTAACTTTCCCTGTAGACCATTGGAAGGGAAAGGAGAAAGAAAAGGGAGGAGGCTGATAGAAGAGAGGGAAAACTGAGAGATACAGTGTTCAAAATCAAAACTCTAGTGAGGAAGGAAAAGGAGAAAGGAGAAAGAAGAGTGTAAATGGATGAGGGGGGGTGGGGATATGATGAAGAGAAAGCCACAGATAATAATCATAATTGTGAATGTGAATGGGATGAACTCTCCCATAAAACAGAAGCAGATAGCAGAATGGATTAAAATAGTCCTACAATATGTTGTTTACAAGAAGCACATTTGAAACAGAGGGATACACACATGGTAAAGATAAAATGCTAGAGTAAAATATAATATGCTTCAGCTGAAGTAAAATAAAAACAGGGGTAGCAATCCTGATCTCAGACACAACAAAAGCAAAAATTGATGTAGTTAAAAGAGATAAGGAAGGAAACTATAACCTGCTAAAAGGCACCATAGATAATGAAGCAATATCATTACTAAACTTATATGTACCAAGTGTTATAGCATCCAAATTCTTAGGGGAGAAGTTAAGGGAGTTATAGGAAGAAATTGACAGCAAAACTATACTAGTGGGCGATCTCAACCTTCCCCTCTCAGAACTAGATAAATCTAACCACAAAATAAACAAGAAAGAAGTTAAGGAGGTGAATAGAATTTTATAAAAGTTAGATATCACAGACTTTTGGAGAAAACTGAATGCAGTTAAAGGGGAATATACCTTTTTTCTTGGTGGTACACATGTAACAACAATGCTACTTGCCACTACTGTGGCTGTGTAAGACCAGTTACACTGGCATACAGGATGGCTGCTACCACAGTTTCTTTCATCTGCTTTTCTAGGGAAAGCCACTCTAAGGAGTTTACAGTCTCACATTAATCAAACATACATAGATCATTCACTTAGTTCAGGGGAAAAAGTCTGCGCCCTGAACTTCACAGCAATTACAAACAGAAATTGCAAACAGAGAAAATGTAAACAGTACAAAAAACACAAATCAACAGACAGGCTTCTAGCTGTCTGACCAAAGCTACACGTACATAGTTACAGAGAGAGTAGCACCAATATCTGGGTTTTTGAAAGCCAGGGGGCTCCTGAACAGCTACCCAGAATTTCTACCCAAACACTCTTCTAATGAGTGAGCCACCAAAACAAAACACTATAAAAATCAGCAAAACATCCTACATTGCTTGCCATTACATTTGAAAGGCAAGACTCATCAAAGGTACTTGATTACCTCAGCATTCCAAAAGAGAAAACAGTTAAAAAAAAAAGTCCCACCCTAATTACCATAACAATATGGCACCTACACAAAAATTGACCAAGTATTAGGGAACAAAAACATTACAATACATTGCAGAAAGGCAGAAATATTAAACACATCCAATTCAGATCATGATGCAATAAAAATTATATGGAATAAAGGCTTAACGAAAGATGGACTAAAATGCAATTGGAAACTAAATAATCTAATCATAAAGAATGTGTGAGTCAAGCAACAAATCATAGAAACAATCAATAACTTCATCCAATAGAATGACAATTATGAGACATAGGAAAAAAAAAGAAAAGAAAAAAAAAAACAAGGCAAACTCTACTGCCATGGAGTTCATTTTCTACCTGGGGAGATACCACATGCAAGATGGACAAACTTCAGGCTGAAGAAAAAACTCATGTTTCTTTGGGTGCAATGGCAACTCAGATATCAATCTATGGAGGTCCTGAGGGCATAGCAACAAGACAGATGGCAGGGTCTAATGAATCTTAGCAAGAAATGGCAAAAGTCATGATACCCAATGATCTAAAATTATATCAGATTGTTGTTAGTTATCCTTTGCTCATTCTAATAATTACTAGGTTGGTGAAGTAGTCTGGCAGGTTGAAGTAGAGAAGATTTTGTTTTACTTTCTCAATAAGTAGGGATTTGATGAGAAGTTCCTCCTTCTTAACACTCCCTCCCTATTCTTACTGCCCATTTCCTTTCAGACAGAGAATACCCACGCTGTGCCAATGGAGTTGCAATAAGGAAAAAGGAGGTTACTTTTTAGAAGGAGGTGAGGAAATGGATGCTAGGAATGGTAGAGGGATAGTGAAAAGGCACAAAAGGCCAGAGATTGGAGAAGTGCCATGAATAAGGAATACAACAGTTTGGCAGCATTGTAGATTGTGGGATGTGAATATATTGCATCTTGGGGAGAATATTGGTGTTTGATAGACAGATTTTGGCCATAGACAATAACTTGAATCATTACTCTTGACTATGCCTAAATCAGCCTATCCCCCTGGTAGTTTGGGCTTGTTATTTATAACACAATGAGACATTCAGAGAACTAACAAAAATAAATAGCAAAAGGAGATTTACTTAGGAATAAAAAGAAGACTATTCAATAGCATTAGGCAATGAGGATATCTCATTTACTATGATAACAAACATATGTCTCATTTGGTACATCTGACATTTTATTATTTTGATAGCCATGAGACAAGGCAACCAGTCAGAAACAGATTATGGGGTAGCCTTCTGCTAGCACTAAATGCTAGAGCAGACACTGTTAAAGGGTGGAAAGGAGCATTTTCATTTGAGAAAGGTTTGGCACCCTGAGGGGCAAATGTTTGACTTCATTACCTATACCTACTTCTGAGGCACAAATCAAAGGTGGAGAGGAGCACTTTCAGTCAACAGGCAGTGAAAGCTCTGAGTGGCAGTATCACTTCTGGCACTAAAGGATCAGGGACCCTGAGAAACAGTATCATTTCCAAGCCTGAGAAAAGAGGGCCCCAGAAGAACAGTATCTATTACAATCTCAAGAGATCAGGGGTCCATTCCTGGGTAAGAACCAGAATGAAAACCAAGAAATCAATGACCACAATTCTTCCCAGATCATTGCCTTGGGAGTACCAAAAATTTCTAAACCTGCAAAACTAGACTGAAAATATTGATACAAAAAAAGAAGGAGCCTGAAAATTGAGAGACAGCCCCCAGCTCCAACCTCCACATGTTGAAAACAGAGCCTAACAGTAACAAAAATTTTCCAAATTAATTGAAAAATGAGTGAACAACAGGAAAAGAACCTGATCATTAAAAAAACCTATGGCGACAGGGAAGAGCTAGAACAAATTAAGAAGAAGATGATGAAATCAAAACAGGTAAAACTAGAACCCCAAACAAACAAGAATGCCTTGAGAGATAAAAAAAAAAAAAACAACTGATTTTCAATATCAAATAAGGGTGGTAGAGGCAAAGATGAGGCAAAGAAATGAAATCAAATGAAGAAAATTATGAAAATACTGTTAAAAGCTAGTAAGAAAGACACAAAAATTAATGAAATAACTCCTTAAAAAACAAAATTGGCCAAATGGAAAAAGTGGTTAATTTTTTTTTTCCTTTAAAAAGCGAACAATTTCTTAAAAATTATAATTGGGCAAGTAGAAATTAATGGCTCCCCATGACATCAAGAAACATTAAAACAAAGTTAAAAGAATAAAAAAAAATAGAAGAAAATATGAAATATCTAACCAGGAAGAGCAAAAACAATGCAAAATATAGACCAATTTCCCTAATGAATATTGATGTAAAAACAAAATATTAGCAAGGAAATTATAGTGATATATCACCAGAATCATACATTATGACTGAGTGGGATTTATGCCAGGAATACAGGGCTGGTTCAATATTAGGAAAACTATGAGCATAATTGGCCATATCGGTAACAAAAACAAAAGAAATCATATGATTATCTCAATAGATGCAGAAAAAGCCTTTGAAAAAATACAACATTCATTCCTATTAAAAATACTAGAGAGCATAGGAATAAAAAGAGCTTACCTTAATCCAGCTTACCTGGGGGTGGAGCCAAGATGACACCTGGAAAGCAGGGACTTACTTAAGCTCTCCCCCGAATCCCTCCAAAACTTGTAAAAATGGCTCTGAACAATTTCTAGAGCTGCAGAATCCACGAAATAGCAGAGGGAAACAGGTCTCCAGACCAGGAGAACCTGGATGGTTGCAGGGAAGGATCTATCACAAGGTGCTGAGAGTGGAGAATGGACCAGCATGGGCCACACCAGGACAGACCACACCGAGAGTCAGCTGGCAAAACAGGCGATAGCCATGAATCATTGAACTGTGGCAGGTACCTGATTACTCAACCTACAAACACCAAAGATCAGGTTAGTGAAAAACTGAAGGATCCAGTTGAGTCTGGCCACCAGCCCTGGCAGTGGCAGGGGTGGTGCAGAGGTAGTGGCAGCAGCAGGAAGCTCCTGAGATGGCTTCCAGAGCTCTAGCATCAGCTGCTTCCCGAGTCCCTGGCTCACATGGTGGGAGGAATCTAGCAGAGGATGAGAGCGGGAGTTCAAGGAACACTTTGTGGGCACAAAGGAAGGTTCTTTTGCTGTGCTTTGCTTGGATCTGGACTGTGGAACTGGTTGGTAGTTGTTGGAGGAGGAGGAGTGCTACTGTGACAGAACCTGGGATGAAGGTGGAGTACAAGTAGCTCTGAAAACAGCAGTACTTTTTTTTTCCTTTAAAAAGCGAACAATTTCTTAAAAATTATAATTGGGCAAGTAGAAATTAATGGCTCCCCATGACATCAAGAAACATTAAAATAAAGTTAAAAGAATAAAAAAAATAGAAGAAAATATGAAATATCTAACCAGGAAGAGACAAAGTCCTCTCTACTCTACAAGCAGTCATACATTGACAAAAAGCTCAAGGGTCAAGTAGTTGGCTGAGAACATGAACAGGCAGCGAAAATGAACTCAGACTCAAACTCAAACTCTAGATTCCTTTTTTGGTGACAAAGAAGATCAAAACATACAGCCAGAAGAAGTCAACAAAGGCAAAGAGCCCACATCAAAAGCCTCCAAGAAAAATGTTAATTGGTCTCAGGCCATGGAAGAGTTCAAAAAGCATCTAGAAAAGCAAGTAAGAAAACTAGAGAAAAAATTGGAAGAGAAATGAGAGATGCAAGAAAACCATGAAAAACAAGTTAATGACTTGCTAAAGGAGACCCAAAAACATACTGAAGAAAATAGCACCTTAAAAAATAGACCAACTCAAATGTCAAAAGAGATCCAAAAAGACAATGAGGAGAAGAATGCCTTGAAAGGCAGAATTAGCCAAATAGAAGAGGAGGTCCAAAAGACCACTGAAGAAAAGTACCAACTTAAAAATTAGATTGGAGCAAGTGGAAGCTAGTGACTTTATGAGAAATTAAGATATTATAAAACAGAACCAAAGGAATGAAAAAATGGAAGACAATGTCAAATATTTCACTGGAAAATCCACTGACCTGGAGAATAGATCCAGGAGAGATAATTTAAAAATTATTGGACTACCTGAAAGCTATGATAAAAAAAGAGCCTAGACACCATCTTTCAAGAAATTATTAAGGGAAAACTGCCCTGATATTCTAGAACCAGAAGGTAAAATAGAAATTGAAAGAATCCACAGATTGCCTCCTCAAATAGATCCCAAAAAGAAAACTCCTAGGAATATTCTTACCAAATTCCAGAACTCCCAGATCAAGGAGAAAATACTGCAAGCAGCCAGAAAGAAACAATTTGAATATTGTGGAAACATAATCAGAGTAACGCAAGGTCTAGCAGCTTCTACATCAAGGGATTGAATGGCTTGGAATATGATATTCTGGAGGTCAAAGGATCTAGGACTAAAACCAAGAATCACCTACCCAGCAAAACTGAATGTAATGCTCCAAGTAAAAGTATGGATTTTCAATAAAATGGAGGACTTTCAAGCTTTCTCAATGAAAAAACCAGAACTGGATAGAAAATTTGAATTTCAAATACAAGAATCAAGAGAAACATGGAAAGGTAAACAAGAAAGAGAATTCATAAGGGGCTTACTAAAGTTGAATTGTTTTGTTTACATTCCTACATGAAAAGATGATGTGTATAATTCACAAGACCTTTCTCAGTATTAGGGTAGTTGAAGGGAATAAACATACATACATACATACATACATATATACATATACACATATATATATATGTATATATATATATATATATATATATATATATATATATATATAAAGAGAGAGAGAGAGAGAGAGCGCAAAGAGTTAGAATGGGGTAAATTATCTCACATAAAAGTGGCAAGAAAAAGAAGTTCTGCGAGAAGGGAAGAGGACACATGTGAGGGGGAACGAGTCAATCTTGCTCTCGTTGGATTTGACTTGAAGAGAGAATAACATACACACTCAACTGGGTATCTTACATCACATGAAAGTAAGGGGAAGGGGATGAAAAAGGGGATATGATACAAGGGGTGTCAGATACGGGGAGGAGGTAATCAAAAGCAAACACATTTGAAAAGGGACAGGGTCAAGGGAGAAAATTGAATAAAGGGGGATAGGATAGGATGGAAGGAAATATAGTTAGCCTTTCACCACATAAGTATTGTGGAAGTGTTTTACATAATGTTACATGTGTGACCTATGTTGAATTGCTTGCCTTCCTAGGGAGGGTGGGTTGGAAGGGAAGAGTAGAGAGAATTTGGAATGCAAAGTTTTAAAAGCAGATGCTCCAAAAAAAAGTTGTTTTTGCATGCCGATTGGAAACAGGATATACAGGGAATGGGGCATAGAAACCTATCCTGCCCTACAAGAAAGTAAGAGGAAAGGGGCTGGGGTTGGGGAGTGGGGTGCCAGAATGGAGGGCTTACTATGCAATGAGGCAATCAGAATATATGCCATCTTGGAATGGGTGGGAGGGTAGAAATAGGGAGAAAATTTTGTAACTCAAAATCTTGTGGAAATCAATGTTGAAAACTAAAATATTAAATAAAAATGATAAAATTCAAAAAAAATGAAAAGGCTGAATGCACCGTAAATGAAGAGAAAATTAAAACAATAGTAGGAGCTATTTTACCCAATTGCATGCCAACAAGATTTCGAGTTCTAAATATTTTCCCCTCCCTTTTCTACCCTCAGGTGAGGGAGGGGGGCAATTTAGAACTCAAAATCTTATAAAAATGAATGTTGAAACTAAAAATGAATAAATAAATGCATTAAAGAGAAAAAAACAGCTTACCTTAAAATTTTTTAAAGCAGTTCGGCATTTTCTTCAATTTTCTTCAAGTATTCAAAAGATTATTTTGCGAGGAGATTTATAGGCTTTAACACATTGCAAAAGGCACTTTAGATACAAAAAATTTAAAAGTGTCTACCAGGTGCAAAACTTTTTCTGTCATGGGTAAAAAATGATAAGAACAAAATAGTTCATTCGATTAATATCTCACATGAAGAGAAATGCTTGTAGATGGCTTTAAAAATACCCAGTCTTTATTTGGGTCCAACCAACCCTCACCACTACAAAGGCAAATATATGATTGAAATTTTTTTTTGTCTTTATAGGATTGTCTCCATAGAAGATTTCTTCTTCTGGGAGGTTGACTTTCTGGTAATTATCATTTCAATTCCCTAGCTAAGGTGGCAATAAAACAGTGGCATCGCAATAACAAAAAGAACTGTTAGGGAATAAAGACAGAAAAATACAATTTAATAAAATTGTAAATTATACTTCTTACAACATTGACAGAACATGTTTCTTTAACACTGCTATTGTTTTTGAAAGTAGTTTTAATTTGGACACTCACTTTGCTCTTATAATTGCTAATCTATACTGGACTCCTGCAAAGCTTCGGCTACAAATCAGGAACTAAGTGAATAGGCATATTGCTGCGGATAAAATATAAGACAGGGAAAGAATGAGGAGGTGTGGACGAAAGAGAAATAATTGTATCTAATATCTATCATATAACATTTAAATGGCTTCATTCAGGGCTCATAAATACTATTTATGCCTCCTGGTTATAAATCTAAGTTACAACAACAAAAATATAAGTAAAATGTATAGTGCCTTATCTAAAACAAATTATCATGATTGCAATTTATTTACAAAGAGAAATTCCATTTTCTTGCTCTGCAATTAGTAGGCTTGCATTGATAGCATTTGAGAAGTATTGCTAATTAATTGTTAATAACCTGCTGGGAACATAACCAAGACAGACACTAAATTGCAAAACTAGTTATCAAGCCTGTTGGAGCAGAAATGATATAAGGATTTTAATCAGAATTCTGTGTACAAAGTTATTTTAGCTTGGCTACCTAAATATATGAGCTATTAAATGGAGAAAGCCTTTTTTTTAAACAGGCATGACCACCCGCTAATTTACTGGATACAAAGATTTGAAACTCTTTTGCCAAAGAAAACTATAGCATCGAAAAAACAGCTTTCCTCATCGTGGTTATCATACTTCTTTGAGCTTGTGCTTTCACATAGTATCCAGGAAAATAAATTTCATTTATCAGCCCAGTGGTAACTACTGGGAGGCACTCACAGCTCCAGTCAATAAAGAAATTGTAAAAGTTCCCCATATTGGAACAAGGTAGTTTCACTTATAATATTTGTCTCAACCTCCCCAACAATAACCACGGGGCAATCATAGCTCAGACCTGAATCCACTGCTAGTACTCTCATTCTACAGTGTCCGACAGTTCCTCGCACTGCATCTCCCTTTTGGTACCTATGGTGGCTTGGTCATCATTTCCCTTCTCTGATGTCTGCCAGTAGTTCTGCTGCTGCTATTGAGGCCACATTCATCAAACAACTCTCCATAAACATTCTGGGTGTAGCTGGAAAGGATCCCAGGGATCCTCATTTAATCTAAAGGACAACATGCAGTGGATGCCACTATGATTATAGGAATGTTAAATCAAGGGCTCTGATTTTCAATTTAGATGTAACTTCAAGACTACTTTGGATGCACCACATCCAGGACATATAGGGTCACTGTTAGTGGACTTCTCAGCTTCCTCAGAAATTGATATACTGCTTTTATCTAGGGGCTTTTTCCTGATATTAATTAGAAGGGACAGAATTATGATCTTTAAGTAATTTGTGCTCTATGTCTCCTCCAGCTAAGAAAAGGACCTTTTGCTCAACTGTATCAAATCAGGGTCAGCTCAAGGCATATCCTTGTTGAATGTTCTGCTGTTATGGCTAAGTAATTTACTAATTTTGTTAATTCACTAAAGTATTTATCACCTCCCTGACATGGTATTCCTTCCCTCAAGATACTGCTGCCCTTGGTCTTGGTCTCTAGATTCATGAGTCCCTAGTAGAGACCACCATTTCATAAGGGACTTTACCCATAATCATTCCATTCCCATTTTATCACACTCTCTGGACTTCATCTCCTCACTGGCAGATTTCTCCTACTCCCTATCCAAACATCTTCTCTTCCTTAGGACAGGGACTTTACAATTTGCATGTTTTTGTATCTCTCCAGTTAGTGACTTATACATTGTAAGTACTTATTTAATAATCCTCATATCTAGCTAGATTGTATGTCCTTTGCTTCTACTTGGGGGAAATTGTAATATTCTTCCCCAAAGGACTATAACTCATCACTTCAAACAACTCTATAGATGGTTAGTTCACTCCCATAATGCAATACGGCAAATTACGCTAAAATCATACAATTCATTATAAGATAAGAAATTCAAAAACACATCATATGTGGGTGTGACATATGTTTATGTTATATGTATGTTTATATGTATATATATACATGTATATACACATATACATATATACAAGGCATCTCAAAAGTTTTAGTGTAGTTTAAACTTTAAAAATTAGTTTAATTACTTAAAACTAAACTACAAATTTTGGACACCTTGAATTTTAATATATGGGTCGATAGAAGGAGATAACTATACCTATATTTATCTATATTCACACACACATATGCATTTATATCCATAGGTGAGTAGATATATAGGCACATGCATATATGTTTTTATACTTATAAACCCAGTGATGAAATAGATAAGAGAGCCGAACTTAGGTTCGGGAAAATCTGGGTTCAAATCTGACCTCTGACCAATAGTGTCTCTATTACCCTGAATAAGTCATTTAAACACTTAAGAGCCGAAACAACTCTGAGAGTTTTTGAGAGCTGTCTATATTGATAATGCAATAGTTTTGGTGGAGTGAGGTTCAGGCAAAGGTGAAAGTAAAAGATGCATATTGCATGGTTTTATGATATTTTGGTTTTAAATTCACAGAATATTTGTTATGTACATTTTTATATTGATCCAAAATTGTCCCCTCAATTGCTCTAAAATTATGTTTCTTAAAACAGACCTCAAGATGAAATGGTATAATATAAATCTGGAATTCTAGGAGCTGGCGATGGAATGAAAAATCAATGAGGTTCATGCCCAACAACCAATGGATTGAATATAAGCAGCATCCTCCATTCCCCTTTACTCTAAATCTCTGAGCAATTTAGTTCATCAATCTATAATCAGTTGCTATCTATATTTGTTCTACTCCCCTTCCCACATTATCCTGTCTCTCCTCCTCTCTCATAAGTCATTAGCCATTAGCCTGTTACCAGCTTCTCTCTTCAGCATCCCTATTATCCAAAGTAATTCTCTTTCCCCATACAACAAACTTGAAACCCTGCAGGATGGTAGATTGGCAGCAAAGAAAGATCCTTGTTATTTTCATTTACAAGAAATTCAGATATAATTGTCTTTATTTTATTTTTCAGAAAGCCGTGGCTCAGTGTAGTAAATAATTTATTCAAATTCACATAATTAACGTGTCAGAGACAAATTTAAATAAATCCAGGTCTGACATTACATCCAGCATCATTATTACATGCATGTGAAATCTATTGTTGATCCTTTGGACTCTAATAAGGCAAATGAGACTGAAGGTGGTGTGGGATGAGGATCTCTGCCTTCCCCATAACTCAATAGGTGGCTGGGGGTGGGAGAAGAGGTAGAAATAGTCTGGTAAGAATTTTTACTTGGTGACATATTATCTTAAACCACTTTGATTTATTTGTTCTGCCTCTATTGACATTCAGCACTCGGTCAAGTAAATTATTAGTTATTAGATGTTTGTGATTTTTTTCTGCATCTTTGCTTACATGAGTACATGTGTATATGTGTATAGGTGATTACATGTGTGTGCACACATGTGTATGTGCGTGCATGCGGGTACAGGAGTGATGAATGATCAAAGGATAAAATTGGATTTTAAGGATGTGGTAAGTGCTAGGATGAGTAACATGAAAATGACTTTTTAAAATTTTTTGGTATTACAATTTTAGTTAGAGGATTTGAATGGGATTTCCTTTTTTACAAATTCGCCAAATAAGGAAACCAATAAGTCGGTTTATGATGTTGATATCTGCTACATATCATTTATTTTACAACTGGGTATCCTGAAGCCACCTGCTTATAAACAAGTAAAATAACACTTTGTATTTTTCAGAAACTTTCCCAGAAAGGATCATTACATGTCTTTCATAAATGAATGGAAAAATCACCAGGCATTACCATTAGTTAAATGAATATGAAAAATTACTAGTGCCATATCAATTGAATCAGATTCTAATTTATATTTCCTTTAGAATTACGCCATTGTTTTACAATGACATATTTCATTGTTTTCTCTTAGTACTTATGTTATCTTGAACAAGTTGTTCAATATCTTTGGGTTTCCATTTGTTCACCTCTGAATGAGAAGATTAGACCAGGTAATAGCCAAGATACCTTTAAATATATGCTATTTAACCTTCATATTCCCAGAAGCAAAATAATGAGTAAGAAAGGAAAGCATAAAGTATTTATATAGAAATTTTAAAATTCACTTTAATATATTTAGAAGTGGGAAATTAAGTTTACTAAATAGGAGGTGAGAAATAATTTTTAGGATAATAAAGAATTTATATTTGAAGATGATAATTAAGTGAACTGTGCCATCAGTTTCTAAGGACAATGATCAGAGTTATACAGATGTATGGGTGAACAGTATATAACATAATCATCAGAAAATTAATTGCTTTGCAAACAATTGATTTTACATTAATTGATTATTTTTTCAGCAAATGATTATCTTCTAATATATGAAAATTGATGTTACAATATGAAATATAATGCATTTGTATGGTTTTCTTTTTTATTTATTAATTTTTAATATTTATTTTTAATTTTTATTTCAAAATTCTCTCTCTCTTTTCCCCATCAACTTCCAGTCAATATGACATCAATTTTATGTGCAAAATAAGGAAAAGTACATGTCCATACTACATTACAGAAAACCTAATAAAATATTCTACAATGAAAGCAAAAAAAATCCCATAAAGAATGAAAATAATATGCTTCAATTTGCACTGAGTTTATCAATTCTCCCTCCCCTCCTTCCCTCCCCCCCCCCTCTTTCTTTCTCTCTCTCTCTCTCTCTCTCTCTCTCTCTCTGTCTGTCTAGATTTGGACATCCTTTTTCATTATGGGTCCTCTGGAATTGTTTTGGATCATTGTATTGATCAGAATAGCTAAATCCTTCATGGTTGGTTATTGTTACAATATATTGCTGTTACTGTGTCCAATGTTCTCTTGGTTCTGCTCACTTTACTTTTCATCACTTCATATAAAACTTCTCAGGTTTTCCTGAAAGCATCCTGCTCATCATTTCTTAAAGCACAGTAATATTCCATTAAAACCATATGCCACAACTTGCTCAGCCATTTCCTCATTGATGGGCATCTCCTCAATGTCCAATTCCTTGGGACAACAACAAAAGCTGCTTTAATTAGTTTTGTATATACAGGCTAAAAGCCCTTTTCTTTGTTCTCTTTGGGCTACAGACCTAGGAGTGATATAGTTGAGTAAAAGGGTATGCAAAGAATTATGGTACTTTGGGAATAGTGCAAACTTGTTCACCAGAATAGTTGGACCAGTTCATAACTCCAGAACGAGTTTTTTTCCTATTTTTACACATTCCTTCCAGCATTTATCATTTTCCTTTTCTTTCATATTAACCAATCTGAAAGGTGTAAGGTGTTATCTCAGAGTTTAATTTTTATTTCTCAAAACAATACTGATTCAGAGCATTTTTGATATCTTTGATATTTTTTTCCTCCTGAACATTGCCTGTTCATATATTTTGACCTTTTCTCAGTGTTGAATGGCTCTCATTTTTATAAATTCCATTAAGTTCCATATGTCTTTGAGGAATGAGGTCTTCGTTAGGAAAAAAAATGCTGTAAATTTCCCTCCCCCCTCCCACCATCTTGCTTTTTGTCTAATTTTGGATGAATTGACTTTGTGCGAAAGCCTTTTTATTTCATGTAATTAAAATTGTCCATTTTACTTCCTGTGATCCTCTCTATATCTTATTCAGACATAAACTTGTCCCTTTTCATAGATTTGGAAGTTAAATTTTTCCATGCTCCCCTACTTTATTTATGATATCACACTCTATGTCTAAGTCATTTCTCCATTTTCAACTTATACTGTTATATGATATGAGGTACTGGTCTATGCTTAGTTTCCTCCTAATTGCTTTGAGGTTTTTCCAGAACTTTTTGTAGAATGATGATTTCCTACCCAAAAACTTGGATCTTTGTCTTTATCAAACATTGGTTATTATGATCATTTGCTACTGTATATTGGGTATCTAATCTATTCTATTGACCTACCACACTATTTATTAGTCAGTACCAGATTTTATTTCTCTTATTACTGTTTTGTAACATGTTTTGAAATTAAGCCTCCTTCCTTCACTTTTTTCTTCATTGATTCTCTTGATATTCTTGAACTTTTGTTCTTCTGGATGAATTTTTTTAAAGCTCTGTAAAGTAGTTCTTTGGTAGTTTTATTGGTATGACACTGAAGAAGTAAATTAATTTTAGCTGAATGGCCAATTTTTATTATGTTGGCTTGGCCTACCCAAGAGCATATACTATTTCTTCAATGTTTAGATCTGCCTTTATTTTTATGAAAAATGTTTTGTAATTGTGTCCTTATAATCCCTGGACTTGACTTGGCAGATACACAACCAAGTATTTAATGTTATCTGCAGTTGTTTTAAAAGGATTTTTTCTCTCTTCCTGCTGTATTTTGTTGATAATATGTAGAAATGCTGATCATTTTATGCGTGTTAATTTTATATCATGGAACCTTGCCAAAAGTATTTATTTTTCAACCAGTTTTTAGTTGATTCTCTATGTATACCAACATATCATCTACAAGAAGTGATATTTGTGTTTTCTCATTGTCTATTCTAATTCCTTTCATTTCTTTTTCTTCTCTTATTGCTATTGATAATATTTTAGTACAATATTAAATAATGGAGTTGAAAAGTACATCCCTGCCTCACCCCAGTTGTATTGAGAAGGCTTTTAACTTATCCCCATTACAGATAATGCTTACTGAGGGTTTTAGATAAATAGTACTTATCATTTTAAAGCAAGCTCCTTTGATGCCTGTGCTCTTTAGCATTTTTAATGGGAATGGGTTTTGTATTTTGTCAAAGGCTTTTTCCACATCTATTGAGATAATTATATGATTTCTGTTGGTTTTGGAATTAATATGATCAATTATGCTTAAAATTTTCCTAATATTTCACCACCTTGCATTCCTAGTACAAATCTTACTGGTTCTATTGGATTATCATTGTGATGTGTTGCTATAATATTCTTGCTAGTATTTTATTTAAATTTTTGGAACAATATTCATTAGGGCAATTAATTAGTTTACATTTTTCTCTACATTTGCTCTCCTTGGTTTAGATATCAACACCATATTTGTCTCATAAAAGGAATTTGATAGGATTCTTTATTTACCTATTTAAAAACATAGTTTATATAGTATAGGAATTAATTGTTCCTTAACCTTCTGTTAGAATTCACTTGTAACTACATTTTGTCCTGGGAATTTTTTCTTAGGAAGCACATTGATTGGTTGTTCAATTATTTTTGTAAGATAGGGTTATTGAAATATTTTATTTCTCCATCTAGGCAATTCATATTTTTAAAATATTTATCTATTTCACTTAAATTGTCAATTTTATTGGCATTGAATTGGGCAAAAAACCCTTCCTAATATTTAATTGGTTTATTTATCCACATTGATGGATCATTCATACTTCTTATTTTTGATGCTAATAATCTGGTTTTCTTTTTTTTTAGAATCAAATTAAACAATGGCTTATCTATTTTATTGTTTTATCATAAAACTACATCTGAGTTTTATTAGTTCTTTTTTAACTTTTACTTTTATTAATGTCTCCTTTCATTTTCAGGATTTCCATTTAATTGGTGATTTTTAATTAGTTTATTTTACAAGGCTTTTTTTTGGTTGTGTGTCCATGTAATCTATCTATTATTTCTCTCTTCTATTGCTGTCCATATCTAGAGATTAAAATTTCCTTCTAAGTTCTGCTTTTTCTACATCCCACAAATTTTGGTATGTTTTCTCATAATTTTTATAATCTTTAATGAAATTTTTGATTGTTTCTATGAATTGTTCTTTGACCTACTCATTCTTTTTTTAAGGTAAACTTTATTTTTATTCCTTTGTTTTCCATCAGAAAACTGGGGACCTTTTCAATGGCCAATTTGGTCACAACAATCCATGAAGGCATCAATTCGATTCCTCACTGTTAAGTATTGTTAACCATCCATAGCATTGGATACTCACTCATCAGCCAAATAATGCCCCATTCAGAAGCTCCCAATCAGTTCTATAGTTAAAAAGTAACATGGCAAAGTGGCCCCCTTTTTAAGATTACTGATGGACTCTGACACAAGATAAAATGAAGTCTTTCTGTATATTTTATTATACTTACAAGTAACAACAACAACAAATGGTGCCTTTAGGATTCAAATGATAAATAATGCTTGAGGCATCCTATATACCCAGAAACAAGCATTGGTTCTACTGTTCTTAGCAGCAACTGTAAAAATACTGAGATTTTTGCACCTTCAATGCTATTCCAATGCTTATAACACTATCATATGTAGAGAGAGGACTTTTTTACTATAATATTTTCTTTTCAGAGTGAAGGTATAACAACAATTTTGGTGGCAGCTGCTATGGGGCTGAAAGTCTCAACAAGACCAGCAACAAGAACACACAGAAGAGCTGCCAGCATAGGTTCTTTGATCTGTTTTTCTAAGGAAAGCAACTTTAAGGGATTAACAATCTCACTTTTATCAAACACACCTACACACACACATATGTATATGTGTATATATGTGTGTGTGTATGTGTGTGTGTGTGTGTGTGTGTGTGTGTGTGTGTGTGTGTAGTTCACTTAGTTCAGGGGGAAAAGCCAGCACTCTGAACTTCAGAGCAAATACAAACAGAAAATGCAAACAGACAATATAAACAGATCAACATTTCTGTCTAACCAAATCACAATATACATAGTTACCAGAGAAGCACCAACATCTGGGTTTTCCAAAGCCAGAGGCTCTTAACAACAGCTGAGCAGAGTCTCTTCTGGTCAAATCACAAAGCACTCTTACAGTGAGTGAAAGCCCCAAACAAAATGTTAACCTCTGAGTTTATATACCCTTCTTAGGGCCCCAAGTCTTTAAACCTAAATTGCAAAAGGGTATGGGCCTGGGGCTTTGCACCTAATAAGACTCAATCAAAGGCATTTGATTACTTTAGCATTCTCAAAGAGAAAACAATGAAAAAGTCACACCCTGCTTAATGTTACAGAGGGATAAAGCACCACTTACATATATTGAAACAATGGCTGGCAGAGTTGGTGTTGGCTTTGCTAGTTGAGGAAGTTTTCCATTCTAAAAATTCTTAAATTAAAAAAGTAAAGGAAACATTGACCTAAACATTTGAAGAAGAGCTATCTCAGACACTTGTCCATCCCCTTTTAGGTTTTTTTAGCCACATGATTAGCCCTCCAGTTCCATATCTTCTTCAATGTATTAGTAGTTTTCTCAAAAAATTTGTAGAAACTTGTGAGTTATTTCATTTAGTAATTCTTAAGTAACTGATGGATCCACATATTCCCACTAATGTTCTCCATCAGTAAATACAGAAATCTCCCAGTTGGACCATTTGCAGGCAGAATGAATGCGTACATATGCTCTCACTTTTTGTTTATTTTGAAGGCAGAAGATAATAAGATGTAGACTGTTGGTAGCCAGGAAATAGGATGTCTGTGCCAAAATCCTTGCTTGCTCTGATAACTGGGAACATTTTACCGCCTTTGTTTGTGCATATTCAATGGTGATCTAAGACTCAGATTTTGTAGCATTACAGATTCAAATATAACCAGTTCTTGGGTCTGCTGAAGGGAGGATCTCTTGATGAAGACTGGCTTATGATATTTTGGTGATATGTTTAAGTTTTCTTGGCTGTTCTTCAACTTTTGTAGCCAAGAAAGATGCAGGATGTGCTATTATATTTCTGTTAAACTTGGTGAAATTATGGTGCATATAAAAACCTGTGCATGTAAGCGATTGCAGTATTTATTGTAAGTTGAGAGACATTAAGACACTGACCTATATGTTAAATTTGGCTTTGGGCTGGCAGTACAAGAGCTCCTTAGCCATCTCCACCTCACAGGTGCAGCTCAGTATGTTCTCCAGCTGTTTCTGGCTGAAGAACCAGTGAGAAGAAGCCCCATGGTCTGGCCCCTTGACACATCTTCCTCCTCTGGCTTCTCCTAAATTGCCCTCTTCCAATTTCCTGTCCTCTCTGCCAAGGACACACAGTCCCACCCCATTCTGTTCTGCTTGCCATCCCATTCATTCTTTAGGATTAGATTATGTAGTTTCTAACTAATTTTAATCTATATTTCCATGGCCCTTTATTGAAGGTCATTTTTATTGCATTATGATCTGAAAATAATTCATTTAATATTTCTGGTTTTCTGCATTTGTTTGTGAGTTTTTATGCCTTCATGAGTGGCCAGTTTTTGTGAAGGTGCCATATACAGCTGAGGGAATGCATATTCCTTTCTATACCCATTCAATTTTCTCCATGGGGTTTATCACATCTAGCTTTCCTAAAATTTTGTTCATCCTCTTATCTTTTTTATTTATTTCTAGGTTATTTAGCTCTGTGAGAAGAAATTTCTACTAATATTCTACTAATACAGTTTTACTTTCTATTTCCTCCAATAACTCATTTAGCTCTTCCTTTTAAGAATTTGAATGTTATATCTTTTTTGCACATGCATTAAGTTTTGATATTATTAATTTTCAGTGGTGCTGTTTAACAAGATGTAATTTCCCAGCTTATTTTTAAGTCTATTTTTGCTTTTGCTTTGTCTGAAGATCACTATTGATACTCCTGCCTTCATTATTTCACTGAACCATAGTTGTTCTAGGCTCTTAATTTAACTGTTTGTGTGTCTCTCTTTTCAAGTTTGTTTCTTGTAAATAACATATTGTTGCATTCTAGTTTCTAAATCATTATGTTATTTGCTCCCATTTTATATGTGAATTCATCCCATCAACATTCACAGTTTGGATTACTTGCTGTACTTTTGTCTCCATCTTGATTCTTCTGCTTTATTCTTCTCTCTCTTTACCCTGCCCCTTTTCAAAAAGTTATTTTGCTTCTGATCACTGTCTTCTTTTTATCATTTTAATACTGTTCACGAATTTTGTTTTTTGACCAAGGTGGTAGAGTTGTTTGACATTTCTTTCTCCAGTTGACATTTTGTCAGAACTCTCCACTATGCCTTGTCTATCTTGGATAAAAATGCATGGTATAATTCAAATTACATTGAGCTGTTCAAGCATCCTCATCAAGACAAGGCAGTTTATTCACTGAATGGTCAAATACTAAAGCTGAAGCTTAAATGCTCTGACCACTCAATGAGAAGATAAAACTTATCAATAAAGGCCCTGATCTTGGGAAAGATTGAAGGCAAAAGGAGAAAAGATGGCAAAGATTGAGATGGACAGTGTCATGGAAGTAAATAACATGTGCTTGAACAGACTTTGGGAGATGGTGGAGGATAGCCCGATTTGGTATACAATGTTCCATGGGGTCAGAAATATATGGACCCAGTTAAATGACTGAAAAACAAAAACAACTCTGCTTCCCTTAATCTGCTTTCCTTTTGTCACCTACCCCCCCCACCACTTCTTTTCTCTTATCCCTTTCCCCTCCCAGTCCCTTTGAATTTCTATACCCAAATGAGTGTGTTTATATAGTCTTCTCTTTCTGAAACAATTTCAATGAGAGTGAGGTTCAAGAGTTGCCCATCTCCCCAACCATTTTTCCCTCTGGCAATAAAGTTCTTCTTTGCTTGTGTCTTTTACGGGAGATCATTTTCTCCATTCTTCCTCTGTATTCCCCCTTCTCACAGTGCATCCCCTTTTCACTCAAACAGGCTTTTGAAATCATCTGATGATATTAAGCTCATCTCATAATCAATTTACTTCTTTGATTTCCCTCTATGGAGACTCCATCTAACTGTCCTAATTATGATAAAGTTCTTAGAGTTTCATATACTATCTTTCCATGTAGTAATGTAAAGAGTTTAATTTAATAGAGTCCCTTATGATTTCTTTCTTATTTACCTTTTTTAAGCTTCTCATGTGTCTTCAGTTTGAATATCAAATTTTCTATTCATCTCTGGTCTTTTTAAAGGAATGCTTGAATAGCCTCTATTCATTAAATGTCATTTTCCCTCCTGAGGTCTATACTCAATTTTCCTGTGTGGGTTATTCTTGTTTGTAATTCTAGCTTCTTTTAATTCCAGAATATCATATTCTTAACCCTTGGTTCCTTTAACATGGTAGATGTTAAATCTTTTGTGATCCTGATTGTGGTTTCATTGCATTTGAGTGGTTTCCTTCTGGCTGCTTAAAGGGTTTTCTCTTCATCCTGGGAGCTCTGGAATTTGACTCTAATATTCCTGGAAGTTTTCATTTTTTCTAGGTTATAATGTAATTTTTTCAAATTCTATTTTACCCTCTGGTTCAAGGATATTGGACAGATTTCATTGATAATTTCTTGAAATATAATGTGTACTCTTTTTTGATCATGTTTTTTAGGCAGTCCAAGAAATTTTCAGTTAGCTTTTCTCAATCAAATTTTCAGGTCAATATTTTTTCCTGATAAGATATTTCACATTTTCTTTATTTTTTTCCATTATTTTTACTTAGTTTTACTGTTTCTTGATGTCTAATGAAGTCATTAGCTTCTACTTCCCTAATTCTAATCTTTAAGTAATTGTTTTCATAAGTGACCTTGAGGGCAATTAATTTTAATGCTATATAATTTGATTATTAATATTAAAACATAATATTCCTTCTTCAAAACCCCCACCTTTCAGTCTAGCTTTTAGAGTTGCCTCTCCCCCTCTAGCTAAGGAACTTGTTAATATTCCAGTCCTTTCCAAGGCCTGGGCTGGGTCTTTCTGTTTAATCAGTGAGCACAAAATCAGTTCGAACTAGTTCACATGATCAGGAAGTAACCCTTCCCTCCTTGCTTTCCAACCAAAGTTGGGGGTGAACTGATCTAAAAAGGGAGATTCTGCTTGGAGTTGTTTTCCTTGCTTAGATTGCTATAGGCAATTTAGTCTCATGACCAGTACAGTTTCTTCAGTTGACTGCTTCCCCACCTCCAATGAAGGAATAGGGGGGATTTGAGAAATCTTAGCCCACCTCCTCATTAAATGCCCACCAATGAGGGTTGCCTTTCTCTTGTTAAAGGAAGCCCCAAAGTTGAGGGAGTCCCAAACTAGAGGGAGGCTGAGACATTCATTTGCTATCTTTGAACACCAAGAGAGATCACTAGCCTCAATTTATTGGTGATTTGATGGTCTGGCTAATAAATTGATTTATCATACCCAGAACTTTGTCTCTCAGAATTCATATTTTTGTCTTCTGAGTTTGTCTGTTGATCTTTCCACTCACCATATTAGTTTATTATGGTTGGGTCCTTTTTTATTTGTTTGTTCATTTTTCATTTTACATATTGTGTTTTATGCTCTTCACCATGCCTTCTCTTACTTTACTTCTCTTTAACTCTTTGGTCCTGATATTCCCCATCTGTAAAATGAGATATTTGGGCTATATTGACCTCTTTTATTCCAGTTAGCTCTAAATTCTCTACAAAACATTTCTCCTGCCCAATTCCTGACCCCATATTAAAGGACTTCAACATAAATATTGATACTCTCTCAAACAACCTCACCTTCCTCTTTCTCTTTACACATTTCATGTAACCTGCTCTTTCATCCCACCTCACATACATAGCAATAGTCATAACATTGATCTTGCAATCAACCACAAGTGATCTACTTCCGTATTAATGAATTTTGAAATTCTCTTTCTTATTTATGAACTCTGTAAGTCCCTTTCTGTTGGAAATCTGTTGCCATTTCTGGCCCATAGTAAGGGCAATAGACAGATAGACAGACAGACAGACAGACAGATAGATAGTTAAGAACAAGTTTTAAATATTGATGGAAATATTCAAGCTAATCATATTTACCAATTAAATTCTCTCCTTCTTGCCTTAATCCTTACAGTACAGATACATTTAGAAAATCTTTAAGAATAAATAACCTGAAAAACCACTTCAGTTAACTTTTTTAAAAATAAGACAATGTGTAATTGATTATCTTATTTAGGAGAAAACAAACAGTATGAGTTAAAAACCTAGCACATTTTCTTATACTTAAAAATAAAATAAAAACTTGTGTCTCATAGAAGCTATTTGGTTGTATATCATGCTATTCTTTTTGTCCAAAAGAAACCTGACAAACTCAAATCCCTAAGTGAAAGAATCAAAATTTGTTTTGCAAAAGCCAACAATATTAGAATTCATATTCTCAATTTTTGGTCTAGGGATGCTTAAGTCTAAGTGTACCTAGAGTAGCATAACCAATTTTATTTAAAACAACTGATTCTCTGACTTCTGCATAAAGGAAATATTGTTGAGTAGAGTCCAATGAATTAGTCTAAATAGTGTTGATTCTGCTTTTTCATCCCTCCTCACGGTATAGCAGGATTATAATTGTCTTGAATAGTACATAGTCAATTTTATTCAATCAGTCTGTTCAAGTAACCAGACTATTCAAATTGTGATCCAGTTATTTTGGCTGGTTTAATGACTTAGTAGACTAGCTATGCACCATCCAATTTATTGTTCAATGATAAATCCATGAATTCATTATACTCAGGTGCATAGACTCAGATATTTGGAAAAGGCCCCATGATTTTGCCAAGAATTTAGTACAAGAAATGTTTTTGTCAGGTAACTTCTCTTCATATGACATAAATATGTTTCACCTGAGCTCCTTATAAGCACAACTAAATAAGTGAAAGTTATATTTCTTAGTCACCTTCATTAACCATGTTATGAAAAGTCTGTCTAGGGTGTAAATTAATAAGTATTTTAGAGTCATGTTGAAATTATCCACAGAAATAAAATTAAGAACAATACTAAATACAGCCTGGCTCTATCTACACCCAGAATAGACCTGTAGCTATTTTATATGATTTGAGTGGTACAAAAAGCCTCACCTCACTAAAAATAACTAACTAGTTTCCCTCCTATTAAAAGTCACTTAACAAGTAGTTATAGTTTAAGCTAAATTTATATCTCCATAAGATGTTCATCACAATAAAAATGGGTAACTTTGGAAGAATGACACTTTTAGTACATTTTCATCAATTAATGTATTAGAATAATTTAATCAAGTTATTTTATTTTAATTTGAAATTAACAGAATCCTAAAGAAATGGAATACACAGAAGATAAGTTTCAATGAGATGAAAATGTGGTGAAGTGAAGAATCTACAAATATCAGGAGTTTAGTATATAGTTCACACAGAATAACACAGGGTAGAAGGTTGTATAAAACAGAAAGTGGTATTTTTTGACACTTACAGTTAGGGCATGAAAGTATGGGAAGCTAGAGTCCTGTAGGACTCTTGGACTTGTAGAGCTAATAGCAAAAAATGGAGAGAACAAAATGTCTACTGATGGAAGTCTTCTATCTCTTATCATGTAGGAAGAGGCTGGTAAGGGAATCAATGCACTACAATTCAACTGAAAAATAGTAATCACTTTCTTTGTCTAAGGCATTGTATCAGATTCTAGAATACAAAAACAAACAGAAAACAATCCCAACCTCTCTCACCATTACAAAACTTCACTATGTCTTGGGACCTAAATTCATCAGAAATTCAGAAAAAAAGAAGTATTAAACATATCCATTAGTGACCACAATATAGTAAATGCAATAAATGTTAGCATAAAGGGGCATCCAATACTATATACCACAATGACCTCCAAATCTCCAAGCAATCCAAAGACAAAATTACAACATCATAAAAATAAATAAAAGAGGATGGGAGAAGGATCCTTTCTGAATTAGGGTTAAGGAAAGATTTAGTTATCAAATAAAGAATACAGTTGATAAATGGCAGAATAGACAACGTTGGTTTTTTATTAATAAAAAACCTTTCTCAGGAAGAAAACAATACAATAAGAATAAAAAGGCAGAAAATGGCTAATGTAGGAATTTGTTTTGTAAGACTATGCATATTTATATTAAGTTTTGTTTTTCTTGTCTTCTTTTTGGGTTGTGGATATGATACAGAAGGAAGGGAATTTGGAACTGAAAAAAGTCTCTGTGCTTTAAAAATAAATAAAAGGATAAAAAATTAGAAAACCTATACAAGAGATTTGCAGGGGACAGAAATGGCTACAATATATGTTGTACTCATTTCTTCCTTTTCCTGACCTCCCATTGACTTCCCAATATCGTTTAATACTGTTTTTCATCAATCACCCTTTCCAAATTTAATATTTTGTTTTTCTCGATCCTCATTTTTATTGACATCTCAGCTGTCAAACATGCACTTTTCCTGAATACTTTATCCTCCCTCTGCTTTCATGACATAACTATCTCTTCCTTCTTCTTCTTCTGAGCCTATTTCTTCTGACCCACTTTTGCATGATTAGCATTAAAATCCCAACCCATAATTATAGGTATACTTCAAGTTTCTCTAATGATACACCTTTAAGTTTCTCTCTACACACTCCCCTACACAGAACGCCTCCCCCCCAAAAAAACATGAAAAAGTAAAGAAAGTAAAAAATAGAATGCTTAGTTCTGCATTTAGACTCCATCAGTTTGGTTTGTTTTTTTTTTTTTCCTGTGGAGGTGGCTAACATTTTTTATCATGAGTCCTTTAGAATTGTCTTGGATCACTGTTTGCTTAGAATAGCTATCATGCACAGTTGATCATTGCATGGCATTGCTGTTACTGTGTGCAGTATTCTGGTTTTGCTCACTTTACTTTGAATCAGTTCATGTAAGTCTTTCTAAGTTTGTTTCTGAAAACATCCTGCCCATTATTTCTTATAGCATAAGAGTATTTCATTATAATAATATTCTACAACTTGTTCAGCTATTCCCCAATTTCTGGACATCTTTTCAATTTTGAATTCTTTGCCACCAAAAGACAAAAAAAAATCAAAAAGAAAAACCAAGCAACAAAAGTATGGTATAAATATTTTGTACAAGTAGGTAACCCCCTCCCCTTTATAAAAAACTTCTTTGGAATATAGACCTAGTAGTAATATTACCTGATTAAAGATTATAAAAAGTTTTATAGCAATTTGTTCATCGTTCCAAGTGGCTATTCAGAATGACTGGATCATTTCACAATTCCACCAATAGTGCATTACTATCCCATTTTTCCTACAATAATCTCCAACATTTCTCATGTTCTTTTCTGTCACATCAGCTAATCTCATAGGTGTGAAGAATCTGTGACAATTCCAAAGTATTCACAATAAAAAAAAAATCCAACTCCAGATAGAGAACTGGTGGATACTAAGTGTAGACTGAAGCATTTTTTTTTCTTGCTTCTTTTCACAACATGGTTATATGGAAATACATTTTGCATGACTTCATATAAATATTGGCTATTGTATTTCTTATCTTCTCAATGTATGGGGAAAGGTTTGGGAGTGGGAGATAATTTGCAATTGAAGATAAAAATCACAAAACTAAAGTCATCTACCCTGTTTGAGTCTTAGTTTTCTCATCTGTAAAATCATGGAATTGGACTAGATACATAAACCTATGATACTATTATTATCACTTTACAATGTTTCTATCTATCTATCTATCTATCTATCTATCTATCTATCTATCTATATATATATATATATCCATATGCTCATATAAATCTTCAAATATAAGTTAAACATTCACATAAACATTAATTTATAACCTCTCTTTAGACATATATAGAAATATATCCATATGCATACATAAATGTATACATATATACATATAATCACAGAAACATGGAATATAGATCTATGCTACCACATCAAGATATACTAGATGTCCCCCAAACCCTTTAAGCTTTATAACTTAATATACATATGTGTGTATTCATTTATCTATGTGTGTACGTGTGTATACAATATATATTTGTTTACCAATAACTTTACTCTCACAATTATTCTAACAGGTAGGATATATAAAGTTTTATGATTTTCATTTATATGTGAGAAGACTAAGAATAAGAAAGAAAGAAATTTTATTTTTTGAGAAAACAAAATAATAATTAGTTTGGGGCAACATTTTAAGCAAGTGATTGTATCCTTTAAAATAATCATCTTTACTACTGGATGCCAGAAAACCAAGCCTGAGAAACATAGACCTAAACTTGTTCCTAAAGAATAAATTATGCATTAACAGAATTTATATGATATGCTACACTGATGACTTTTAAAAGTAATCTCGATGTGACCATATTATGTCCAAAAATTAGTAACTTCAGACTTTATTAACTGAGTAAATTGAAAAGAACTTTTATTTCTTTTAATTATATTGGAATTTCAAAATGGGGTCTCTGATTTTTCCACTTTAGAGTTTTTCTTTTCCAAAGGTCAATACCCACC
The DNA here is from genome assembly GCF_011100635.1 of Trichosurus vulpecula. Lineage (NCBI taxonomy): Eukaryota > Metazoa > Chordata > Mammalia > Diprotodontia > Phalangeridae > Trichosurus > Trichosurus vulpecula. The sequence continues at coordinate 323,520,118 of NC_050576.1, read as the reverse complement.
CACAGATTCAATGTCTGAATTTTTAATGTTAGCTACATACTTTTGTCCTAAATTTTATTTCACCAAATAATTACCACTAAAATATATATCTGAAAATCTCACTGTTGATAGTCAAAAACTAAGACAGCTCAAAGTCAATAATTCACTAATTTTATTTTGAACCACTTAGGAAAGAAAGACAGAAAAAATAGTATTATCTTTGATGTGGACTTTGGAAACTAATGTTTATAAATCACTGTCAATATTTTTATATGACAAACTATCATATTATTCAAACATTTGACCTAGGCAACTAAGTATGCAGTATGCACCATACTGTTGTAGTATGAAATGTTCATATGAAATTTACAAGATACACTTCCTTATAAGTCATTAGTTTAAATCAATAATGTAGTTTTTTTGTGCATGGGTTTAACTTATAGTTCAAACATGCTCCTTTTATTTAAGCATCTTAAAAATAATTACATTGCCTTCCTTCAGTTAATTGTCAACTCTTAATATAATATTTTTTCATAAAATCAAAATTTTATCTTCAATTATTGTGGAATCTTGGTCATAACTTTTTTCTAGGTACCTATGGTTGGGAAAGTCACTTAACCTCTCTGATGCTTAATTTCATTATTTTTAAAATGGTGGCAGTAATATTTGTATTACATACACCATAAGATTATTGTGAGAAAATCATTTTACAAACCTTAATGTGCTGTTTAATGTTAACAAAGAATAGATCAAGGAACAGATGATTCATTTCCTAGTCTATGAAAAGACACAACAAAACTCATCAAAGTATATAATTATAACAGAATTTTTTAAATTCTTGAAATATGAAATTGACTACTTTCACAAGCGGAGACATACAAAAGAACAAAGGGATAAAAAGAAAACTTAATGTAGAGAAGTATCATAGTGTAGTTGAAGGAGTTCTGTAAGCTGTAATGTGAGGGGGGATTACTTAATTTCTCTAATCCTCAGTTTTCTCAACATTTTTCCCCATAGTCATGTTGTGAAAGAAAATATAGACCCCCCCAAAAACACAAAATAAAGAAAGTTAAAAAAGTATGTTTCCCTCTGTATTTAGACACTATCAGTTCTTTGTCAGGGAATGGATAGCATTTTTTGACATAAGTGCTTCAGAATTGTCTTGGATCATTGTATTGCTGAAAATAGCTGTCGTTCAAAGCTGATGATCCTACAATTGTGCTGTTACTTTGTTCATAGTACATTTCACTTTGCATCAGCTCATGTAAGTCTTTCCAGGTTTTTCTGAGAGCATCCTGCTCATCATTCTTATAGCACAATAGTATTGCATCACAATCATGATTCATTTACCCTTCTCCCCTCCCCTTCTTACCCTCCAATGTAAAAGCTTTTTCTTGACTCTTTTATGTGAGATGATTCATCCGATTCTATCTCTCCCTTTTCCTTTCTCACAGTATATTCCTCTTCCTCACCCCTGAATTTTATTTTTAGCTATCATCTCTTCATATTCAATTCACACCTGTGTTCTCTATCTACCCTAATAATGAGAAAGTTCTTATGAGTGACAAGTATCATCTTCCCATGGAGGAATGTAAACAGTTTACCCTTAATTAAGACTCTTATTATTTCCCTTTCCTATTTATCTTTTTTATGATTCTCTTGAGTTTCGTATTTGAAAGTCAAATTTCCTATTCACCTCTGCTCTTTTCATCAAGAATGCTTGAAAGTCCTCTATGTCACTGAATATCCATTTTTCCCTCTTAGAGATTACTCTCAGTTTTGCTGGGTAGGTGATTCTTCATTGTAATCCTTGCTCCTTTGTCCTCCAGTATACAATATTCCAAACCCTTTAATGCAGAAACCACTAAATCTTGTGTTACCCTGACTATGGCACCACATTATTTGAATTGTTTCTTTCTGACTGCATGCAATATTTCCTCCTTGACCTTGGAGTTCTGAAGTTTGTCTATAATTTTCCTGTAGTTTTCATTTTGGTATCTCTTTCAGGAGGTAATCTGTATATTCTTTCAATTTCTGTTTTACCCTCTTATTCTAGAATATCAGGGCAGTTTTCCATGATAATTTCTTGACAAAATTATGTCTAGGCTCTTTTTTTAATCATTGCTTTCAGATAGTCCAGTAATTTTAAAATTATCTCTCTTGGGTCTATTTTCCAGGGCAGTTGCTTTTCCCGTGCAATATTTCATATTCTATTCTATGTTTCCATTCTTTTGATTTTGTTTTATTGCTTCTTGATTTCTCATAGAGTCATTATCTTCTATTTGTTCAATTCTAATTTTTAAGGAATTCTTTTCTTCAGTGAGCTTTTGTTCCGCCTTTTCCATTTCATGAATTCTACTTTTTGAGGAGATTTGTCTTTCAGTGAATTTTAGTGCCTCTTTCCACTTGGTCAATTCTGCTTTTCATGGCAATCTTCTCTTCATTGACTTTTTAGACCTCTTTTACCATTTTACTTAGTCTGCTTTTTAGTGTTATTTTCTTCCATATTTTTTTTGTGTCTCTTCTACTAAGCTGTTGATTCTTTTTTCATGATTTCCTTGCATCACTCTTGTTTCTCTTCCCAACTTTTTCTCTACCTATCTTATATGATTTTTAAAATCCTTTTTGAGCTCTTCCATGGCCTGAGACCAAATCATATTTTTCTTTGAAGCTTTGGATGTAGGAGCTTTGACTTTGTTGTCTTCTACTGAGTATGTGTTTTGATCTTACTTGTCACCATATGTAACAACAATGCTACTTACCAATACTGTGGCTGCATAAGATCAATAACACCAGCACACAGCAGGGTTGGGAGCACAGGTTCTTTGATTTTTTTTTTTCTAAGGAAAGCAACTTTAAGGGGTTAACAATCTTAAAGTAATTAAACATACATATATCATTTACTTAGTTCAGGGGAAAAGGTCAGCATCCTGAACTTTCAAAGAAAATACAAACAGAAATTACAAACAGGTATTACGAGCAGAGAAAATAACAGAAACCAAGAGACAGGCTTCTATCTGTCTGACCAAAGCACAATACATAGTTACTAGAGAGAGAAGCACCAATGTCTGGATTTTCAAAGCCAGAGGGTGGGGCTCTTAATGGCTACCCAGAGTTCCATCTGGCCAAGCCATGCAACCACTCTTCCATTGAGTGAAACCCCCAAAACAAATCACCAACCTCAGAGTATACACACACACATACACACACACATACTTCTCAGGGCTCTGGGGCTTAGCACCTACTTAACAAAAGGTTCTGGGGCCTGGGGCTTTCTTGTTTCTTAAGGGTCATCAAAGACTCTTGATTCAAACAAAGACTCATGATTGAAACAAAGACACGACTCATCAAAGGTACTTGACTACCTTAATGCTGAGAAATACTCCTAAAGAAAAACACAAAGGCAAAAAGTCCTATCCTGCTTGCCATCACATCATAGTAATTTCCTATACTCAGGTTTTCTTCTCCTGTTTGTTCATTTTCCTAGCCTTTTACTTAACTTTTAACTCTTTGTTAATGTAGGGTTCTGCTTCCATGGTAGAAGGAACATTGTCCCAGGCTTCAGGGGTTTTGTGTAACTGTTTTCAGAGATTCTTCCAGAACCTGTAAGTTTTCAGTTCTTCCAAGGTGGAAAGGTGCTTACTATTCTCATGGCTTATACTCTGGTCTGTGAGTGACCACAACCACTCTTTTCCACCCTGGAACTATGAGTAAGGTCCCCCTTCCACTGTGGCCACAAGCTCTGGTATGCTAGTGCTCCTTCTCACCCTGGGGCTGCCCCCCAGGATTGTGACCTGGATCTGAGTATGGGCAAAACAATAGAGCCTGCATTAGTGCTAGCAAAGAGACCCTGTAATCTTCTAATCAGTTGTTCAACCCCCTTACTATTGTTGGACTCAGAGCTCCAGAATCAGCTTTGCAGCTGCTGATTCAGTGGCACCCAAAGACTCCTCCTGGTTTGCTAGGGCCAGGGATGTGTTGGAGCAGCCTTCTCTGGTACTCTGATCTACTCTCACCTAGATGCAACAGACCTTTCCTGCCAACCTCCTATGTTGTGTTTGGCATCTGTGGGCTGAGAGCTCTGGAACCCACCAATACCACCACAGATTAAGTCACCCTGATACCTGCTCCTTCTTTACTAGGGCCCAGTCTGAACTGGAACAGCATGTGGTAGACTGTGCTCCTCTCCCATCCTGGTGCAACAGAGCTTTCCTGGTAATTTTCTAAGTTGTCTTTGGCTGGAAAATTTGTTTCACTCTGTCTTTTTGTGGGTTCTGCCACTCTAGAATTTGTTTAGAGTCATTATTTAAAGGTATTGGATGGGTTTGGAGTAGAACTCAGGTGAGTCCCTGCCTTTACTTTATCATCTTGGCATTTATTTCAATTATTTGGACCCCATTTTTTTAACAGTTTAAATACACACATTGAAATAATTTAAATTTTAAAAATGATGACAATGATAGTTCTACAACCTTCTTTAGTTTTGGTTAGCAGACAATTTTATACACAAAAAGTTACAAAAGACAGAGGCACTCATTCCCTATTGACTAAATCATCAGGTCTACTAAGTCATTTATTTTTGGCCTAGCTTGCTACAGATGGCATTGAATCCCAATCTTTTTTTCCAGTACTATTTGCATCTCTTTTCATGTGCCTGATTCACAATTCCTCTGAGGAGTTAAAGGATCTCCCACTTCCCATTGTCATATCTAAACCATCTCTCTGCCATCAATCAGTAACTGCCATTCGTTTGGAGTTTGCTCTATTCAAATTTACCATCTAATTTAGAGCCTGAGTTAATTCCTATGTATTCAGTGCCACACTCACAATCTATCTCTCCATTGAAAGTTATGTCCTCATAGTAGGGGACTTCAACATAAAGGTAGATTTTCCTGCAAATACACTAATTTCCCAATTAATCAATCTGCCCAACTCTCATAACTTACTCCTCCACTCCACTTCAATAATATATAGAGATAGTCATACCTTGTTCAGAAAATAACCTACAGGGATTGCATAAGAGACTGGCTCGTATATTAAGCAATTTATATAAAAGGAAGACCCTTTCTTAGAACCAGAGGGAGAAATTATTTTGCTCTGGCTTTGAGAGAGTGGAGTAAGAATATTATTTCCAGCACACCTTGGAGAAACAAAGTGGGGAAGGAGGAAGGAACTGAACTGAGAAACAAAAAAATAGATATAGAAGAGAGCCATTACCTCTATAGGAATCTTAGAATTGAGGACCCAGGATGAAGAAAATCCCAAGAAAAGTTCAGAAATTTCTCCAATGTCCTCTTCCAACTCCTGTTTAACCACAGTCACTATAATACAATTTTCTCTCTCATACCTTAATCTTTCTGGTAAACTGATTTTGCTTCAACACAAAGAGGGATAATCAAAAATAGATATACATGTAAGGTTAAACAGTGAGTCCCACCTTTGCCTAGGCATTGAGAATTTTCTAAAATGGGGGTGTGCAGCAATTGTGACATAACTCAAATTTTTTTCTCTAAAATAAACTCCTGAAAGCTGAATATGTGGGAACAAAGAGAAACATATTATATTGAACCCTAGGCTTAAAATGAGCTAATTTTTATAACACTTTTAAATCAATAAGTTGTATAAGCATTCCTCTCCATCTTTGACTGCCACTCCCTGCTCCCCCCAACTTCAATTAAGTGAAAAATATTATGTCCTTTAAAGGGATTAGGCTTTACATCTCCCTTTCACTCTAGTATCACTTATTTAAAAACTAAGTAGAGGGCTACTAGGGCTAATGGCCACTATGTTTCATAACAGTTTAAATATATACATGAAAATATACAGTGAAAGTGATAATTCCTGTTTCCAGCAGTTTTGCTTAGTAGGCAAGAAGGGGGCAAAGGAGAAATGAGAGAGTAAAGAATTGATTGGATAATAATTTTTTAAAGGCTTCTTCCTAGAGGAGGAAAATGTTTCTCCTTGACATGGGCATCCAGGTCAATTTCTAACTACTCTTTGCTTGTGCTTGGTTAGCCATTGGGGTTAATTCTCAGTGTCAGCTATGAATCTAATTACTTTTATGACTCTCCACTCCTTTACATTTTTCTTCTCTATCTTGAAACCATCCAGAATGGAAGACTGTGGGTGCCCCATTCTGACCCTCTGTCATCCTTACATATTTTTTTTTCTGCCAGTACTTTCTCCCCTATCTTACAGAAATCTGTTCAACATCAAGGATAAGATTCTATGAAGCTGGTGATCTCCAGTTGACTGTCCAGTTTGCAGGCAAATACCTAGTCCATGAAATTTCTATGGCAATGGGACTATAAGTGAGTTTTCCCTACTCTCCAAGGACTCTTAATTAATAGAAACTAGGTTTGATCCTGGAGAGGTGATAAAAGAAAAGTCTGTTTCTTTCTTTGATTTGAAGTATCCCCACTCTCAATTTCTCCAGGAAAATTTCTAATATATTCATAGGGCATGACATATCTAGTTTTCCCTAAAAGCGGATACTATTATTCCCTATTTCCACAAAGATATTCAATATAAAAATTGGGTATCAGACATAGTACAGGCCTTATTTCATCTACCATCAACAATGCAAAAGATTCAAATGATTCCCTAGCTCCCATTAATATATACAAAAACATAAAATCCTTAAATAATTTGACTTCCTTAGACATTTAAGACAATGTGTAGCTTTCATTTTCCATTTATCCCAAATATGAATCATCCAAGTGGCATTAAGTAATATTAGGGAGGGTTTCCTAGGTCCAGATTTCCTGGCTTCTCATGGAATGGCTTTAGTCTTCTTGTTTTAGGCTCCTCATCACTACCTTTAAGAAGCAGACTATTAAGGAAATTTTAGGTAAAGGATAAATTGTTTCTCCTAACTCCCTCTACTTTGTGCCACTCTGACTGAAAAATCCAAGGAAGAGAATGTAGGATAGGAAAATAAGAAGAGATGAACTGTTTCATAATCCAATATTTAGATCATAGGTGGCAGTTTTTATAACAACAATCTATTTTTCTGAGTCTCAGTCAACCAGTCATCCAGAGGCAGCCCCCAGTTTCTGAAGATAATTTAATAATATGCTAATATGGAAGCAGCTAGGTGACTCAGTGGATAGAATGCTGGTCCTGGAGGTTGGAAGACCTAAGCTCAAATGTGATCTCAGACACTTACTAGCTGTTAACCCTCAGCAAGTCACTTAAAAACAATATGCCTTTATTCACTGGAGAAAGCAATGGAAAACTATTCTGGTATATTTGCCAAGAAAACCCCATGGATAGTATGGTCCACGGGGTCACAGAGAGTCAGAGATGACTGAATGACTGAACAAGAACAACAATTAATGTATTTGTCCTTTGCAGTAAATTCTAAACTCTGGAATATTTAAAAAATGTTTTAATATGCATTAAATTAATTGTTTGGCTTCTTGATTCCCTGGTCCATAGAATTCTTTAAATAACAAAGAGCAGAGAACTTAACAACCTTGAAGGCAAACAACAATTCATAGGGTATGGTACCTTCATGATAAAGTATAGTTATCATGATTAGAATAAGCTATTCTGATTCATGGAGTATCATGTTTTTGAAATAATATTGAAGCACTGATTGGAGATGACTGAAGAAAGAGGAATCCTAAAGGCTTTCCTTCGTATGGGAGATGAAGGAGTAAAGATAGATCAGCATCTAAAGTCCAGATAGGCAAACTAAGTTCAAAGAAATCATGAGTGATTTAATAATTATGTTTTTGTGTCCAGGTAGGCATCTAAAGGAGAATTAGACAGATCTCAAAATTCTACCAAGAAAAAGTCCAGGGAATAGATTCTTAACCTGGAATTCATGCAGGTCTGTGGATAGATTTCAAGAGGTCATTAACTGGAGGAAAATGCATCTTTATTTCACTATAATTTTATTTCTTTTGCAATCTTACATGTTATATTTCATGCATTGGGGGAAAAATATCCTGAGAAGAGGCCCATGGGTTCACCAGACTGTCAAAGTGGTCCATGAACAACAATAAAAAAGTAAGACTCTCTGGCTTAAAGAAACACAGAGTCACATAAAGCAGACCTAGAAAGAAAGACACAATGACATACATTTTAACCCTAGGGGAGAATATGTTTGCTCTGCTTTCTTTTTTACTCACTGATATGTTGTATATAGGCCAGAGTTCTATGGTATATATTTGTAGCCAGAATCCCATAGGTATAATTATCTCATGATTAAGACAAAAACAGAAGTCTTAGTATTTCCAGGAGGTTCTTATACTTTAGTAACTGAAAAGGGATGAAGTATTGCAATGAGACAGAAAAAAATGGCACCCCAGAGAGGAAGAAGATGGATATTTGCTGTGGAGTTAAGAGTGCTTGCTCTAATAAGAGTGAAAACTGGTGGTTTATTGGAATATTTAGCATAAAATAGTTTTATTAAAAATATTCATCAACATGATAAACTGATCTTCCAAGGAAATAGAGGCAAACTTTGATTACAATTTGACAGGATCTCTGAAGAGCCCAAAATTGGGGAATGAACTTGTGATGTCATTAGAACTCCATCTACCATGTGAGCATATTCTCTACAACTGATTATCATGGAATTTCCTAGAACACTAAAAGGTTAAGTTAGTTACCCAGTGTCACAAAACCAATATGTCCAAAGGCAGGAATTGAAACCAAATTTTCATGTCTTCAAGGCCAGTTCTTTATCTAATATACCATGTTGCCTCTCTAACTAAATTGGATTTAATCATGGAAAATGGTATTAGGAGAGGGAATCAGGAATAGTCTCATTTAAGAGGGCTGCTTGAGCTTTTCCAAGCATCAAATTTGTATGAGGAAAATACACTATATATGTAATGTGTTTTGACGTAATAGGTTTGGTAAAATGATATTAAACAGGACAAATGTGTTACAGTGAAAGAATATACATAGATTTCCTATTATTTTAGTTATAGGGATTTTCATTCAGGAAATGCAGTCATAGAAGACTGTGTGAATGACCAAATCACCTCAGGCAGAAGTAGTTATTGGAAGCAGGGTACAGGGGAAAGGGTTCTGAGCTTAGTATCACAAGATCTAAGGACTCAGCTTTTTATCTGTAATATGTGGTGGTTGGATTAGATGGCCACTAAGGTCCCATCTAGCTCCAATTCTATGTTGCTGCCACAATATAAATTCTTCCTAAAGTAAATGAATAGTGAATAACTCTTCTGTTCAGTTTTGGCCCATCACTAATAAACTGCTTTTTCTACTCTATTCATTATTTTTAGTACAAGAATTACCATTTAATCCAAGAAACCATGGCTAGAATCCTCTTTGATTTTCTAATTGAAAAAGCAGACACCTAGGGTTTTGATGAATCATATAGGTAGGTCTTAAGCATCAAGAGATGGAAAGACCGAGGTACTGACTATAAACAGATATCCTTAAGTACAAGCACTCAACACAAAAGAGAGAATAGCTGGGTCTTCATACACAATATATTATTTGAACAAGTATCATATGCAACTCTCTCTCTCTCTCTCTCTCTCTCTCTCTCTCCCCCTCCCTCCCTCCCTCTCCATACACACACACATACACACACACACACACAATGTTCTGAAAGATTAAAAAAAGAAAGATTTTTAAAAATGCTTCTGGTTTTAAGGAAAAAATATTTAAAGAAGCCATTTAATGAAACAAGAACTAGATAAGAATAAATGTAAGGCAATGTGTAGAACCTTTTGTATGAGTGGTAGAAACAAAGTACCCTCTTACTGAGGAGGGTAAGATCTTTTCTGACTAAAATAAACAGGAAAGGATTCTTAGGATATGGAACCTTGACCTGGAAAGATAGGTAGGGTAAGTAATAAAAAACAAGCATAGAGCTGAGTAAAAGGGTATTTTTGGTAGATGGCAAAGAATGGACAAGAAAGCAGATATACAATGGAAATTTATGTTTGGGAAATGGATGTAAGTAGTTCAGTGAGTTTGGTGGGGTTGCGTATAAAAAAGGCTTTTTAAGCTAAGGTTTTTTTAAGTATTAAGAGTTGTAATGGAAAGAACACTGGATTTAAAGACAAGAGCTAAGTCTATATAGTGCTGCTTCAATTTACTCATTGGTGTGACTTGGGAAAGGTCACTGCATAGGTTCAACATTTTCTCACATTTAATATAAGGAGACTCAGATTAGATGGCCTGTAAGGTCTTAAGTAGTTGAATTAAAGAAAGATATATTCATTTTGTTGAATATAAGGGTTTCAAGAAATTGATTGGATCAAATAATGGATATGATAAAATTTATCTAATAATGGACCCATTATATTAACTTGCCTTTTTAAAAAATTGTATATAGAAAACTAGAAGGTAACAGGGCAATTTCAAAACTTGTTTGTGCTTTTTAAAACAAGCTACCATATATATTATATACAATTTTGAAATCATTAAAAATGAAAGCTACCAATAATATATAGATGAATACATACAAAGGCATATATACACATAAATATGCAACAGCTATAACATGTATATGTTAGCTTAAATTAAAAATATGTTTTAATCAAATATATAATCAGTATGTACAATGAGTGTGTGTGTGTGTAGCTGGACCAGAATAGATTATGTGTCAACCAAAGTAAAAAAAAAATAAAATTAAAGCAAGGGTAGCAATCCTGATCTCAGACAAAGCAAAAGTAAAAATAGATCTAATTAAAAGGGTTAGGAAGTAAACTACATCCTGCTCAAAGGCACCATAAATAATGAAGTAATATCAATACTAAATATAAACACCAAGTGGTATAGCATTCAAATTGTTAGAGAAGTTACGTGGGTTATAGGAAGAAATAGACAGCAAAATTACGCAAGTGGCAACCTCAATCTCCCCAATTCTGGACTAGATAAATCTAACCACAAAATAAACAAGAAAGATGTTAAGGAAGTGAATAGAATTTTAGAAAGATTAGATATGGTAAACCTCTAGAGAAAATTGAAAGGGGATAGAAAGGAATGTACCTTTTTCTCAGAGCTAAATGGCACCTACACAAAAATTGACCATGTACTAGGGCATACAAACTCCATAATCCAATGCAGAAACACATCCTTTTCAGATCATGATGCAATAAAAATTACATGTAACAGAAGATCATGGAAAGATACTCTAAAAATTAATTGAAAACTAATCTAATCCTATAGAATCAGTGAGTCAAAGAACAAATCATAGAAACTATCAATAATTTCATCCAAGAAAATGACAATAATTACATAACATACCAAAACTTATGGGATGCATCCAAAGCAGTTCTAAGGTGAATTTTTTTTATCTCTCAATGCTTATCCGAATAAAATAAAGAAGAGATCAATGAATTGGGCGTATAACTGAAAAGGCTAGAAAAAAAAAAACAAATTAAAAATCTCCAATTAAATAAAAAATTAGAAATTCTGAAAACCAAAGGAGAGATTAATAAAATTGAAATTAAGAAGATTATTGAACTAATAAATAAAACAGAGAGTTGTTTTATGAAAAAAAACAATAAAACATATAACCTTTGGTAAATTTGTTTTAAAAAAGAAAGAAAAAAGCCAAATTACCAGTATCAAAAAATGAAAAGCATGAATTTACCACCAATGAAAAGGAAATTGAAACAATAATTAGGAGCTATTTTGTCTAACTGTATGCTAATAAATCTGATGACCTTAGTGAAACAGAAGGATAATTACAAAAATATGAATTGATCAGATTAATAGAAGAGGAAATAAAATACTTAAATAACCCCATTTCACAAAAAGAAATTGGACAAGCCATCAATGTACTACCTAAGGAAAAATAAAACCTCTCCAGCGGCAGATGGATCTGTAAGTGAATTCTATCCAACATTTAAGGGATAATTAATTCCAATATTATATAGACTAATTAAGAAAATTGGCAAAGAAAGAGTCCTACCAAATTCTTTATATAATACAAATATGGTACTCATAACCAAACTGAGAAGACAGAAAACAGAGAAAGAATATTGTAGACCAATTTCCCTAATGAATAGAGATGCAAACATTTTAAATAAAATGTTAGGAAAGAGATTGTAGCTACTTATCATAAGAATAATACTGACTGGGCAGGATTTAAACCAGGAATGCAGGGTGTTTTCAATATTAGGAAAACTATTGGTATAATTGACCATATTAACGATAAAACTAACATAAATCATATGACTATCTCAAGACATGCAGAAAAAAGCTTTTGATAAAATACAATACCCATTCCTATTAAAAAAAAAAACTAGAAAGCACAGGAATAAATGTTTAAAAGGATAAGTAGTATCTGTCTAAAACCATCAGCAAGCATATGTGATGGAGATAAGCTAGAGGCAATTTCCCATAAGATCAGGGGTGAAACAAGGATGTTAAATATCATGACTGTTATTCAATATTGCACTAAAATATTACCTTTAGCAAAAAGAGAAGAAAACAAAATTGGAGGAATTTGATTAGGCAATGAAGAAACAAAGTTATCACTCTTTGCAGATGATATGTTGCTATACATAGAGAATCTCAGAGAATCAAGCAAGAAACTATTTGAAATAATAAACAACTTTAGCAAAGTTGCAGAATATAAAATAACCCCACATAAATCATCAGCATTTTATATATTACTAAAAAAGCAAGAGATAGAAAGAGAAATTCCATATAAAGTTACTGTAAACATTATAAAATAATTGGGAGTTTACCTGCCAAGACAAACACAGGAAATTTATGAACGCAATTACAAATCACTTTTTACACAAATAAAGTCCAATCTAAATAACTGGAAAAATATCAGTTGCTTATGGGTAGGCTGAGTTAATATAATAAAAATGACAATTCTACATAAATTACTTTACTTGTTCAGTACAATACCAATCAAACTACCAAAATTATTTCATAGAGCTAGAAAAAATAATAACAAAATTCATCTAGAAGAATAAAAATCCAGGATATCAAGGGAATTAATGAAAAGAAATGCAAGAGAAAGTGATCTAGCATTACCAGATCTTGACATTATACAATCATCAAAGACACTTGGTATTGGCTAAGAAATAGAGTAGTGGATCAGTAGAATAGGTTAGGTACATAAGACACAGTAGTCAATGACTATAGTAATCCACTGTTGGATAAACAGAAAGAATTCAGCTTCTGGGATAAGAACTCATTATTTAACAAAAATGGGAAAACTGGAAAATAGCATGGCAGAAATCAGACATAGACATAGGCAACATCTTACAATGTACACCAAGATAGAGTCAAAATAAGTGCATGATTTAGATATAAAGACTGATATTATAAGCAAATAAAGAGAGCAAAGCATAGTTTACATGTCAGATTTATGGACAACAGAAGAATTTATAACTAAACAAGAGATAGAGAACATCATGAAATCCAAAATGGGTAATTTGGATTACATTAAATTAAAAAGTTATCACACAAATAAAGCCAATTCAACCAAGATTACAAGGGAAGCAGCAAGCTGGGAAACAATTATTTCAACTGGTATCTCTAAGAAAGGCCTCATTTCTATAATATATGGAGAAGGTAGTCAAATTTATAATACAATTTATTCCCCAACTGATAAATTGTCAAAGGATATGAAAAGGCAGTCTTCAGATGAAGAAATCAGAGATATCTACAGTCATATGAAAAAATGCCTCGTGCATAACCTTTGATCCAGCAATGCCAGTACTAGGTCTGTATCCCAAAGAGATCATAAAATGGGGAAATGAACCCCATTTAAAAATATTTATAGCATCTCTTTTTGTGGTGGCCAAGAACTGAAAGTTGAGGAGATGCCTATCAATTCGGGAATTGATGTACAATTTGTGGTATATGAATGTAATGGAATGCTATTGTGCTATAAGAAATGATGAGCAGGCAGACTTCAGAAAAACTTGGAAAGACTTAGATGAATTGATGCTCAGTGAAGTGAGCAGAACCAGGAGAACATTGTACACAGTGACAGCCATATTGTGTTACGACTAACTTCGATACACTTGGATCTTCTCAGCAATGAAAGACAACTCCAAAAGACTCGTGATGGAAAATGCTATCCACATCCAGAGAAAGAACTATGGAGCCTTACTGCAGATCGAAGCATACTATTTGCTCTCTTTTGTTTGCTGTTGTTCTTGTCTCTTCTTTTTCATGATTTTTCCCATTGGTTCTCGTTATTCTTTAAAACATGACTAAAGTGAAAATATGTTCAATATGAATATATATATATATGTATGTATGTATGTATGTACGTATGTATGTATGTGTAGCCAATATCAGATTGTATGTTATGTTGCAGAGGTGGGGGGCAGGAAGGGACTGGGAAAAAATTTGAACTCAAAAATCTTATGGAAATGAACATTGAAAACTAAAAATTATTTAATTAATTTTCAAAAGTTACACAGGGAATTGAGAATTGACTTGAGTTTTGCGAGGTAACATATCCCATGTGTATATATATATATATATATATATATATATATATATATATATATATATATATATGTATGTATGTATGTATATATATATGCTGCAAGCACAAACATTCATTTTCTCTCATTGTTGATATTGCTGTTAATTATTGCCTACTTTACCCTTTTAGTCTGTAGGATGTGCTCATGGAACAAATCCCTCTGGCATGAGGGCTGCTTTCAAACTTTGGTGTCCATCTGTAACAACAATGTTGCTAGCAGCTGCTGTGGAGGTGAAAGACCAACAAGAAGACCAATAAAAATAGCACATAGGAGGGCTGCTAGCACAGATTCTTTGATCTGTTTTTCGAAGGAAAACAACTTTAAGGGATTAATTATCTCACTTTAATTAAACATACATATATCATTCACTTAGTTCAGGGGAAAAAATCAGCACCTTTAATTCAGGGAAAACACAAAGAGAAATTACAAGCAGAAATTATATAAACAGAGCAAGTAACATACAGAAATCAACAGACAGGCCTCTAGCTGTCTGACCAGGACATTACATACATAGTTACCAGAGAGAGAGGCACCAACATCTGGGTTTTCAAAGCTGGAGGGGCTCCTACGGCTACCCAGAGTCTCAGCTGGCCAACACTCTTTCAATGAGTGTACCCCCAAAAGTAAAGCAGCAAACTCAGAGCTCATATACCCTGTTCAGGGCCCTGAGGGCTCAGAGTCTATTTAGCAAAAGGAGTATGGGAAAAATCTTTAATCACTAGCACCACATCATATACATTGTTTCCAATCAATGACTCTGAATTCAAACAAAGGCAAAACTCAAAGACACCAATTTGCCTCAGTGCTGAGGAGCACTCCAATACAAAAGATGCCACTTTGCTTGCCATTACATTTGAAAGGCAAGACTCATCAAAGATACTTGATTACCTCAGTGCTGAAAAGCAATCCAAAAAAAGGTCCCACTTTACCTGCCAGATTCAAACTAAGGAAAGCCTCATTAAAGGCACTTGATTGCCTTAGCTTTCCAAAAGAGAAAAAAGGTAAAAAAAAAAAGTCCCACTCTGTTTAACATTACACCATCTGATCCACTTGACTCTCACTTGTGGCTCCAAGAAGCTGTAGCATGAACAGCAGCCACACCCCAGCAAACTTTTTCAGCAGGCAGGCTAAATCAGGTTGATGGCAACCAAGGGGTCTAAAACTTTTTGGTGAGCTCCCAATCACGTAAAGACCAGAACTATTTGTTCCAACGGCCATGAACGTAGCTGAACAGGTACAGTGGAATGCTTAGAGCTTGGTTATACATCAAAAATTCCAATGTCTTCCATTGCATCTTGGGCCATCACTAGTAGTCTTGACTCTATCCTGCTACTGGACTGTGAAGAATTAGGAAGAGAAAGTGAGGCTGAAAACTTTGTGCAACTCTGCCTCACTTACATCCAATTTAGGCACGAATCAAAAGACATCACCCGTATGATTTTACCCTTTTTACCTATCTCAAAGTCCTTTGGTGACAAACAAGTGACAAAGCAACAGGTGTGGATACCCTGGGAGCTTTAGCCACAAACCAGCACACAAGCCCAGGCCATAGGCTGGCACTAGAGTTGCTTAAAAATTGTACACTTACCCAGCCTTAGCCTAATTATCCCGAATGTTCATATGGGATGTTTTGTTCGACCTGTGGTAGAGCATTCTGAGGTTGTATTGGTCTGATCAGCCACAGTCAGTCACCTTGTAACTTGACTCTAACATGGTGATGTCCTTTCGGTACTCTTCGAGAATGAAGGACAACAACCAACTTTACCCTTTTGTCCAGGTTTTGATAGGTATCGATGAAAAACTTACTAAGAAAGATATAAGGAGGGGTATTATTGGAAAAAATAGAAATTTAAATTCTACTTAACTAAAAAAGAAAGTAGAATGACCTAATAGATCTAGCACCAGTGTTAGCTTTGTTTTATGGTAGGGAACCTGGAGCACTGAACTTTTCCTGCTCTCATATTTACCCCTTTATCTCTTACTTTTAACCCTTACTCATACACTCTACTCATAGTCATATTCACAGTGCTTTAATTTTATTTCACTTCCTGTGGCTCATATTTAACTTATTTTTAATGCTTAGACAAGCTTTTTCGCTTTACTACAAGCTGTAAGTTTTACTAGCAAAACTTAAGATTCCCAAAATGTGAATACAAAAAATTAAAAGTAGAACTAATAAGTGGCAGTATTTCATACTTAGGAAGAATTTTAGAGGCTATCTTTCAACCCATAAATAAATAAGAATTCCCTTATACAGCATGTTGGTTCTAAATGTACCCAGCAACTTTCAAACTTATCTCTGAAACAAAGCAACCCTAAGGATAGTAGAAAGAGTACTTGTTCTAGAGTCCGAAGACTTGGATTGAAATCGTACCTTGGATGCTGACTATCTAAATGATTTTGGGCATATAACCTATCCTTCCTCTGTCTCAGTTTCTTTTAAAATGATGGGGTTGATCTAAATGACCTCTGAGTATCCTTTCATGTCTATATCTATGAAGTTTATGTGCTCTATGATTCTACATTCACTCAAAACTATAGCTCACAAGGTGCCACCAATGTGCTTATTTCTGCTAGTTAGTTAAAGGAAAAATGTATTTCAAAGCAAATAAACCAGAAGAAAAGTAGCCAAAGGAAAAAAAAAAGACCAACATCTTTCTTAAACTAACCTAATGCTCTCTCCCTGATAAATTCTTACTTCATCTGTGAGTACAGTATATACATATTTGGAAACATATATGGTAAGAAAGATTGAAAACATGTGTGGCCTGCCTAGGAACACATGTAGAGTAACATATGTAGGGAACACACATGGTTTGACCACACATAGGGAGAGGAACAACTCACATGTCTAATGTTATAAAGCAGTCAGTGACTCAATTTGAAGTTTTCTTGGCAAAAATATTGGAATGATTTGCTATTACCTTCTCCAGCTCTTTTCATAGATGAGGAAACTCATATAGACAGGATTGAGTGACTTACCTATGATCACATAGCTAGTAAGTGTCTGAGGCTGGATTTGAATTCAGGAAGATAAGTATTCTGATTCTAGACCCATCTTTCTATTCCCTGAACCATGTAGCTGCCCCTAGTATAATACCTAAAAGATTTAAATGGCCATGACATCAACATGAACTTTCCATTTAGGCTATATTAATAGAAATACAATGTTCTGAATAAAGGTGCTAAAATATACTGTACTACATTCTCATCCAACCACATTTAAAGTATTTTGTGCAGTTGTATATACTGGACTTTGAGTAGCATCCCAAAAAATCAGGTAAAAAATTTGAAAAATCATATCATTTAAGGAATTTATTTCACGTTTTTAATCTGAACACCTAGTGGGATCATAACATGTTATTTTAAATAGTTTAAATAGTTGAAAGACTCCCACATAGAAGTGCTAGTAGTATTGTCCAGTATGGCTTCAGAAGGCAGACTGAAGGAAAGAAGGAAAGAATAATAATAATATTGATTAGTCATTTAAATGTGCAGATAACTGTGCTAAATAAAAAGCAAGACAGTTCTTGTTCCGAAGGAACTTCCATATTAATAGGTGGTTGCAGATATAAGTCAAATGTAAAGGATCAAAAGTCTTTAGAGTTTAGTGGTAAAAGGGATGATAAAGTATTATCTTTATTTGTATTTTACCTAATTTAATGACTAATAATTAGCTAATTCATATTTATTGATATTTTAACTAATGAAACTATATCCATTTCTTGTGTTGAATAATTTGACAGTACCAAGGTCTTTGGTGGGGAAAGCACACTTTTCCTGGGCTCCAGCAACTGTGGTTTCAGAGGTGTTTGGGACTTCAGAAGCAGCTTCCAGGATGCATCACAGGATGATGGTTGTGGAAGCTAACTGAAAGTAGGGCTAGCTGTCTCAGTGTTGGGAAGAGGTCATTACTTGGGTTATTGGATGTAGGCTATTGAGCTTTCTTAATCCAGGTTTGAAAAGAGGTGAGGTTAAAGTAATGACAGTGGTTTGACTTGCCTGGCACATAAAAATCAGTCTCTCTCTCTCTCTCTCTCTCTCTCTCTCTCTCTCTCTCTCTCTCTCTTCTATTTCTGAAAGTTATTAAACACACATAACTAAGGACTGTAGTTTTCTCCTTTATCTTAGGTGATTGCAATGGCAAGTAGGGTGAGACTGTTGCTGTTTTTTTGTTTGAGTGCCTCTCAGTACTAAGGCAATCAAGTGCCTTTGATTGATTCTTGCCTTTGTTTCAATCAAGAGTCTTTCATTGAATTGGGAGTCTTTGATGACCAGAATCAGAGAAGGCTTAGGTCATATGGTTTTCAGTAACATGATTATGATGCCCTCTGACCCTGAAAAAGTGTATATATACTCTGAGGTTAGCATTTTATTTGGGAGCTCACTCACAGGAAGAGTGTCATGTGATTTGATGAGATGAGACTCCGGGTAGCCATTGGAGCCCCCTGGCTTTGAAAACTGAGATGTCAGTGTTTCTTTCACCGATAATTATGTATTGTGATTTGGTCAGGCAGATAGAAGCCGGTCTGTTGGTTTCCGTTATTCTCTCTGATTGTAATTTCTATTTGTATTTTCTCTAAAAGTTTAGGATGCTGACTTTTTCCCCTAAACTAAGTGAATGATATATGAATGTTTAATTAAAGCAGATTGTTAATCCATTAAAGTTGTTTTCTTTAGAAAAGTAGATCAAAAAACATCTCCTAGTAGCCCTCCTATGTGCTGGTGTTATTGGCCTTACACAGACACAGTAGTAGCAAGTAGCATTGTTCTTACAGTGATTTGAGCACTTTCCTGCCAGTTTTCTAGGACATTGATCCAGACAACTTACTGTTCCACACAGTATTATAATCCTAATACTTATATTAGTAGAATGATAAATGATGTTTGGTATTCATTCTGAATAAATTGTATTATCTAGGAAATCATCAGTACTTATGAAAGGTAATGTACAAACATGTGAACTCATTTTTATAAGTAATTAAATTATATGTGACTGCATACATAAAAGAAATCACAGATTATTTACCATATCTTTGGCTAATGACAATCTGACCATATCTTTCAGATGTAAAATAATATTACATCCCATTTTCTACTGATTTTTTCATATTTCCTCTACTATATTACCAGATATAAGTGACACTGAGACATACATATTAATGAATCTTCTGTAGGCAAGCTAATATTTTGGAGAAACTTTTTTTCTGAATCAACTTCTTTGTAGTTATGTGGTCACTTTAACTCTTGTTACTATTTATCTCACTTAATGATTATAAGCTATTGGAATAGTTCTTGAATAACATTTTTTTCTAATTTAAAAAATGAAGAAAAATTGTTAAGAAATAACTTTCTTATATACCAGGGCATTAAAAAAAGCTATCAAAAAGATAAGGGTACCTATTTAAAGCAAGTATATGTATCACTGATGTCAGAAAAAGAAGTAAAAACAAATTTCTTATTACTCAAGGGTATTTTTTATGATGGTCTTGCATGCTTCATCCCTCTAGTAGACAGCTTAATGAAATTTGACTCTGTAACCTGTCCACTTCATTCCCCTACAGTTTATGTCATCTGCTTCGCATCAGCAGTGATAAATCTTATCCCATAACCCACTGGGTACACTCTTCATGGCAATTCAAATAACTGCTTTTCAAGCTTGTTACATGGAGCTTATCAGAAGCTATAGCATAACCTTCCCTGGTTGCTAGCTCAGGTTTTTTCTTTAATAGCATAATGCCACCACAGCAAAATGGAGACACAAAAGGCTTATTATCAGTTCTGAATTGTAAACCAATTGAAAAAGCATTAATAATTGTCTATCATATGTCTTTTTGAAATTAAAAGCTAATGCATTTTGATAGGGTATTGCAGAAGTGATTTCTAATGTTAGGAGAAGTAAAAATAATGATATTTAATTTTAAATCTAGAATCCTTTCGAATTGAAAATGACACATTTTGGCTGTACCATGAGACTGTACTATTTCCATTGTGGCCCAGAAAGCCTAATCAAGAAGCCTGGAGTGAAGCAAATGAATCTATCCTGTGAATAATTAATAATAAGGATGAACAAGAAATTACTATGTATGTCATGTAATAGATGTCAGTATAGGATGAGTGTGGCTATTAGAATTGGACTAAATGAATGAAGATATCAGATAAATAGACATTTCAGATGTGGACCATAGTAACAGAGATACACATTCACTAATGCCAGCTATTTCAGAAGTGGTAACTTCTTTGCCCCCTCATCCCACTTTTTTAATATGGTGCAATGTAAATTTTTCAGGTATTCCTAACCTGGGGTCCATGAACTTGCTTTTTAAATATTTCAGTAATTGTAACTCAGTTGATGCATTTTCCACTGATTTTTTCTTATTTCTTCTAGTATATTTCCAACTCCAAGGGAGAAACTTAGCACAAACTTGATACTAAGACATCAATATTTATATGGGTCATGCATATCCAAGTTAATCTATGATAGAAAATTTGCTTTTTGGATCAACTCTTTGGGGCTTGGATGCTTATTTTTCCCTTTACTCCCAATCAGTTCTTTCTCAGACATATGACTCCTATAACTCAACCCTGATTGAAACCTCAGGTTCCAAATTGGTTTACCATTATATAGATTAATTCATTTGTAATTATGTATACTTTGTTTTATGCATTGCAAAATAACATCATTCTGAAAGTGATGCAAAATCTTTACCAGACTATCAAAAAAGTCTGTGACTCAAAAAATGTTAAGAACTCCTGCTATAGAACTACGCTCTCAACTCACAGTTTCCCTGGAAGGCTGGATCTACAAAACTCACCAACTGTGTCTCCCATGAGGGTCCAACGTTTACCCTTAAGCTTACCTTAAGGTAAGCTTTCTTACACTATAATTTATAAGCCCTGTCAAGTCTGCTTCTCTCCATGATTAAAATTGAAAAGCCACTAGTCATTTTGACTTTATATGCTTTTTAGAAAAAATAATTTTTTAAGCATTATTAAGAAAAACTTCTATAAAACATCCTCCCCAAAGGTCTATAGGACATTCTCTCCTTAGTATATACAGATTCCAGGTGGAGAAAATGATATCAAGTTTAGAATACTTTAGAATACTTATGGCTAAAAAAAGAATAACTCACAGAACCTGGAAGTCATTTTTCTTGGTTTCTCAAAATGTTCTCCTTAGTTGTGGTATAGCTTTTCTCATGGGCTTTTTGTAAAACCTCAGAGCTACCTGTCTTCAACATCTTCATCTTATCCTGGATTCTGGATGAAAACATTCCAATCAGCTGTTACTGTCTGGAGGGATTCCAAGGGTGCTGAAGAAGACCAAGTCCTTTAGTTAGCTGAAAGTTCATGAGGTTCTTCTGAGGCCTATGGACAAGTTGGATAGTAGGTGGAGCTTTGAATACTATAGTCAAAAAGAAAATCATATAAATGTTAGAACCTTTGAAGGATTGTGAATATTAAAGTGATGACATGTTAGAAACAATAGATAAGAAAAATAATTTTAAGCTTTAAATTCCTTCTGGTCAGTAACTAAACTGTCTCCATATAACTGAATCAGTTTTTCTCAGCATGAACTCAAGCACTGTGAGTCAATGATTTTTTTACTCCCTTTCCCATTAGGGTAACACTTATAGTTTTGAACATTCAGAATGCACCAGAATATTGTTTTGTCAGAACAAGCACTTACTCCAGGATTACAATTCTAAGTAAAGCAACATGAAACAGTCAATTAAAACAGGATTTAAAAATACATATGGCGTCCAATGTCCACCCATCTCTTACATAAAAGTAAAGTTTTATTTACTACAAAAAGAAGTATGTAATGAAAAAGGACACACCATCATATTCATTTCCATGATCTGTTGGATGAATATTTATAAACACTATATAGTTTTTTCCTTCATATGTGGATAAAAAATCCTATATTTTACTAATAGTACTGTTATTGAAACACCTCTCTTAAGTGATTATGTAATTTAATAGAAATGACTCATGATCATTTATTTGTAAGTAGTCTTAATATTGCTCAGCAATAATAGGTTCTCTTTAAAATCTCCTGCCTTCTACTAATCTGTCACAAATCACCAAGTGGCAGCATACTAGAATGATTCTAATATAGTCTCAGCAAGGCAGGTTCAGGAGCAAGTCACTTGTATTTAGAACACATAAAGGGGTATTTCTAGATGCCAGAGGATATCAGGTTGATTTTACTGGAGCAGCAAGTCTGGCAAATGTACTCAAAAATTGTTTATGAAAAAACTACATAAGAATTTATTTAAAACTTGAAGAGTCCTTAAAATGAGACTGTGTACAAAAGTCAGTTTAAGGTAAATAACACACAAAAAAACAAATTGTTGTAGCATGTACTTTAAAGGATATTCAGTCATATTGGCCTTTCCTAACTTATACCCATGGGAATCTTTGCACAGTCAGGATTCGTCTAGAGGTACCATCGTATGATCAATAGAGAGCTGACCTTGTTGTCACGAAGACCCAGGTTCAATTCCTGCCTCTGATAAATACTGGCCCTTTGACCCTGGACAAGTTTCTTAAAGTGCTCATTGCCCTCTTGTAGCTCTTCAATATGGAATAGGTAGAGGGAGTTTCAGCTCTAAGAATTCCCTATACCAATGAAATCATAAGCCTTATTTAAATAACAATTTAAAGACAGGACAGCCTAAGAGGACATGGGGTTATTTTCTGGATTTCTGGTTGATAAGCCCTTGTTACTTCTCTTAGTAAGGAAAAAAATAGACAAACTGATCACTCATCCTCATCCTCATCCTCATCACCATCATCACTACCATCATCATTGCAGAACAAATTTGTATAGCTCATGAAGATTTTTGAAGTGCTTTCCTCCCATTGACCTTATGTGTTCAATTCTATGAACATGATTCTTGTCTTGCAGCTGAAGCTGAGATACAGAGATGTTTATAGGAGAGAAGAGATTTACCCAGGATCACACAGCTGGAAAATATAAGCGACAAGATTATCATCTACTTCTACTGGGTCAAATCTACTTTTGTCATGCTATAATCATTCTCCTGCTCCTCCTATGTATCACCATCTAGTAATATTAGGTAAGTTTGGCATAAAATAAGACAAATTTGAAGCTCTTCCCATTGCTCTGATACTGGACATAACTCATGATGCTTATTATACATGCTTCTGTTCAGTAAAAGACTAAGTGATATAGTAGAATAATTTTCTTCGCACTCAGCAGCCCAGATAAGTAATGAACTCACTTTTCATCAAATATCTAATATTGGTATTATTTTCTTGGGAAATGCCATTTCACAAGTCCAAATATATTTTTCTTTACCTTGGTCTCATAGAATCCCCAGTTTACTTAGATCCATAGTTCGGCCACTTCTGACTCCAACTCTCATTGATTGGTGTAATGACAACCAGTGATAAAAGATCCTTCCCACCCATTCAATTGGCCTCAGGTGTGGCTAGTTAAGGGAGGTTTGATTAGAGGCTTATTTGTAGGCAGGCCTATACCCTTTGTTTACTAGGCACTAAGCCCCAGGCCTACACCCTTTGTGTTCATTGGCCGTGAAGCCCTCAGGCCATAAAAAAAGAGTATATATAAACAGAAGGTTGTGATTGTAAGGTCAAAATTCAGCTGAAAGAGAAGTAAGAACTCCTAGACTACAGAGCTGAGAATCTGCAGACTAGCAAGCCACAGAACTCAGAGAGCTGCAGAGAGAGTACAGAGTGGAGAGTGGAAGCCAGGGAGCTGCAAAGACCAGAGAACTGAGGGGGGAGAGAATGTAAGCAAGCAGATAGTTGGGATTTGTGAGTGTTTATGGGAAAGCCCCAGCATGGGGAGGAGGGGTAGAGGTTACAGGATGACTTGGTTCCTTGCTGTAATACTGTGTTGCAATTTCCTTGTTGTTACATTGTGGTGGACTTACTGGTTTTGGAATACAATTACTGCTATGTCAGGTTGGAATTATTGGTTCTGTGATCTGATCCTCTGTTGTTTAAATAAATGTCATACTTCCCCTGCCTTCTACCTAGAGCATCTCTTATACTTTGTGATTCCAAACTATACAGGCATGTTCGTGAATCTTATGTTACTGATACAATTGGTCAACAATAGGTCCCTGTTCAAGCACCAGTTAATTGTAATTTTTGGGACCTTGATGGCTCAGAGTGAATGCAAATAGTAATTTTTTTTTCCCTTTCAGTCAATATTCCCGACCATTTGCATTTTTTTTTTTATTAAAGGGGGCACTTTGACTCACTTCCTAAACAGGCCTAATTACTGAATGGGCACTGCCTCAGTTAAAGTGAGAACTATGCAAAGACCTTAAATTCAAAAGGTCAAGGTCTCCCACTGCATCCTGGGCCATCTCCAGTTGTCCTGATCCATATCTGGCCATTGGACCTGGATGGCTCTGGAGGAATAAGTGAGGCTGGTGACTTTGCACAGCCCTCTCTTACTCAAACTCAATTCAATGGCAAGTCATGACATCTTCCTGATGGTATGGTCTTCTTCAAGAACAAAAGACAAACCATAACCACACAACCACAATGACCACCTTTCCTGATTCAACAATTTGGATTTGGTTAAATTCCTGGCCCATTCATACTTGCACCAAACATTAACTTTTCTACATCCTCACCCACATCTACAGTAGGGGATAATATTCCATGGAAAGCCTAAGCAGTTTGTTTTCATTTTTTAAAATAACTGAACATTTTTGGTTATTATAACTGTATTTTGAAATTACTTCGCAAAAAATTTGTATTCACTTCTTTGTGCACATGTTATCTCCTTTTGGTGGAGTGTGAGTTACTTGAGGACAGGAGTTACTTCAATTTTGTCTTTTTATTCCCAGTGCTTGGCAAAGAGTAGAAGACTGCTGAATTGAAATGAATCTATTTAAAAGTCAACTTTTCTCTAGCTGAGTTTTATTTCTAGATCTTAGTCACAATTGCTAATAATATCTTCATGCTTCTAATTCTTCTGTTGGGAATTGGTTGGTTAAATTGATGAGTAGTTGAAATGGCCCTGTGAGAAACTAAGCACAGCTATAAGGGAGGCAGAAATTAGAATTGTAATGATTAAAAAGTGTCAAAATCATTAATTACAAGCTAGACCGTACTTGGCCTAGGAGAACCAAGAACGTCAAGTTAGCAACACTAATACAATGAAAATGAAAAATAGAAATCATACTAATATTTCCAGAACAAGCATTTTAGGATGTTCATTAAACTACATTTCAATAGTAACCAACTAACAGAACTGGCCTGCATTACATTCTGGAACTTTTACATAGGTTGTGATGTTGCTGTGTTTGCCTATTGTTAGTTGCCCCTTACTATATAGGTGTACAAATTTACATCAATGTGATCTGGGTCTCTGCATAAGATCCTTTAGGGAAAAGGAAATGTCAGTTTAACCGCATTCACACCTCTCACAAAATAATGTCATGCATACAAAAATCTCATTCATTGTTGGTGATGCTAAACTCAAAGCATGATAAAAAGTGAACAACTAATTATAAGAGCCAGATATTTTTGCTTTGCTTATTTGCAGGAAAGAAGTCATTTTGCCTACAATCTGTCATCCTACCCAGAAGTTTTTAGGTAATTGGTTTTCCTTTCTTTACACTGGATACCTTTCCCTTTTTTCATATTAAGCTTAGTGCCTGTATAGTTTTAAGAATAGTTATTAATCATTTTTGTACTTGCTAACATTTTAAAACCCTATGCACTTCTATGTTGCAATAAAATGGGATTAATGATTTGATCCAAATTTGACATAATAATTTCCATATTTAAATATCTAAAATATGTGCCTTTCTAAGTTATTTTGCCATTTCTTTTCACTCTAGCCTTTCCCACTAAATTTATTTTCTCTTGAAAAAGGAATGTGGCACAGTGAATATAGCTCCAATCATGGAATTCAAAAAAAAAAAAAAAACAAATGGATTTCAAATTTTGCCTTTGACCCATACAAGCTATGTGACTTAGAGCAAGTTAACTAACTTCTCTGTCCTCAGGCAATTATTTAAGACTAGAAGTTATAGTTGTATTAGTAAAGGGGTTTTCAACTCTAGGATTTCTCTATAGCAATTAAATGATAAGCCTAAATGTTAAAATAGTGTTTTATTATTTTAAAAATGTGTATCAATAACATGCTACTGTAACATTATCTATTGCCAGATTAAAGACAACATAGTTTCTAAAAATTCCCCATTCACCTCAGCCTCGGTTTTTTCATTTTCAAAATGAAAGTATAGGATTTGATGACCTATCAGGTCTTTGCTAGTTTTAATAATTTAGGAATTTTTTGACAATAGAAATAAAGTTTATAAAACAAAATGACTTTGGCTATTGCATAGATAACTAATTTCCTACTAATTATTTGGGCTAAAGGGAACATGACTTTGTATCTATGGGCATTCTCCAGTATAATGAGAAAACATCTAGGTCACCTAGACCATGAAAATGTGTTCAACTTTGTTTTGTCCTTCACAATTCTTCAGAATAACCTATTTCAAAACCAGTCCAAAATAGGTTCATAGTGTCAACATGAAGAAGAGACCGACTTTCCTCCCACTATTCTTCAAGGTTACAAAGAAGTTTTTTTTATA
Organism: Trichosurus vulpecula; assembly: GCF_011100635.1. Classification (NCBI taxonomy): domain Eukaryota; kingdom Metazoa; phylum Chordata; class Mammalia; order Diprotodontia; family Phalangeridae; genus Trichosurus; species Trichosurus vulpecula. The sequence goes on along the minus strand of NC_050576.1, from coordinate 323,493,063 downwards.
TCTTAAGTATTTTGTGTTCATAAAACATTTTTGGATATATCCAAATTATATAGTACAACATGCACTTTCCTTTTTCAAAAGCTTATTTTAAAAAATTGATAGAATAGATATTAATTTAATGGCTGCTTGGACTTCCTTTCCTCAATACTTGTGCCAATCATACAAAATAATAGCATGTACAAGATTAAATGCATGTGTACAGCAGAACTATATTGCACTACTGGTGTCAGAAGGTGAAAAAAATAATTATCATACTATCCTACTGGTGAGATGCATAAAATATAAAACAAAAGTGAAATATTTTGCTTTAAGCAAGCTTGATATATACTAACCCCACATCAAAGGGGAAAAGATAAGTCAGTACACTTACTAATTTTATATATTTATTCTTTGGTGAAAAAATAGAAATTGGCATTTCAAGTGTCAGGGATGTCTAAAACACTCAAATAATTCAATTATCAGAAATATTTTAGGAATATAAATATGGTTCAAAGAGTTTCATGTAGAAGAATGGAAAGAAACAAGAATTTATTAAGTGCCTACTATGCACAAAGCACTATGCTACAAATATCTTATTTGATCCTTACACCAAACCTGGGTGGTGCTATTATTATGCCAGTTTTATACTTGAGAAAGCTGAGGCAGATTTGTTAAATGATTTGCCCAGGGAGGATAACACAACTAATGCCTGAGGCTGGATTTGAACTCAGATCTACCTGACTCCAGGCCCAGAATTAGATTGATGGCACCACCTAGCTATCTGCAAAACAACATAATTCAACTGAAAATCTAGATATCCTTCATTCTAACAACAAATTGGATCAGGAAAATTCTATTAAATTTATTGGGACTACAATTCTCCTTTCAGATTGATTTTCAATTGGCAGTGGTTCTTAATACTTTCGATTTAAATTCTTTTGCTCTTATGCCTTTATGTCAAGTACTTAATGATCTGTAAATGAATACTTACATGCACTAAGGGAACTGCTATTAAAAGAACCCTGAGTTGAATGCCTGTGTAATCTAAGAATCCATTTGTAAAGTGAATAAGCACCCCCTAATTTAATTCATATTTAAGTTTGGATTTTTGATATTTGACTCTTTAGTAGGGCAAAAGCAACATAACCAAATCCACACAGAATTATAGGCGATAGAACTGGACATAAATGCAAGAGATTTTCTAGACCAGAGGTTCCCAAACTTATTTGGTCTATTTCACCCTTTTCAAAAAAAATTACTCAGCACCCTCCTAGGAATCTACTTTCTTTAAACTTTTAATGTGTTTTTTTTTAATTTGCATCACTTGAAATATTTTATATATTTTATATATCTATACATTTGTTTATATATTTTATATATAATTTTTATATTTATGTTTTTAATGATGCATATTAAATTTAATAATTTATTAAAAATTTATGGTTACCACTTCTAGGGCTGTATCCTAAAGATATCACACAACTGGGAAATGGCCCCAAATATACAAAAATAATTATAGTAGTTCTTTTTGTGGTAGCAAAGAATTAGAAATCAAGGGGATGCCCATCAATTGGGGCATGGCTAAACAAGTTGTGGTATATGAATGTAATAGAATATTCTTGTGCTAAAAGAAATGGGGAAGATACAGACTTCATAATAACCTGGAAAAACTTACATGATATAATGCTGAGTGAGCGGAGCAGAACCAGGAGAACATTATACACAACCACAGATATATTGATTCTGTGATTACTAATCTTGATAGACTTGAATCTTCTCAGCAATACAAGGTTCAAAGACAACTCCAAGGGAGTCATGATGGAGAGAGCTATCTAAATCCACAGAAAGAACTATGGAGTCTGAATGCATATTGAGGCAAACTATTTGCTCTCCTTTTTTTTTTTCTGTTCTCTCTCTCTCTCTCTGTTTTCTTTCTTCTTTCTCATGATTCATTCCACTGGTCATAATTCTTCTTTACAACTTGAATGTTTTATAAATAAGTTTAATGCAAAATTATATCTAAAAATATATCAGATTCCGTGCCATCTTGGAGGGGGGAAGGGACGAAGAAAACCTGGAATTCAAAATCATGTGGAACTGAGTGTTGTAAACTGAAAATAAGAAATCTTAATTTAAAAAGGAAAATGATTATGGTTTTTATTAATTTAAATTTTGATGATGCAATATTATGGCATTTAACCATATAATATCATATTTTAAACAACTCATTAGATGAGCATATTCCTGCTGATGCATGCTGGATTTCCCAACAATGCAAGACACATTCACTTGCCAATACTTGCTTGTTGATGAACTTGACCACTGCTTGGTTATAACTTCCATTTTGTGTGTTTATTCGGAAAATAATGTAATTACTATCACTTTAACTCTGTTACACAACAGATGAAATGTGTAGGAATGTTTTTTTTTCAAAATTTTCTTGTCTTCTTTTCTTTCCTTATGCTTCCATCCCCAACCCCCTTAGTTTTATTCAATGCCCTCCAATTGCACCTGAGGCTACTACTCACCCCTGGATCATTCCAGCACTTCCCAGAGAGCAGTATCACCACTTTGGGAACCTATGTAAGATATTGTAAGTGGCTTTTCCAAGATAACACAGAAAGCATAGTAGTGAGCATAGTTGCAAAATGTTTTACAAAAGAAAAGCATTTTTGCATCAATAAATCAGTTTATACAACTCAAGTTTTCCATAGCAGGATATAGAAAAAAAAAACTTTTTAATAGGTTATATTCAATATTAGTCTGAATCAATGATTCTACTCTAGAACCAATTTCCCATACTCAGTATATAAATCAATCAGAGAAAAAGATAAATAGATCATTGCAGCAAATATTAAAGATAATAATTTCAGACTTTGTTGTAGTCAATTAACAGATATCTATTAAATATCTATTAAATATAAGGCACGGTGCTAGGATTTTTTCCTATCCAACCACTTCCCATTTTGCCCAATATGCATTAATGTTGTCTAGCAGAAGCTTTACATTTTTAAATTCCTTCTTTTGCTGTACGCCAATTATTATATTATTTTAGGCAACCTTGATCCAACTGGATCTCTTGCCCTCACCGCTAATCCTCTCTTCTCATTTGATATTTGCCTTTCCTCTCCCCCTCTTCAGCTAGTCATGTTCCTTAGTTTTATGTTTCATTTTGTGTCCCATTTTGAAAAGAATTTATTGCATTGTCTTCATTATTCATTTTCTTTTTTCTGTTTTATGCTAGAACCTCATTCTTTGATTCATGATTTCTAGAATTATCTGTTCTCTCTCATTTCTCTTTATTCTTCATTCTATCAAATCTTCCATAGCATCCATTCTAGGCTCCAACATCTAGGCATTTTCTGCCACTAGCTTTTAGAATTTGTCCTATTTCATTTCCAGAACAATGACAATTATAGTTGATGTCAGAACGGACACTGTTAGATAAAAGGGCCACACCCCTCACTACATCCCTGGTTACCCATCCCGTCACTGACCTTTAACCTCTGTTGACTTTTTTTCTATATTTCCCTGTATATCTTCTACCTGTGTTTATGCTATCCCACTCTTCCAGGTGTCAGTTACCCCCCAGGGATTCAAACCCCTTCTCTTCCAGGAAAAGTAGACTTTTCGGTCACCAAAACCCCCAGCCTTCATCCAGTGTAAGATTCTTGTCTCCCCACACCAATTATTTCTCTTCATTCACAAGAAAATTTGTCAGTGAGCACCTTCTTACATCCAAAGTAAGGCCTCATTTCTTTCCCCTTCCTTTCAAACCTTTGCCCCCTACTCCTCACCCAATCCCCAGTAAACTATTCTCTTTCTGAGACAAAAGAGATCATTCCCTCATTCCCTTGAATTGATCCTAGTGCATCACTTACTCCTTTCTATCCCCCTGCTCCTCACATCCTTTTATATACTCTCTAGTATTATTACGTACTCCCACAAAAGAAACATTCAACTGCCAGAAGGATGTTGCCAGGTTCTGTTGATAATACCCACCTGTTCAATTTTTTACCAAAAATTACCAAATTTCTGCCTTCACCCCTGTTTCCTTGTGTACATTTAAAAAGGAGTCTCTTATTTGCCTCTCTGTTGCTGTATTTTCCTTCTGCAATTTTGCTATCTTGGGTGTTTGAAAGTGAAAGTCTTCCAACCTAATATAACATAGAAGATTAGAAAGAGAGATCTGTAACATGGGGGAGAAGGTCAACCCAGAGCCCCCATAGATGAAACACCTGTGGTGAGACTATATGGAGGAGACTATATGGAGGAGACAGAAGCAGCAGAAGCTTTGGGAACTTTGGGAACTTTCAAGCCAGACATGGTAAAGAGACCTAGCAAGTGGTCACAAAGAGATTATAGGGCACTGCTATGCCAGCACTGGATGCAGGACTGAATGCTGTTTGACAGCACCATTTCCTATCCCCAATTCTGGGTTATAGTTCAAGGGCAGAGAGATGTACTTTCAGTCAAAAGAGAGCAGTCAAATTGAGGGGTGACTTTGTTCATTGCTCGCATACACTTCTGGCTCATTGCTCAGGGTCAGGGAGGAGCACTTTAGATCAAGAGCAACTGAAAACCTGAGGAATAGTATCACTTTCAGCCCCAAGGGATTAAGGACACTGAGGAACAGTATTGTCTTTTGCCCAAGGTAAAAGGGGGCCTGAGGAGTAGTATTGATTGCAAACCTAACTGATAATAGGCCCTTTCTCGGTAATAACTAGAGAGAAGACCTCTGCCCCGATCATACCACATCAGAAGCACAAAAACCCTCCAAACTCCCAGAAGTAGATCTGAAAACAGCAGTGTGAAAAAGCCTGAAGATTGAGAGAGTGGTCCACACAATACACCCGCATACTCAGAACAAAGCACAATATTAACATGAAGTTCCACATCAAGAAAAATGGTGGAAAAATGAGCACACAACAACAAAAGAACCTGACCATAAAAAGTTACTATGGGGGGGGGAAGGAAAGATCAAGGCACAAACTCAGAAAAAGAAAATGAAGTCCAAACAGTTACAAGAAAGACTCAAAAGAAAAAAAAGTGAATTAAATGGAAGATCACCAAAATTCCTGGAATAGCTAAAAATGATTTTCAAAATCAAGTAAAAATGGTAAAGGAAAATAAGGCAAATAAATGAAAGAAAAGGAAGAAAATTACGAAACGATAAATAACAGCTTGGTGAGGGTACAAAAATACAGAAGAAAATAGCACCTTAAAAACAGAACTGACTAAAAGGAAAAAAGGATTTTTTTAAAAAAATCACTGGTGAAAATTACTCTTTAAAAAGAATTGATCAATTGGCAAAAAAGCTCAATGAAGAAAAAAAATGCTGAAAAATTAGAATTGGGCAAGTGGAAGCTAATTATGTCATGAGACAGCAGGAAACATTAAAACAAAAGAATGAAAAAAAAAGAAAATGTGAAATATTTTATTGCGAAAACAACTGACCTGGAAAATACATTGAGGAGAGATAATTTAACAATTATATGGTTACCTAAAAATCATGATCAAAGAAATAATTTAGAAATTATAGTTCAAGAAATCGTCAAGGAAAACTGTGCCAGTAACATCAATCCAAAGAGTAAAATAGAAATTGAAAGAATCCACTAATGACCACCTGAAAGAGATCCCAAAATGAAAACTTCCAGGGATATTACTGGAAAAATTCCAAAACTCTAGTTTAAAAATAACAAAAAAAACCCCTTCATCCAGGAACAACAAAAAAAACATTCAAATATCATGGTGCCATAGTTAGAATCATACTAGGTTTCTGAGCTTCCACATTAAAAAAGTAGAGGTCTTGAAATATGATATTCTAGAAGGCAAAAGAGCTTGGAGTGCAAATAAGAATAACCTCCCCAGTAAAATTGATAATAATTTTTCAAAAATAAAGATTATTTATTGAAATAGATCACTTGCAAGTATTAATGATGCAAAACCAGAGAGAAATACAAAATTGGACTTTTGAAATATAATACTTGAAATGCTCAAGAGAAGCACAAAAAGATAAATGTGAAAGAGAAATCATAGGGAACTAAAAGGGTTCAACTGTTTACCTTTCTATATGGGAAGATGAAAAATGTATCTTCTAAGTAGTTTATTATTATTATTAGGGAAATTAGAAAGATTCTGCAAAGAAAGAAGGTCCAGGAATGAGTGGATTATGTTTGGATGATGTAATTAAATAGATAGTTGAGAAGATCGGACCCTGGGAGAATGGGGACAGGGAGGGATAATGGGGAAAAGTTTTTCACATGAAAGAAGTAGAGCACAAGGAAGAACTTTTATAGTAGAGGGGAAAGATGGTGTCCGTGTGGCAGGGTAGGCAATATTTGAACTTCACTTGGAGTTAAATTGTTTCAAAGAGGATAGACAGACACATAGACAGACAGACAGACACAGATAGATAGACAGATAGATAGATAGATAGATAGATAGATAGATAGATAGATAGATAGCAATGTCTGTGTGCATGTGTACACACTCAATTAGTAATAGAAATCTTATCAAAAAAGGAAGTAGGAGGGGGAGGGGAAGAAGAGAAATGAGAGGAGGGGAGAGAGAGGGAGAGAGACAGAGACAGAGACAGAGAGACAGAGAGAGAGACAGAGAGGCAGAGAGAGACACAGAGAGAGAGACGGACAGATAGAGACAAAGACAAAGAGACAGAGACAGAGCAAGACAGAGAGAGAGACAGACAGATAGAGACAAAGACAAAGAGACAGAGACAGGGACAAAGAGCCCGACAGAGAGAGAGAGAGAGAGAGAGAGAGAGAGAGAGAGAGAGAGAGAGAGAGACAGAATTGGATTGTTGCATTTAACCATTATATGGCTTGGTGTTTGTAACTGTGTTTTTGTTTTGTTTTAACTGGAGGGAATCTGTGGAGTTTCTATATTCTTGGCAATTTTCTTATATTATTTCCTTCTTTGTTGTCTTAACATTTTTTGGGGGCTGTTGTTCCTCTGGGAGAGCTATGATGCTAAAGTTGAAGGTAAATCCTATCTTTCAGTTCAGAACGTTTTGATTGCATAGTTAGCATATTTTCTTTTAATGTTATTGGGTTTTTTCAAATTTTCTTCTAGGTTGCACCTCGTTTCTGTGTATTTGCATCTCCCATCTCTTGTTCTCTTTAGTTTCATGGATGAAGTTTCTCATTGCAGATGGAAGTATTTTTTTTTCCTATTCTGTTAATTATTTTTGTTATTCATGATAGGAATTCTCCCCTCTTAATTCTCCTTTCTCTTTTAAACCAGTAAGGAATAACATATAGTGGTTCCATGTTCTTCTCAAATTCCACAGGGTTCTCTCTTTCATCAAGTGTTGGATCACAACAACAGAGTCACAACAAAAAGGCAAGTAAGAGACTAAGAAAAAAAATCAGCAATATTCCTATTTTATATTATATATATTCTATATTATATATATTCTGTATTATATATATTTTATATTAGTTACTAGAATTATGTTACCCTTAAATAATGGAGGTTGTCAGAATGAGAAATTAATTTTAAAGGGGGGAAACAAATGGTTCAATCTTAGATATGCCAGAACTGGGGGATATATTTCATTTTTTAATTATTAGGATTATTTTTATTATATGGTTTATTAATAAATGAAGGCAAATTAGTAAACAAGCTATCTAAAGGGTGTAACCTTGAGTCTATTTATTACTGTGGTTGTTGCTATCATTGCTGGTGTTGATCTTTCTGTCTGGATTTGACATTTTATCAGTATTGAGAACCCACAGTGCTTAAAAGCCCTCTACCAATCCAGGTAAGTAACTTTCCTGCAGTTTATGGTTGTGTGGCAAACTGAGAAGTTAAGTTCACTAGGTTACTCAGTAAGTGTGTCACTTAATGGACTTAAAGTCAAGTGTTCCTAACTTCAAAGCCAGATCTCTCTTTATTTTACATACAAGCTTTCTAAATTATTGCGCTCCATAACTAAATGAATGCATTTTTGTGTTTCCAAAGCTCACACATTTTAGTTAGTCGAAAGTTGAGTATTGAGAACAGCCAGTGGCTAAACTAAGGATAAGAGTAACTTTGAAATGAATTTGGCACAGATGCCCATGTTAATGACATCTATGCTGTGAAGCCTGAATTAAAAATGATTCCATTATTCACATCTTAGGAAAAATAGGCAAATATTTTACAGTCCACAATTCCTTTCCAAATATATCTAGCCCCCTCTGGCAGCCCTAGTGATGAGAAAAGTAGGAGAATGAGCAAAGATTTGCTCATGTAATGGCAGTAAGAGCAGACAGAAATAGATAACCAGACCTCCATGGCTTTTATTAGGATATTTAATGGCACAATTGATTTTATCCAGCATAAAACATAGGAATCACATGTTCATAAACATACCTTCAGGAAATAGAATTGTTCAACACTATCCTATTAGTATGTGGTTTCGGAGGGCCCTCAGCTCTCTTTTCCTTCTTCACTTCACTTAAGACAGTCTCTTGGGCAGTTACTTGGCACAATGGATGGAGCACTGAAACTGGAATCAAGAAATTCCGGTTCAAGTTTGGCCTCAGATACTTATGAGCTATGAGGCCCTAGAGCAAGTCATCTGGCCCTCTTAAAGCCTCAAAAGGAAAAATATTAGCACCTATCTAATAGAGTTGTTGTGTGGATAAAATAACTAAGGGCACAGATAACCATATTTGTGAGTTTTGTAATGACAGACTTTTTTTAATCTTTTTTTATATCCTCAGCACTTAGCTCAATGTCTGATACAATATAAGTGCTTAATAAAAGCACTTGCAAATATGTTTTAAAAATAATTTCTACTAGATTTGCACTAAAACACCACAAATCCACTGTATATAGAGTACAAGTTCCAAAGCTTTCATTCCTCCTGATGGGAAGCAACTATAGATACTGATTCCTACAGACATAAAGTTTGCAAATTACTGTTATGAATGCTCTTAAACAAAGTAGAAAAATAGCATCAAAAAAGGAGACAGTTTAAATTTCTGCCCTTGAAGAAAGGACCTAGAAATCATTGTCAGGCTCATGTGAAGGGGGAACACTCTATCATTACATTTTTGAGGACTTGTTGCATATAACCATAGGGTTCAAAGCCCTGATGTTGCTTAGAATTTGAGGGTTTGGGAATCAAAGAAAGAAAAGTCTGAAGATGTGTAGAGATATTAGCAGGAATGTTTATTACAAGAAAACTTACTGTAGGGGGGAAGGAAACAGGTCCTTTCCTCCCTCCCTCCCTTCCTTTTTCCTTCACCCTTTGTTCCTTCATTCCTTCTTTCCCTTCTTTCCCAAGGAATATACTAACACAATTCAGTATCTGTTTTAAGGATATATTCCCAGGGATTGGCTTCATGCTCTTGGTGTACAATTTGTGGGCCTTATCCTTCTTTCAAAATTGCACAAATCTTAGATAAAAACTACTAGAAGCTTTAGTCAAAATTAAGTTTTGCAATGGGAGAAGTGTTTTTAAAATGTATCCCCAGTATTGTATAAAGACCATAATCATCTGATCTCATCAGTTTTTCTTTAATAGAACAATATTCTATTCTAAACTATTGACAAATATGTCTAACTTCATGCATTTTGGAAATCAGATTACCAGTTTAAAACATGAATATTGCCTTCAATTTTGAAGATATAGTAAAGAGAAATAATACGTTTTTTCTTTTATAGTATTCTAGATTGTCACATTTTAAGATTATTTATTGGAAATATGACATGGCTATAACACCAAGAAACTACAACCAATTCCTTTGAAGTAAGAAATAAAGTTCCAGTAGTGCCAGATTGAAGATGATTATTTTTTTTATGTTTCTTTCTGAAAAGGTCCAATAATACATGGTAAAAGGAGCACAGCATCAAGCCTTCCCTCCATTTCTTAGAGCCTCTGTCATTTTGTGAATGAAGGTACTGCGTTTTATATATAATGACCATCGAATAGGTTGTTCCTATTCAAATAACATTGATTCCATAAGCATTTATTGAATGCAAACCATATGTCTAGTTAGTGCTAAGTGTTTGTGCATCACAAGAAGTGCAAATGTTGAGCAATACAATAGTAGTACCAAACATTGCTTATTCAAGTGCCAATATGTCAGATTCCAATAGATGATCATAATAGAAATTTTGATAGATCATGTTGTTGGAAAACAAGCTTTGAATGTTGATCCAGATGACTTGAGTTTGAATCTTGTCTATTCTGCTACCTATAGCTTGCCTGACTTATGGGCAATATAGAATAATAGTAAATAGGGCAGTGGATTTAGATACTTAAAGGCTGTATGATTAGGCAAGTTATTAATATCTCTATAGCTAAAATTCCTCAACTATGTAATAAGAGGATAATATTCTATGGCTTTTAATATCTCTTGCAGCTCTAGGTCTATGATCTTACGAAGTCACATAAATCCTAGGTCTTTAGTTTCATCCTTTAAAAAGTAGGGATTGTTCATTAGACTATTTTAAGGTACCTTTCAGCTCTAAATCCTAAAAATACAAAGAACACACACACATATGTATAACAAATTGTAAAGCATTAGAATACAAGAAATCAACTAAAAAACTAAAGTATAACACAGTTTAACTATTTAATAATTTATGATTTGAAAATACTTCAGAATGTGAAGGGTAAACCCCTTCACAACTCTGAAGACATTGTACTTACTGACATAATTAACAATTAATTTTCTACTGAAAGGACCTTGTTAAGAGAAATTTCTGGTTGAGGATGACTGATATTCATATAGTGCTTTAATGTTCACAATGTACACTATATCATTTGAATTAAAACAACCCCATAAAGTAACTACTATAGGTATAACATTTTTCAAATGTGACAAGTGAAATTTCAGAGAAGTTAAATAACTTTCTGAAGTTTACATAACTGACAACTGTGAAAGGTAGAATTTGAAATCAAATCTACCTTGACTCTAAATATGGACAACTTATATTACATTATTGTGGTTTATAAACATTAATTCATTCATTTTCTCATTCTCTCAAAGAGCACTTATCTAGTACATCCTAAATTCTGATCTTTATAAAATATTGAATAAAACACAGTCCTTTCTCTAAAAACACATACAACCTGGAAAAGAAATAAGATAGACATGAAAGTTTTATGACAAAATAAGCATCACAAATACATGAGATACCCTACAAAAAATGAAATGATAGTCTAAGGAAGGAAACTTTTTGCTTGTGAATGATCAAGGATTCTTCGATACTTGACATGAGAAAACTAAGGAAGGAAAATTTCTGCCTTTGGAATGACTGAGAGGAACCTTGAACTGTATTCTGAAGGAAGGCTGGATTGTAACAGACTGGGAGTCAAAAGAGGAGCTACACAGTGAATATTATGAACAAAGACAAGAAAGACATAGAAACATTAAAGAAATAGTGATGTGTCCTGTATCTTTAGCTACAACATGAAGTATGAGAAAGGAAGTAATATGAGATAAGCATAAAAGGTAGCATGGTGATTAGTTATTGAGGGTTTTGAGTGTCAGGCTAACGAATTTGTACCTTCTTTTTCAAAATACAAAGAGAAACATTTGCAGAGATGTGAGAAGTAGAATATCATGTCCAATTTGGCAACAAGAAGGATATATAAAGGAATAGAAATGATGATTTGTAGTTAAGAAGTACTTAGATGGGAAGAGTTAGGATGCTCTAGAAATTGTTGTAGCAAGAGGTAATGAGATCTTAAACTAGGGCAATGATAATGTACCTGATAAAGAGGAGATGAATGAGAGAGAAGTTGCTATGGTAAAAATGTGAGAACTTGGTATTTGAGCAGTCAAAAATTCCACTATTTAAGCAATTTAATGAGAGAATGGTTAAGCCACTAGTAGAAATATAGGATGTGGAGCAATGAACTTTATTTGGGGGAAATAAGCTTGATTCATTGTGGTCTGAGTATGTTGCTTTTGGTAGGGGTACTGATGGGACATGATTAGAACTTTGTAAACTTATCTGTTTCAATTGGCAGCAATATGAAAATATTTCACAACCATTCCACTAAAATATGAATTTCTTGAGGGTAGGAACTGTTTGTTTTTCTTAATATCTTCAACACTTAAGACAATACTGAAAGCACAGCAAATTTTTAAAACTTGTTTGTTGAAATAAATGGATTTTAGCCTTTGAATAAGGAAGCACCTCCATCAACTTAAACTATGTAAACCAAGTAAACTATGGTCCATATAATTAGGTTAATAAAACAGTTTTCAATTTTTAACAGGTCAGAGTATTCTTAATTTAAAATAGACTTGCTTTTTAATAAGAAGTAACATCCCTCAACTTAAATTTGTTTTCAAGAATAGAGCTAGGAAAGAAGGCATGACTTTGTCTCAAATATCTTAAGGGAGGTGAGAAGATGGGTAAAGATGCTAGCAAGTGAGGTTTTTTATTTTGTTTACAGAGGCAGGGTGGTTATGGGCAATCTGGTCTGAATGGAAATAGTGCATATAATATGATAATATTAATATAATATGATATGATATATGATGTGATGTGATTTGATATGATATGGTACAATATGATATAATATAATGTAATATAATATAATATAATTTATATAATATAATATAACACTAATGTAATATAAGATAAGATATAATGGCATAGAATATAATATGATATAATACGATGTGATGTGATGTGATGTGATATGATATGACATGACATGATATGATATGATATGATGATAGGATAGGATAGGATAAGATGATAGGATAGGATTGGATATGGCATGACATGAAATCCTAAATCTATAGTTGCCTCCAACCCCTCTCCTGATCTTCAGGTCTTCATTACATCATTTGCGTGATCAACAAGTCCTTCATGTCCTATTGGACATTTTAAATCAGCTTTCTCATAGGCATCTCAAATTCAGTGTGTCCAATATAGAATTCTTTACATTTTCCCAGAAAACTCCCTCTCTTCTTATCTTCTCATTTTCTATAGAGGTTACCACTCTCCCTCCAATCACTAAAGTTTGGAATCTTCAGGCATCTTCAAACCTTCATTCTTCCTCAACACACATCCAATCAGTTGCTATTGCTTTTACCTGGAAAATTTGTCTTGTTGGTTTCTTCATTTCTCAACTCAAATCATAATCCAAATAATTCAAATCCTAGTTGCTTCTAAACTGAATTGTGCCAATAACTTTCTAGTTGGTCTTCCTGACTCAGATTTCTTCCCTCTCCAAATCATCATCTACAAAGCTGTCAAAATTGATATACCTAATACACAGGTCTGACCATGCCACTCTACTATTCAGAAAGAAAAAAAAAATCCAGTGTTCCTAATTACCTCTAGTATATGTTAAAAATTCATCTGCTTAACTATGACATTCTTGGAGAAGCCACTAGCCAGGAAGGTGCTACTGGATAACAAACAACTTCTGACTGTGAGGATCAAGGTGAGCTGGAATTTGCAAGCACACATCATTCATGTGCAAAAAGGAATTTCCCTTGAAAACAGGTGGCAGACTTCAGTTCTAGGTGTATCTCTTCCTCCCAAAAATTGATCGGCAGTATGGATCATGAGTTCATAGCTGAAAGACAGAAAGGGCTTCAGAACTATCTCAATGTAGTCACAACAAATTATATATTGTCTAATTGTAAACTGGTTTAGAAGTTTTTAGACCTCAACAACTATTGTGCAAAATATAATGAAATTTCTTTGCAGCAGGTTTCAATGTTCTTTCTATCAGAACCAAAATGGAGGTGGTAGAATGAAATTACTAGGGCTTTTCTGCTATTTCCAATTTAATCAGATCACTTGTGATTTCACTTTGTGAGATGAATTGAAATAGCAAGCTAGATCTTCTAAATTCTAGGTCAGAAGGCTTCATATCTGGGCCCTTATACCTCTGTTGTTTAATCATGTGGCTGTGTCCCTTTACTTTCATTTTATTATACTGGTGCAAGGCTGATTCCTCAGTTACCCAACGGCTCTATAATTTTAGTAGGGTTTTAGAGGAATGTCTTCAAATCTTTAAAAGAAGTTATATAATGCAAGCACATGCACATATATATATATATGTATGTACACATGTATACATATATACACATATATGCATACTACACACACACACACACACACACACACACACACATACACACCACTCATGGAATGAGAGATTCACAGTATTTATTCTTTAAAAGTTACATAGAGGAATGTTCTAGGTATATAAAGGGGAGACTTTAATAAGTTATTTTCTTACCTAACACATTCTCCAACCTCAGTCATGGAGTTTGGAAAAAAATTCAATGGACTAAGTCTATTCAACTTTATTATTTTTTCTCCTTTCCCCAACCCCACTAGAAAGAGAGAATCAAAGACAATTATTTTTTTTTTTTGTTCAGGAGTGTGGAAGAGGAAGTTGTATCACTGAAAGAAACCAGAAGAATTGCTTTGATATTAGAGAGATATTTAGGAGATTGCAGTACCAATGAAGTCCAGGTGGAAAAAAAATAAATTATCAAGAAGGAGGGAATGCTGGTTAAAAATTAAAAAAAAAAACTTCTTTGAAAATGAGCAGGTCTTCAGTAAGTTTTTTTAGAACAGTTACATTAGATTAGTGGGGGTAGAATATAGATTTCAAAAAATGAAAGGGGAAATTGGTTACAAAGAAGGAGTGTTATTCAAGTATTAGTATGTCAGAAGGATTGGAAATTGTAGAGTACTCTGCTGGGGACACACATTAGGACACAATTAAAATAGTTCAGACAAAGGAGCCCAAGGCCTAAAGTACTGCGGGGGCAAATATGAAAGAAGCTGTGAAATTATGTCTGTCCAATGCTTTTACCTTAGAGTTGTATTTCCCCTCCATATAATTTCCTAGTTTGATAATATCTGCATCATGTTTCATATTTGTCATATTCATTAATCATGTCATATGACTGTAGGATTTAGAGTCATAAAATAATTGAAAAATTATTTAGTTTAACTCCCTCATTTCATAGGTGAAGAAACTGGAATCTAAGTGATTTAGTTAAGGTCATGCGTGCAGAAAGTGATAGTCCTGGGACCCTTTGACTTCAGATCCAGCGCACTTTCCTCTGCATTGCTCTGTGTCATTTGAAACATTTAGCTGAGTTTTGGTGGGGGGGACCCTGATTTTGAAAAGATTTATACAGCTTTAGCTCTATTGAGGCAGAATAACATACAAACTCATCAAATAAACCAAAAAATCAAGTAAAAAGCAATTTTACCTCACAATAAAGTCCTACAAGAGACAGCATAGTCTAGAATTAGTCACACTTGCTATAGAATTAGAGAGTCTGAGTTTAACTTCTGGCTCATTTACTTATTACCTATGTGGTCAGCTGTCTCTTAGTTGCATTCCTTATCTTTAGTAAACACTTCGGTAATGAAGTTTTAGACAGTTTTCTGGAGAAGGATGAATAAAGTAACCTAATAGTTAAATGGGATCACACCATAGGTATGTGACAGAAGCCAATGTGAACACAGGTCTTCCTGAATCCAAGCCTAGACCTCTGTCTGCTACTCCATGCTGCTTCCATGCAAACAGATTAACATTTTTGAGATTTTGTATATTGATTATTTACTAAAGTAAAGCACATTCTTGATAAGGTTAGAATCAGTGGCTAATTGCAATTTGTTTTTAGACTATTACGTAGATCCTAATCTAATACGAGTGAATTATGGTGAAAATGAACTGGAAAATAATGCCAAGGGCTTTCCAATTATATTTCATATTACTATCGGGACATAGAAATATTATTTAGCACTGCTAAATGGGATGTCATGCTCAGGTGATACATACTATTATATCTAAAGTCAAACACAAACAAAATAGCCTAAACTGCAAAAAAATGGTAAAGTATCATTTTCCAAATATTCACTTATAATCCATATGATTGATACTTAAAGTTAGAAACTTTAC
This sequence comes from Trichosurus vulpecula, assembly GCF_011100635.1. NCBI lineage: Eukaryota > Metazoa > Chordata > Mammalia > Diprotodontia > Phalangeridae > Trichosurus > Trichosurus vulpecula. The sequence continues at coordinate 323,477,165 of NC_050576.1, read as the reverse complement.
ATAATAAAATATGCACCTGTCTTAAGTATTAAAAATATTCAAAGGCATGAAAAGATAAACATCTGGCAATATGCCCGTATTCTTCATGTATTCCTACATAGAACATCACATCAGGTACATGCAGGAGGTGTGAATAAAATGTTTGTACTGGGATTCTAAACCACCATGGCACTTAATAATTAATTGGTGTTGACAAAATGGGTGTCAGAAAAACAAAAAAAAAACCAGAGTGAATATCTTTTGTTCAACTCCCAGTCCCATTAAATCTTTCAGACAGAACTTCCTTTGTGGAAAATTTATAAATCCCTCTTTCCCCTTTAAAACAGTAGGTGTCCCTTATATGGGCTATAACTCTTGCATAATTGGGGATTCTAGGACTCTTTCCAAATTTTCTACGACAGGCATAATTTTTCAAGAACACATCTGCCATAAGCATAGAAAAAAATCTCAGAACAATTATCCCCAAGAACTAAATCATGTGATTTATGCAGTGAATATAATATGAGCAAGAGGAACTTGTTTTGTATTTTCTTCTTTTCCTCACTATGTATTTTTTGTTCTTTTCTTTTTTTATGTCTGCTTGGACTTTTGTCCCCTTCTCAGAATACCCAATATAAAATTGTTTCTCTTGTGACTTTTCTTATCTTTTCATGCTAATTTATTTATGAAGACTTGGGGAGCCCTGGAAGCAAAGGATAAAGAGGAAAAAGATACTTTTAAAAATTGTTTAAACCAACTTTCATTTAAAGCTTGAAATTAGAAAGCTTTACTTGAAACTGCAGGTATTTTCTATAAATATGTATGTAGTGTATCCATCATGAGTGTTTGGGTCAGTCTCAATTTACCCATCTTTCTTGGGACATTATTTTTCTTGCCATAATCAACTTCATTTAGGTGAGTATTTCTCCCTCAAAAGGCTAATATAAATAAACAATACATTATTTTAGCTAGTGGAAAATCTCCCTTAACCTCTCTGAGAGATGTTTTATTATCATCGCTAGAACTTTTATACCATTTAAGGGTGAAAATGCAGTGATTTCAAATTCATCTTTTACACAGCTTCCAGCATGACTTTCCTTTCAGTCAGTCAGTCAGTCAACAAGTATTGATTAAGTGGCTGTTAGGTCCTACATGCTGTACTAAACACCAAGGACACAGAGAAACTCTAACTCTCTATTGCTGATAGGATAAAATATTTTTTAAGTTTTTTTTTTCCACTTCATACACCTCACATCTAGGCACCTTCCTATCTCTCCAGTCTTCTAAGAATATATTTCCCATCCATGAACTCTTGATGTTTTTCAAACAAAGCAGTCCATTTCCACTTCTTATTTTCTCTTCTTTTCCACATCTGTTCCCTATGTCTTGAATTATTTCTCTGTTTACTTCTTTTTCTTTGTTTCCCTGGCTTCTTCAAGATTCAGTTCAAATGCTCCCTTACCCAATCCTCATAGAGGTTAGAGACTGATCTCATAAGTTTAATTCTTAAGTCTTTCATATATTCTATCTGCATTGTTTATGTAGTTGCTTATTTACATGTTGTCTTCCATTAGAAGATAAGATTCTTGAGGGCAGGGGTTATTTTTACATTTGTTTGCATCCACTGAGCTTAGTAGTACTGTCATACAGTAAGGGCTTAGTGAATCAAGGTGTTGATAAATTGATTGGTCACACAAACTTTGTATCCTAAACATTGATAGTAAGATTTAAAGGTTCCGATTCAGTTGTGGGAAATGGTATCCACAGCATGAGTTATTGCTTTATAGAATATCCTTAGGAACACGTCTTTATAGATTCACAAAAGCTCCAGGGAAGGCAGCCAAGTGTTGCCCCAAGTCCTCACATATACCACATATACTTTTTAATACAAGCAAGCATAGCATTTGCTGTTTCTGATTTTATATGATTATATGAAATAATAGAACAATTGGAAATGAATATTACATAGGCAGATGGAAGATGGACTATGAGCAAGTTGCAATGTATAGCGAATGAAGAACAGTAGTAAATTCTGTCATCTGGAAATGTGTGTCAGAACAAAAAATGCGGGCTGATTACATGGTGAACTACAGGTCTATAGCTATGAGGTTCTATTGGTATTCTTTGACTATTAGGAGAAATCAAAGGAAGTTTTCAACATATTAGAGAAAAATATGGTTCTCCTTTAGGTGAACTTATGAGAGGACATGAATAAGAGTTGCAAAAGATGGGCAGTATTAAATGACTTTCAATTTTCATTGTTGTAACATCCACATTGATGATATAACAGATTCACTTGAATGTTTATGAATCTGCATTGCATCTAACTATTGTAATTTTCACTTCTAAGTAGAGGTAGCCTTATGGAGTAGAAAGATCATTGGACCAAGAATCATAAGACCTGAATGCTTATGACAGCTTTGCAATTTAGTAACTGCACAACTTGGGAAGTCATTCAAATTTCCTGCTGAGTAAAATGTGATGTTGATTCCTATGTATCTCATAGTGTAGTTGTGAAAATCATATGAGATAATATAATATGAAAGTGCTTTGTAAGTAATGAATGCTGGGTGTTATTTTCACTCTTATGGACATATCAAATAGGCCACAAATATTATAAAATCACAGTTCTCAACCTAGAAGGGACTTTAGAGTTTGTTTACTCCAACATTTTCATTTTACAGATGAATAAACTGAAACTCAGAAATTTAATTAATTGTCTGGGGTTACAAGCTCTACAACTGAAGTAAGACTTGAATCTGGTTCTTCTGACTCCAGAGTCAGAATTTGTTCCAAAGGCCCATGTGGTTCTCAGAATATGGATTGTTAGAGAGACACCTTGAATGTGCTACAACCAACAACCTCACTATTTTTTTCCAATTTTATTTTATTTTAAACTCATGAGCCAAAACACAAATACAGAATAGAGAAATGGAACAAAACATATCATGAACTTAAATATTGAAACTTAAATATAAAAAAGAAAAAAAACATGTTATGTGCATAGCAGAACATGAGAGGATTCAAAACATATCACAATAGATTTTCATTTCAAGAAAGCCTATATGATAAATAATACATATTGTACTGAGAATTGTCCATCTTTTCTTTGCTTCCTTGTGAGTGTTCTTTTGTACTCTGCTGTGCACTATTTTACTTTGTTCTTTTTTTCCCTCCCCACACCCCACCCCTGAAGGCTACAATAAAGTTTAGATAAGTTTCTCCATAGCTATAGATATATACATACACACACACACACACATACACACACACACAGGCACACACACACACCCCTATACTTTCCCAAACATACTCTACTCCTGATCTTTGTTTTTATATTTGTGCATATCTTTGTTTCCTATCCTTCCTGATTTCTCTACTTTCCTTCTACTGACTACCTTGCCCTCCTATTACTTGCCTACCCCCCTCCAAGTATCCCTCCACTATCCTCCCATTCCCATAAATCTAAACACTCTTCTATACCCTCTTTTACCTATTCCTTCATTCTCACCTCTAAAAATTCCTGCCTTGTCATCTCCCCACTCTCTATAGCCCTACCATTTTATTTCTTCTAAATTTAGAAGACTTCTATATTCTTCATATATATATGTATATATGTGTGTATGTATATGTGTATATATATACATATATACATACATATACACACACACATACATACACACACACACACACACACATATATATATATATATATATATATATATGTATATATATATATATATATATATATATATATATATATATATATATATATATATGTAGTTCCCTCCTAAACCCATTCCCAATGAAAGTAGAAAGTAGGTTACCAGAACTACCAGCCCTCCTCTCCCATCTAATTCCTCTGTATCTTTTCTTTCTCTTGTACCTCTTTTGTATAAAATGGTTACTCTTTTTAGCTATTTCTAATTGATTTTACTTTTTAAATTTATATCATAATCAGGTTTACCCTCTCTTTCTTATGAGCTCACAAATTATTAATAAGAATCTTAGATATACATTTTACATTTTATGTTATATAAAAGGTAAACAGTCTGTCCTTATGAATCCCTTATAGTCAGTCTTTGGTATGTACCTTATGTTTCTCTTGGTTCTTGTATGTTGAATCTTCTATTAAGTTCAGGATTCTTTTAACAATGTCTTGAAAGCATGAGAGTTTATCAAATATCCATTTTTTTCATTAAAGATAATACTTAAATTTGCAGGGTATGATATTTTCAGCCAGAGCCCCAAGTCTTTGCTCTTTCATATATTGTGTTCCAAGACCAGCAGTCCTTTAATGTCTGTGCTTCTGGGTCTTGTGTAATTCTAATTGTGGCACCATCATATTTAAATTGTTTTAATCTTGATGCTTTTAGTATTTTATCCTTGTGCTCGGAGTTTTGGAATTTGACTATGATATTCCTATGAGTTTTCCTCATAGGATCTCTTTTAAGTAGTGTTCAATGGATTTGTTTTTTCTATTTCTACTTCCCTGCCATGTTCTAATGCTTCAGGACAATTTTCTTTAATTATTTCTTATATTATTGTATCAAGATTATTTTTTTGATTATAACTTTCAGCTAGTCTGATTATTTTTATATTTTCTCTTCTTGATCTATTCTCCAAATCTGTTGTTTTTCTTATAAGATGTTACACTTTCTCTTCTAATTTTTTTCATTATTCATATTTTGTTTAATTATTTCTTGATCTCTTATAATTTCACTGGCTTCACTTTGCCCAATTCTAATTTTCAAGGTGTCATTTTCCTCCTTGAGATTCTGGATCTCCTTTTGTAATTGGTTGACTTTCCTTTCACAATCTTCTTGTTTTTCTTGGATTATTTTATTTTGTTTTTACTTTTTCCTCAATTTCTGTCATTTGATTTTTAAAGTCTTTTTAAAGATTCTCTATAAATACTTTTTGGGCAGGTGATCATTTGTCCTTATATTTGGGGGTTTCTTTACTTCAATATCATCCTCTGAAGATGAACCCTGGTCATCTCTATTCCTGTAATGGGTTTCTGTAGTTGGATTCTTTCTCCTCTGTCTGTGTATTTTTTTTTTGTGGTAATAGCTTGATTTTTGTAACCACCAGTAGCCCTGGGGTATGGGAAATGGTGCGTCTTGCCCCAGATCTTCAGTTCTCCTCTCTAGCTTGCAACCAAAGGGAAAACTGCAACCTCCTGTAAGTGCCCAGAGCCAGGGGCTTTCTGTCCCCACTGCTTCTACACTCACCAGTCATGTGCTGGTTCCTTCTCACACCCACCACTCTTTGAAGCACAGGTGGGTGTGTGTTTCTCATCAGCAGATGTTCCCTCAATCTTCCTGGGCTCAAATGCCCAACTCCCCTCACTTTCCTGGGGTGAAAAGTTTCTGTGACTGGGGCCGAGGCAGCCTCTCAAACCAATTAAACCCAGGGCTTGCCCCTAGTTTTTTAAGTGGCTTGCAGCTTGTTGTTAAAATAGAATCTAGCCTAGAGGTATTTACTCCTCTCAGGCACCAAACCTCATCTGGATATTTTTCTTTGGATCTTCTCAAGTTGTCTCAAGAAGACCCTGGTTGTGTCCCTATTCTTCTTTGTTTCCACCCATATTTTGTTCACCCAAAGGTGCTATTTTAACTCTTTTGTGGGAGAAAATCTTGAGAGCTTGGAATTTTCTGACCTACTCCACCATCTTCTCAGAATCCTCTCTAACCTCCCTATTTATTTAGATTCTGCCTCTGCTTCTCATCAAGATTTAATTTTTCTTCTCTTTACGGTATTCATGCTATATCAGAAATTCAAAAAAAAACCTAGCTATGTTTAATAGATTTGACCTTCATTTATTAGCATGACCAATTTTAGTTGGTATGATTTAAAAAAACAACAACAATCAAACCTGTAATTGGAACATCAATAAAGTCTAAGTGCCAGGAAGTATTGTCTCTTCTCTGTTTTAAAGAGGCATGATAACACAATATCATTAAAGTTCAATCCTGTCAAAAGTAACTTTAACTAAATATCTATTTGATTCTTCTTTTAATCCTTTGAAATTAAGAGATGAAACACCAATACAGAGAAATGAATGAATTATAATAATTTTGCATCAACAGCTCAAGGACATGAAAATGAGGTAGTGTAGAATTTTTACTTTTCAATCAATGTCAGCAAATTTAAAATTCAAAGTGAAAATAGAGGTTCCCTCTCTAGGGCAATGGTGAGACAGTACCAGATTTAAATAAAACACAAATACTATATAGCCCTAGAGTCAGAGATGGAAAGCATTATGAAAAATTATCATTGTTTCTCATTTTCCTTTATATTTTAAATAAAAGTAAAACAATCTAGAAGAATGAAATAGATTTGGGAAATGTAAGACTACTGTATTGAATCTATAAAACCTTTAATCTGCTTATAGGACCCTTGCTGATGAAAAGAAGACAAGCAACCTACACCGCAGAGAAGTATCTCAATTCTCCCAATTATAAGGTGCCAAAGTTAATTTTCTTACGTCAATTCTCTGAGACATATTATTGTAATGCCATTAGAAACTACTTAAGGCCACATTCTGTAGAATATGACAGAGTTATAAAGACTCAATTTTTGTAGCATGTAGAGATTTGAAGAATGAATTAAAAATGCCCCCATTGGGATTTTAAAATTTAGACTTAATATACAATTTTGGATTATTAGTCTAACCCACCCTTTTCAGTGGTACTACAACCACCATCAGCTACATGGGACCATTGACCCAAAGCCTATGATTGCTTTCAGGTTCCCTACCTAGTATGCTGTGATCATAGCCATAGGGGTACTAGACATTCCTCTCTCCTCCTAGTATTATAATTAAAAACAAATTAAACAGCAAAAAGAAAGAAACAAAAACAACTTTACAGAAGATAGTATGTCTTCTTATAAAAATATTTTCAGGTCCAACTTCTCTCCTTCCCAAATCATCCATCACCCTTTGAGATGGTAAGAATTATGATGCTCATTATACATATGAAATCTTGTAAAATATATTTCTGTAATAGCAATATTCTGGGGTGGGGGAAGCAAGAGAAATAAAGGGCAAAATATGCTTCAATCTGCATTCTGAGTCCACCAGTTTCCTGTATGGAGATAGATAGCATTTTTCATCTTGAATCTTTTTGATTTGTTGTGGATCATTTTATAGATCACAGTTCCTAAGTCTTTCATAGTTGTTTATCTTTATGATAATGCTGTTAATGTGTTCATTGTTCTCCTGGTTCTGCTTACTTCACTTTGTATCAGTACACTTAAGTTGTTCCAGGTTGTTTTCTGAAACCATTCCATTAGTTATGATTTTTTACTACATCTTTTTTATGGAAAAGTTGGGGTACTATGAAATGTTGTTTACAATTGTCATCATTTTTAAATCTTTAAATTTCCATTGCAGTTTTTACAATTTCAAGTGAAGTTAAAACTTAGAGGATGTCTTCTGTTTTCCAAAATTAAGGAAAGACAGTCAAAGAGGAGTGGGAGAAAGACAGAAAAGTTTATCTGGCACATTGTAGGAACTTTTTGAGTTCAATTGATATGGGTGACAAGCTTAGAGATTTTTAATTGATCTCTAGAAGAAATTAGACATCAGGCTATAACTTCTACAGTGAAGTGTTGTGTGTGTTGCTGTGCCTTTGTGATTCAGAAATGTTAAAATGTATAACACAATTTCTTTGACTATTTTTATGATGATAAAGTCTGGTTGCATGGATCTGGAATAAAAGTAAATTTCCAGGTCATTTTCACCAAATATTTTGGAATTTAAAATTATTTACAAATATAAATCAATGAACCTATTAAAATAGAAATAATAGTACTTAAATATTTTTTACCTTTATACTAATTTCCTAGCTAATCATTTCATTTTTTTTCTAAATTAAAAAAGTCATCAGGATTAGCTACCATCACACTGTCTTGCAGAAATCTGGATCTCCTTTTCTAATTGGTTGACTTTCCTTTCATAATCTTCTTGTTTTTCTTTGGTTATTTTATTTTATTTCTTTTACTTTTTTCTCAATTTCTGTCATTCGATTTTTAAAGTTCTTTTAACAATCCTCTGTAAATTCTTTTTGGGCAGGTGATGTACAAATGAGGGATAGCTGAAAAGTAACAATTCTATTGTAAAGAGTTTCCCATTTTATTAAAATTTTCATCTAATGCTTGACTTTTGGTGACTCAAAAACATAGTGTATCTTTGATGGCTTGAGAAATTGTCTTTAAAGTATTTGAAGTCGTTTGAAATCTGAAAGACACAATCAAATGTTTTTGAATTTCCTTAAAACTTTCTCAAAAAGAATGACCTAGAATAGAGCTCTAGGGTAAATACTTATTGAAAATGGGACATGTGCTACTATGAAATAAACTGAATCTGGAAGTAGTAAATTTGGAGTTCTTAAAGCCTGATTGGCCACTTGTTTGGGATATACTAGGAAGGATTCTTCTCCATGGCTGGGTTAAGTTAGGTGGTTTCTGAGGCCTAGTCCAGCTCCGAAGTACAAAAAATACTGGGCCTAGAATAAGGAACATCTAAGTGCAAATGCATCCTCTGACATTATTAGCTTTGTGACCTCAGGCAGGTGACCTAATCTCTGTTTGCATCAGTTTGCTCAATTGTAAAATGAGGATAACAATAGCATCTACCCCTCATGGTTGTTGTAAGTCACAAATGAGATAACATTTATTAAGCACTTAACAGTGCCTGGCATGTAGTAGGTGCTATATAAATGCTTATTCACTCCCTTGCCTCCCCCTTGGAAGTTACAATCACAGCCCCTTCAAAGTAGGATTGATGTTTTATCTAAAAAAAATGAGCACTCAAAGAGTTAGAAACACAATAAATGCTTAATAAATGTTTATGTTATTAAGTGCCTAATATATGTCTGACACAACCTTATCCCTAAATGGGGCCTGTAATCTAATATGCATCCATATATAGTCCATATTACGTCAAGTTCAACATCACAAGGACAAAGGGAATATCCATTCCATGTTCAAAGGATAACTTCAAATGTGGGGGGGGATCATTTTCAGTTGGTTTTATTAGAGAGTGCTTTATAATGGAAGTGTTAATTTGGCTGGCTTTGAAGGAAAAGTCAGATTTCACTACTGCCTATGTAGAGGAAGTGTGTTGTAGTCATACAGTATATACACTTTCCTAAATGAATAGCTATGTATGAATCCAGGCAAATTTGGGGAGTATTCCAGTTTAGTTGGGACATAGCATACTTTAAGAAGTGCAGTGTGACAATTATGATAAATAGGTTGGAGGCAGTTTGTGAAGGGCCTTAAAAATATGGATAAGGAATTTGTATAGGTACACTAGAAGAGTTCCTATAGAGAGTAGAAGCATTTGGGAGCAGGAGATGAGCATATCCTGACCTGAATTTTAGGACAACTTGCTTTGGCAGCTGTGTGCAATAAATAGATTGAGAATGGAAGCAAAGAGATGTGGGAAGCTATTGTTTTAGTATATTCAAGCTTGTCTTGTATTTTCTATTACTCCAATCCTTGTAGTCAATATATTACTAAAAGGAAACCATAGATTTTCTAATTCTTCTAAATTGTCTACATTATGGACAATAACCTAGTATTACATTTTGTTAAGTAGGATTATCCTATATTTAAAAAGATAACACAAGTTGTATACATGGATAATTGATAGCCTATGTTAGTCCAGATGACAGGTTATTTTATAATGAGAACTTGTTCTATTTTTTCCTATGCTTCTCATATTTATTTATTTGTGTGTGTGTATGTGTGTGTGTGTGTGTGTGTTTGTTTGTGTGTGCAAATCCTTAGCAAATATTGAGTACAAAGTTTATCCTGGTATGTTTTGGATAGGCACATCAGGTCTTTACATTTTCTCATGCATTTATCTTTCTAGGCTGTTTTTGCCAAATATAATGCATTTTAGCAATATTCAGATACTTATTAGCTATGCAACCCAGGGCAAGTCACTTGACCCTGCTTGCCTCAGTTCCTCATCATAAAATAAGTTGGAGATGGAAATGGCAAACCACTTTAGTATCTCTGCCAAGAAAATCCAAATGGGTTCACGAAAAACTAGCAATAATTGAACAATAATTTTTAGCTATATACATAAAAAATACTATTTTAGCTATACATAATTGTGTTTTATACAAGCTGTAAGGTGTCTATATAAATGAAGGTCACTCTACTTTTTCAACCTATTTGGGGGGAAGTAGTGCCTCAAAGCTATAGGATTTGTTTTCACTTACTATATCTTTCTTAATTCCAAAATTCTGAAGTATTGAGGGCTAGAAAGAATTTACAGCATGACAGGAATTCCTAGTTAGTTAATTACTCATATGGCTGTATCTAGAGGTGCCTGAATTGGTGAAAGAGTGAGGGGATTATCCTTTCTGTAGAAATGAGAAATTGACCAAGTATCTGCTAGATCAATAAAGTAATTTCACATAGGCCAGGTATTCTTGTTCATACCAATGACAAAGATAGATGATGATGGGTAGATAATCTGATAGAAAATTTCTAATTTATATCTTGCAAATAAAAGTTTTTTTTCTTAATATTAATAAAAATTTAAAGACTTTACTGTGTGCACAGACTTTCTGAGTCTCTTTATGATCTTTACCAACTCACTCAGTGGTTCAAAGGTTATGAGTTGCTGAATATATTCCATCTTTCTAGGCCAAGGTCACATTCAGACTAAGTCCCAGATTCAGGTTACCAAGTCTGAGTTGTTAACATGGAACACCTTTTTTCAAAAGAGAGAACAATTTTTGGACCTAGAAGGCATCTTAGAAACTATATAGCCAATTTGCTTAATTCAAAGAGATCAAGGTGGCAAATAACAATGTCATGGTTTGTATCAGGCTTTTGGATTCCCAAACCAGCATTCTTTGAACTATATTGCTTCACCTCTTATTTCTCTTTAAATGGCATGTGTTTGAGCCAAGATGGTGATTGGAAAGCAGGGACTTGCATGAGCTCCCCACCACATCCCTCCAAAAACCTACAAAAAATGGCTCTGAACAAATTCTAGAACTGCAGAACCCACAAAATAGCAGAGGGAATCAGGGATCCAGCCCAGGACAGCCTGGATGGTCACTGGATGAGGTCTATCACGCATGGAGTGGAGGGGAACAGAGCTCAGCGTGGGAGGCAGCAGGACCAGCGAGACCAGGAGCCGGGCAGAACAGGCCCTAGCACCCTGAATCAGCAAGCTGTGGCAGTTACCAGACCTCTCAACCCACAAACACAAAAAACAACAGAGAAGGTTAGTGGGAAAAGCTGCAGGGGACAGAGTTCACGGTTTGGCCACCACCCCAGGGGCAGCGGGGGAGGTGCAGCTACAGAACTACAGCTGCAGTCACTTCCGGCCCCAGGCCCACATGGTGGGAGGAATTAAGTGGCGGATCAGAGCACGAGTGAAGAGCCTGTTGAAGATTTGCGTCAGGTCCGGGTTGGTGGTTCTTGAGGAAGGAGGAGTGCTGGGGTGGCAGAGCTGGCTATATAGAAAGAGCTCTGAAATCAAAGGCGCATCCTGTCAAGCTTGGAACAAAGTACTCTTTGCTCTACAAGCAGTCACACCCCGACTAAAAGCTCAAGGGTCAAGAAAGTTGGCTGGGAACATGGCCAGGCAACAAAAACACACCCAGATTCAGTCTCAGACTGTGGAATCTTTCTTTGGTGACAAAGAAGACCAAAACATACAGACAGAAGAAGTCAACAAAGTGCAAGAGCCTACACCATAAGCCTCCAAGAAAAAACATGAACTGGTCTCAGGCCATGGAAGAGCTCCAATAGGAGTTGGAAAAGCAAGTTGGAGAAGTAGAGGAAAAATTGGGATGAGAAATGAGAATGATACAAGAAAACCATGAAAAACAAGTCAATGACTTGCTAAAGGAGACCCAAAAAATACTGAAAAATACACTGAAGAAAACAACACCTTAAAAAACATACTAACTCAAATGGCAAAAGAGCTCCAAAAAGCCAATGAGGAGAAGAATGCCTTGAAAGGCAGAATTAGCCAAATGGAAAAGGAGGTCCAAAAGACCACTGAAGAAAATACTACTTTAAAAATTAGATTGGAGCAAGTGGAAGCTAGTGACTTGATGAGAAATCAGGATATTATAAAACAGAACCAAAGAAACGAAAAAATGGAAGACAATGTGAAATATCTCCTTGGAAAAACCACTGACCTGGAAAATAGATCCAGGAGAGATAATTTAAAAATTATTGGACTACCTGAAAGCCATGATCAAAAAAAGAGCGTAGATACCATCTTTCAAGAAATTATCAAGGAGAATTGCCCTGATATTCTAGAGCCACGGGGCAAAATAGAAATTGAAGGAATCCATCGATCACCTCCTCAAATAGATCCCAAAAAGAAATCTCCTAGGAATATTGTCACCAAATTCCAGAGCTCCCAGATCAAGGAGAAAATACTGCAAGCAGCCAGAAAGAAACAATTTGAGTATTATGGAAACCCAATCAGAATAACCCAAGATCTGGCAGCTTCTACATTAAGAGATCGAAGGGCTTGGAATGCGATATTCTGGAGGTCAATGGAGCTAGGATTAAAACCTAGAATCACCTACCCAGCAAAACTGAGTATCATGTTCCAAGGCAAAATATGGATTTTCAATAAAATAGAGGACTTTCAAGCTTTCTCAGTGAAAAGACCAGAACTGAATAGAAAATTTGACTTTCAAACACAAGAATCAAGAGAAGCATGAAAAGGTAATCAAGAAACGGAAATTGCAAGGGACTTACTAAAGTTGAACTGTTTTGTTTACATTCTTACATGGAAAGATGATGTGTATGATTTATGAGACCTCAGTATTAGGGTAGTTGAAGGGAATATGCATATATATATATATATATATATATGTTTATGTATATATATATATAAGTGAATGTGTATGTATGTATATATCTATGTGTATATGTATGTATGTGTATATATATGTGTTTATATATATATATACACATATATGTAAAAGAGAGAGAGCAGACACAGGGTGAGTTGAAGATGAAGGGAAGTTATCTAAAGGAAATAAAATGAAATTAAGGGATGAGAGAGCAACATACTGAGAGAGGGAGATAGGGAGAGATAGAATGGGGTGGATTATCTCGCAGAAAGGTGGCAAGAGGAAGCAGTTCTATGGGAGGAGGGGAGAGGGCAGGTGAGGGGGGAATGAGTGAACCTTGCTGTCATCAGATTTGGCCTGAGGAGGGAATACCATACATACTCAGTTGGGTATCTTACCCCACAGGAAAGAAGAGGGAGGAAGATAAAAAAAAATAAAGGGGGGGGGATGATGGAGGGGAGGGCAGATGGGGGTGGAGGTAATCAAAACAAACACTTTGGAATGGGAACAGGGTCAAGGGAGAAAATTCAATAAAGCGGGATGGGTTGGGAAGGACCAAAATGTCGTTAGCCTTTCACAACATGAGTATTGTGGAAGGGTTATACATAATAATACATGTGTGGTCTAGGTTGAATTGCTCGGCTTCTTAGGGAGGGAGGGTGGGTGGGAAGGGAAGAGGGGAGAGAATTTGGAACTTAAAGTTTTAAAATCAGATGTTCAAAAACAGGCAATGGGGCGTAGAAATTTATCTTGCCCTACAAGAAAGGAAGGGAAAAGGGGATGAGAGGGGAGGGGGTTGATAGAGAGCAGGGCTGACTGGGGAACAGGGCAACCAGAATATAAGCCATCTTGGAGTGGGGGGGAGGGTAGAAATGGGGAGAAAATTTGTAATTCAAACTGTTGTGAAAATCAATGCTGAAAACCAAATATGTTAAATAAATAAATTTAAATTGAAAAAAATAAACTAATTCAAATGTCAAAAGAGCTCCAAAAAGCCAATGAGGAGAAGAATGCCTTGAAAGGCAGAATTAGCCAAATGGAAAAGGAGGTCCAAAAGACCACTGAAGAAAATACTACCTTAAAAATTAGATTAGAGCAAGTGGAAGCTAGTGACTTGATGAGAAATCAAGATATTATAAAACAGAAACAAAGGAATGAAAAAATGGAAGACAATGTCAAGTATCTCATTGGAAAAACCACTGACCTAGAAAATAGATCCAGGAGAGATAATTTAAAAGTTATTGGACTACCTGAAGGTCATGATCAAAAAAAGAACCTAGATATCATCTTTCAAGAAATTATCAAGGAGAATTGCCCCGATATTTTAGAGCCAGAGGGTAAAATAGAAATTGAAAGAATCCACAGATCGCCTCCTCAAATAGATCCCCAAAAGAAATCTCCTAGGAATATTGTCACCAAATTCCAGAGCTCCCAGATCAAGGAGAAAATACTGCAAGCAGCCAGAAAGAAACAATTTGAGTATTATGGAAACCCAATCAGAATAACCCAAGATCTGGCAGCTTCTACATTAAGAGATCGAAGGGCTTGGAATATGAAATTCTGGAGGTCAATGGAGCGAGGATTAAAACCAAGAATCACCTACCCAGAAAAACTGAGTATCATGCTCCAAAGGGAAAATATGGATTTTCAATAAAATAGAGGACTTTCAAGCTTTCTCAGTGAAAAGACCAGAGCTGAATAGAAAATTTGACATTCAAACACAACAATCAAGAGAATCATGAAAAGTAAACAAGAAAGAGAAATCGTAAGGGACTTACTAAAGTTGAAATGTTTTGTTTACATTCCTACATAGAAAGATGATGTGTATGATTCATGAGACCTCAATATCATAGTAGCTGAAAAGAATATGCATGTATATATATATGTGTGTGTGTGTTTGTATACATATATATACATATGTGTGTGTCTATATGTGTATATGTAGATAAATATATACATACACGTATATATGTTTGTGTCTATATATGTATATATGTAGATAAATATATATACATACACTTATATATATGTGTGTGTGTATATATGTATATATATATATACACACACACACAAAGGGCACAGGGTGAGTTGAATATGAAGGGATGATATCTAGAAAAATGAAATCAATTTAAGGGATAAGAGAGGAATATATTGATAGAGGGAGAAAGGGAGAGATAGAATGGGGTAAATTATCTCGCATAAAAGTGGCAAGAAAAAGTGGATCTGTAGGAAGGGAAGAGGGGGCAGGTGAGGGGGAATGAGTAAATTTTGCTCTCATTGGATTTGACCTGAGGAGGGAATACCATACATACTCAATTGGATATCTTACCCCACAGGAAAGAAGAGGGAAGAAGATAAAAAGGGGGGATGATAGAAGGGAGGGAAGACGGGGGGAGGAGGTAATCAAAAATAAACACTTTCAAAAAGGGACAGGGTCAAGGGAGAAAATTCAATAAAGGGGGATAGGTTAGGAAGGAGCATAACATAGTTAATCTTTCACAACATGAGTATTGTGGAAGGGTTTTACATAATGATACACATGTGGCCTATGTTGAATTGCTTGCCTTCTTAGGGAGGCTGGGTGGGGAGGGAAGAGGGGAGAGAATTTGGAACTCAAAGTTTTATAAACAGACGTTCAAAAACAACAACAACAACAAACAGTTTTTGCATGCAACTGGGAAATAAGATACACAGGCAATGGGGCATAGAAATTTATCCTGCCCTACAAGAAGAGAAGGGAAAGGGGGATGGGAGGGCAGTGGGGTGACAGATGGGAGGGCTGACTGGGGAATGGGGCAACTAGAATATATGCCATCTTGGAGTGGGGGAGGGTAGAAATGGGGAAATAATTTGTAATTCAAACTTTTGTGAAAATCAATGCTGAAAACTAAATATATTGAATAAATTTTAAAAAAATAAATAAAAAAATAGAAAAAAAATGGCATGTGTTTTATTATGAGTTTGCTTTGGTAGTATGTAGATGAACTAGAAATATACACCTGAAATTGGGTCTATTGCTGTTTCATATGAAGTACCATGACACTGTTTTACTTCCCATTGTGCCTAAAATCCAATTTGGTTAATAATGCCCATATTGGCTTTCCTTTTAATGTTAGCTAAATATGTATAAGGCAAAATATGAACGACAAAAACTTTATCATCTTCTAGAATTAGATGACTATTATGCACACATTGAGAGGACCTAAAAGGCTCATTTTCATGATTTTCATATAGTAATGGACATCCTGATTTTCTCTTCCTTCCTCTAAGGCTTTCTGTCATCTTGATCAAGTTACATAATGTTCAGCTTTCATGCCATTTCTATTCCAAGATTCTTCAATGAAACAAGTATTATTTAAGGGGCTAGTAAGCCTCTTTGTGTTTACCATTCCATTTCTATAACAATCTCCCTAGTTCCACCACTTGTATCTATTCTAGGCTTCTACTTTCTTTCACCATTTCTTGTTCTTCCTTTATGGTAGAATCCATCTTTTCCCCATTTTGTATATCCTGCAACAGTTGGCTAAGTCACTTTCCTATAGTAGGTGCTAAAACATATTTATAGGAGAAAGCCTATGAGAGGCTGCCTGCATAAGCGTTCTAAAACATAACTTTTACTATTTCCCTTCTCCATACCCCCTCCACAATAACTGATGGATTTCTTCACAAATATAATAACCCCTCCAAAAATTGGGCCCAATCTTATTATTGTATTCCACCTCATGGGTTCCATTACAGTAAGTGAAGCCAACAGCACAAGAAGCTTTCCAAATGAAGGGAATTTGGGCAAGGTTAGAGAGGAGAGCCTAACTGCAAGCCTATGTTTAAAACTCACCAGTGTTCATGTGGCCTCAAATGATTAAAACTGAACTATTTCATCTGATTTTCTTTTAGTCTAGTTTGACCTCTTGTCACCACTGAAACCTTGTTCCTGAAACATAGACCTTACTTTCTGTTAGCATCCTTTCTCTGTCTTGAAGCATGTTATGAATTTCTCTTTGACACTGCCTTGGCTTTATGTTTTTTTTCTTCTCCCTTACTCAATTCTCTGCCTTACTTTTCCTATTGCCTTTGATACACATTGTTCCTGATCTCCGCATAAACTAGGATTTCTTTATTTCACTTTTACCTTTGTCCTCGAGTAGGGAAAGGGTCAATCATGACTATAGTACTTGCTAAATGGTCCTTGTCAGAATCCAAATGAGAAGTGTTCTCTAGGAGTGGGCCAGGAGATAAAAGAAATTCCCTGAAGTAGTCCTCATAGAATAACTATTTTCTTCCAAGTTTCAGCTCAAGTACCCCATTCAATATGAGGCCTTTCCTGATTCCTTTAGCTGTTAGTGTTTTCCGCATTGTGTATCCTTATGTGTGGTTTTGTGTGTTTGTATGTGTGTGTATTCTCTCATATAAAATAAAGCTTCCAAAAGGTGGAGAATGTATTTGGTTTTTGTCTTTGTATCTTCAGGGCTTAGTGTAGTATCAGGTACATAGTAGGTGCTTAATAAGCACTTTTGATTATACAGTTGAGGTACATAGTAGGAAGGCAATGTGAAATAAGTACAGAGCATCACAAGCGGAGTGCAGAGAAAAAAAATACAGACATGCCTGACCTGGGCATTTTCTTGAAAAGGAAAGTTCTAGGAGGGAAGAGATTGGCCAATGAGAAGAAGGGGGCAAAAGGGGATAGAATATACTCCCATTATGATAAAGCCTGGGGTTTAGTCAACTTCAGGTTGAGGAGGCCACAGGAGCAGAGTGGACTTCTCAATGAGAAAGCTCTTGTGTCTTGGTGGAGAAATTCAGGAGAATTAGCAGTGGAGTTTGGAGGAGAATAGGAGTCTAGATGTATGTGTGTGTGTGTGTGTGTGTGTGTGTGTCTGTCTGTCTGTCTGTCTGTCTGTCTGTCTTCTTAAGCCAATAGACATGCCATGCGTACACACACACACACACATATATATATTGGTGCAGGGAACTCCCAGTTGAAGACATTCTGTCTACTGCCATAAGTCATCACCTTCTTTGTACCTTGTATAGAGTTTTTTACAGAACTAAGAGATGACTACTTGAGGGTCACATAGCCTCTATATGTTGGAGGAATTGAAGCTAGCTAGATCTTCCTAGGTCCAAAGCTGGCTCTCCATCCATTATGCCATAGTTATCCCTAGAAGGCACTATATAAATGTGAGTTGTATTAATAAAACTCTACTAGGGCAGAAAAAGTACAGAGTACTGGGTTTTGGATTAAAAAAAACACAGGCTTGAATCCCAGGTTTCCCACTTACTAGCTGTGTGATAGGGAAAATTACCATTGCGTTTTACTTTTTTATCAAGGAATAAGGACTAGTACTGCAATTTCAGTGGGGTAAGGAATTTCAGGTGGAATTTTCTTTACCAACGCAAGTCAGCACCTTCCCTGCAACTTAAAATCAGAGCCTTGCTAACAGCAAGCTCATATAGAAGAAGGACCTCTAAACTATACATAAGAATGCCTGCTTCCATGTATTGATTTAAAAAGCCACAAGTTAGCATTAACTGCCTTCTATTATATGTTTATTTATTTTCTTAAATATTTCCCCACTACATTTTCATCTGGTTCTTCACTTTGGAGTGTTGCAGGCCAGGTGTTTGACAACTATGCCCTAGAGTACTGGTAGGTTCAGTGATTTTCCTAGAGTCACACAACTTGTATGTATCAGAGGCAGGATTTAGCCCATGTCCTGGCTTCAAGATGAGCTCTTTATCCACTACATGATTACAATGAAATGCTTTTAACCCCCTTTCCACATCTATACAGACCCATTGATATGCCTGGAAATATTTGAACAGACATGCCACATGTATCTAAAATACATATGGAGCCTTAGTCTCCAAACCAGTGCTTAAATCAACATTACAGAAGGTCTCAATGATTTATACAGACCTTCATTTTCAGTGGAATGGAAATTGGTACTCAAAAGCAGCCAACCATGTAACAGACCTAGAGGTGCTGAAAAACTACCAATGAATTTTGCCAGGGAACCAGATGCTGCATTTGGAAGAATAGATTCCAGGCTTGGCATTGAAGGCTTATGATACCATCCAAATGATTCCTCTGCAGTTTAAAAAGTGATATTTTCAAACAACATAACCAAGCAAAACTCATTTAAGTGGTATTAAAACTAAACCATAATTATTATGTATAGAAATTGCAGCATAAATTGTACCCTTCTAGATACTTTGGTTTAAAAATGATTTTGGGATAATGCTAGAGATGTCTTTGTTAAGCATATATACATGCATATATATGTGTGTGTGTGTGTGTGTATGCATATCTGTATAGAGAGAGAGTCAGAGACAGAGAGTATTTGTATATACATATATTTTTGTACATATGTATATTTTTGCATATATGTGTATATATATTTGCATGTATGAGAGAGAGAGAGACCTCTCTCTCTCTATCTCTCTCTCTCTCTCTCATCTATCTATAGTCCAAACAGTAGCTAAAGGTTATATGCACTGAGGTGGTCAAGAAAACCCAAAATATTTTCATAAACACTTTCTAAATTCCTAAAAAAAACAATTTTAAACAGATTTATGCTTTGTGATCAATACCATGCATATAAGCAATCAGCACAAAATGGCAGCTCTTCTGTGTTATTGTTTTGGACATACCTTGCTGAAAGGTATTGTGAGGATATGGCTCTAAGAGGCCACTGGAATCATCACAACCCATTGTCACAGACTGAAGGGAAAGACATGGTTCAGTATTAGATGATTAGGAACACATAACCCAATGTGGAGAGGGAGGTAATTCAGTTAAAGTGAAACTTTTTTTTTGGAGTTCTCTATTATTTATTTTATTTTCCCTTTTGCTTTACCTGGTGATACCTCACTAATCATTAGTCCTTTCATGATTGCAAAGGAAGTGAAGTGTCAATTACATGGTATATCTAGCTTGCTGGAAGAACCCAATTCAGAGAATTAAAGACCATAAACAGAACAAAACAAGACAAAAAACCCAGTCAGAAGAAACAAAGTATTTTCACAAAGAGACAACCCAGAAACATATAAAGATATGTAAAGCAAGGAAGTATAGTAGACTGAGAGCTGGCTTCAAAATTAGGAAGATCCACATACTTCAGACCCACATACTTCAAATCTGTACAAGCGAGGGGACAAAATTAAAATAGGCAAAACTTCTTTGTTCAGCAGGTAGGTTAGACTAGAGACAGACTGAAGATGGTTGGTTGCTGTGGATCATGTGACAAACAGGAGAGTTAGCAGGAGCAATCCTACATTTGTGCCTCAAGGGCTGTTTGTTGTGCAGGCCTGACATACTTGCTAGGTGACCCCAACACGTAACTTAGGCTCTAAGTGACCAATGCAAACCTCAAACCTCCAGAGAACTTACACTGCCAATTTCCACTGAAAAGAAGTTCCTAACCAGGAACTACCTATGCTGACAAAAATCACTTGTCTGGCTTTAAAAAAACCCACAGAGAAATGTGTGATGTTGCAAATTGTTTGTATATAATGTTATATGCCATGTTATTTGGAAACAACACTACAAATTATGTGCTTCTTCAGCGTATGATTGTTTTGTTGACTAGGCCTTTGGGTTATTTGGAATCTTTTCTAATATTACATAATGACAATCTGTCCTGTTTTCAGTGTTATTTGCTATATAAATTGTATTCTCTCATAATGAGAGAAAGTATCACAGTTAAAATACTACTAGATTTGTAAGTGAAGGATCATCATTCAAATCCTACTTCCTACAATTACTTATATGATCTTGCACAAATTATTTCACCTCTTTGGGTTTCAGTTTCCTCATCTCTGAGATGAGTGGATTGGCTTAGATGGTCCCTGAGGTTCCTTTGAGCCTTAATTCTATGATTCTTCCAGTCAACCTATCACCACCTTTGCTACTATTATTAATTCCTGCTATTCAAAAAATATTGATTTTTTTTTCTTCTGGAAGTAAATAAAAACTTACAAGGTTGAACCTATTTTGAACTACACTTCTAAAACATAACAATAACTTGATGCCCTTTTCTATTAGTGGAATATAATGCCCTAAATTAAAGATATACATACATAAATCTAGGTGAAGGATACTAAAAGTCCAATAAAAAGCAAAATATGAAGAATAAGCTAAAAAAAGTCAATGGTAAGTGTTCATAGCATATATAGTTTGAGGCCAAGCCTGATACTCAATCCAGAACAACAAATACTACTTTATCAGTAAAGGTAGGAGGCAAATTAAATAAATTGAAATTCTATATGAGAATTAAGAAATAAGCCTTCTAAATTACATTATAAAATTATGGGCTGATTTTTCAAAGGAAGTATAGGAGTTGATCACATGGGAAATGTAAAAGTTGATTGACCTCATTAACAAGTTGTAAAAATGTGGCCTCATTACAAGCCCATTACTTCCACTCTTATAAAAGTTGACATTATTCTTAAAATGGCAAGAGTATAATGATGACGCTGACATTCAAGAATAAAGATTGTGGCTTAGCCATTAAAAAATACAAAAATAAAACCAACAAATAGGATCCTGTGCAAGTTCAATGACCTTTAGATTTTTATCTTGCAATGAATTTTACTTTAAAAAATTCAAAATTGTTCCAATCTAATTTCATGAAAATAAAACCCATAGATAAATGGAGATATGATTCATTCAGTTGAATTCATTGTAGTCTAGCATAGTATTTTATGTGAAGACAATGTTGTATATTCTGACAAAAGAGTCTTGAATCATGGGAAATGATTAGATACCTTTTTAAATTTAGATTTTTTTTTAAAATCCAAGCATTTATAGAACAATTAATCTGATCTCAAAGACTGAAAATCTGACTTTATTCCTAGGTAGACTATTAATAATTTCATTTTAGACTTAATTATGCAGGGTCTTCAACTGGTATAGTCTTTCAAATTGAAACCTAGATAGTGAAATGTGTACTGTATTCAGCTTTGTAAATAATTACTTTTTAGTGCCCATTAAAATTAACTCTTAGACTTTGAAAAGACTAGAAAGTTTCTTTTAAGGAAGAAATTAGGAATATCAAGCTAAATTCTCTATCTGCAGGTAAGAGTTGGTTAGAGTAGAACTTGGATTCAAATTCTCCATGTTCTCTCCATCTGGTGGGAAAAGAATGGAATCAAAATGCACCACAATATTATCAAGATATGTGGAACTCACTAGGTGGTGTGTTGGAAAGAATGCTTAATTTAGAATCAGGAGGCCCTCAGTTCAAATCCTACCTCAGGTACTTACTATCTGGACAAGTTATTGAATCTATCTCAGTCTCAGTTCAATGATGTGCAAAATGGAAATAATGAGAAAACAGACTTCAAAGGGTTGTTGTGAGAATCAAATGACATACTATAAATAGAGTTTTGCAAATCTTAAAGTGCTATATAAATGGTAAAATTATGATAATTATCTTCATAGTATGACATACATAATTTTGAGTCAATTTTGCTGTTTAAATTTTCAGTTATTTTTGTTCACTCTGAAATGCAAAGAGCTAAAATTTAAAGAACATTGACACTGCTGTCAGGGTACATGGATGTGAAATGCTGCTCTACCACCTACTATTAATGTAACCTTAGGTAATTCATTTCACCTTCAATGGCCTCAATTTCTTCATTTGTAAAATGAAGATGTTGGATTATACACCTACAAAGTTTCTTCCAGGTTTAAATCTATGATCTCATAAACCTGAAGAGTGAAAGGTTTCCTACTCTTATTGAGAACAAATACCCTCAATTTATAGGTAACACTCAATTATTCCAATAGGAAAATGTCTCTAATTTGCTCTTTTTCTGAGAATGATTCTTTTTGATTTTCAAGCATTTCTACTGGAATATAAGAAATATATAAAGCATAGTGTATTGATATAGTGGTTAGCAGTGCAGGGAAATAGAATGTTGACACCTTTGATAGCCCCTGTGTGTGGATAGTGGCATGATTTTTCTTCAGGTTCTTCCTTTTAAATGGAACAAAATTTGCCATTACAGGTTATTAGGAGGAAAATTATGAAGTCTAGGGCCATGGCACTTAAACTAACTTATCAGAAATCTGATTCCCCTGGAGAGTCACCAGAGGCAATAACATAGGCATTAACATAGCCAACAGTGGAGTCAACAGACATAGTAGACCCATCCAAGCATCATGCCAAAGAACCAGCCAAGAGCTTTGTAACAGACACAGATGTTGCTGCTAAAAAATTTATTTCAACCTTGGCATGAGAGTTCTTTAACTGTCAAACATCTCTTACTCATGGACCCAGCTGTTGAATATGTTGGAGGAAAAGAAGAGGGAAGGAAAAAAGAAATGAATGGCATTAAGTACAGCTAAGTGAAAATACTGCATGGGGGTACTAATATATTCAGACAGACAAATCATATTTTTCTTTCTGGATAAATACTGTAATTAATTTGTGTTTGACATTGTATAACTAACTAGATAATAACAGGAAGTTAATGTGAAAGATTTTTGAAATATTTTTAAAAATCATAATTCAGCAGTGGGTTAAATTGCTCATGAGATTAAAAAAAACTGAAGACAGATAAGTTGAGTAACTTATTTACCTCACATTACTAGACAAATGACAAATGTGATCTTATGGAAAAGTTGTAGTGTGTCAGAGGAGACACGGGTGGGAGGAAAACAGAGATCAAATGATTTCCATCAATAAACATTTATTAAGTGCCTACTATGTTCTAGGCTAAGTTTTAGGGCTAAAGAGAAAAAGAGGCAAAAGTCAGTCCCTGACGTCAAAGACTTTGCAATCTATTAGAAGAGAAAACATACAAACAAATATATAAAAGGAAAGCTCTACATAGGATAAATAAATAATGCACTGAAATAAGGAGGGGTTAGGGAATGGGTTCCTGCAAAAGATAGGTTTTCATTTGGAAATTAAAAGAAGCTGGAGAGGTGAGTACTCAGAGTAGAGGAGGGAGAGCTTCCAGGCATGTCAGACAGTCAGAGAGAATGTCCAGAGCTGAGATGGAGTGTCTTATTTGTGGAAGAGACAGTAGGTCAGCGTCACTGGATTGAAGAGTAAGTGTTGAGGAGTAAGGTGTCTTTGCTCACGGGAGTTTGTATTCTTATTAAGAAAGTATTATGTTTCAAGAATTATGCTTAGTGCTGAGGATACAAAGACAACAGTAAAAACTACTCCTGCTATCAGAGTTTCTGTTTACTGAGAAGTTTAGTGATAAATTGATGATTATTTTCAAGTGTCATATGGAAGAGTGATTATAATTCTCTATTGCTATAAAGTGCTCAACTAGGAGCAATGGGAGGATTTGCAGATTTGTGGATTTAGGTTTTATGCAGAAAAAGCTTTCAAAAAATTTAAACTGTCCAAAAGTGGAATGAGCTGTCATGGAAGACAGTGAGTTCCCATTCATTGTAGAAATATCACTTGTCAGGGACTTTGTATCAGGGCACCTGTTAAATTCTCGATTGTACTAGTTTACTCGTCAGAGTCATTCCGAATCTTAAACATTTTGAGAATGGAGTTAATTTCAGTAGGTTTTTCATTACAATTCTAAAAGATTCACCATGCCCCAATATTATGCTTATTTAGTATAATAATTCGTGCTTCCATAGGGGTGTTGGAGAGGGTTGGATTCTCCCTCCATCAACAGAGATTACTTCCCCTCTATGATGTAATAACAGAATATAATGAGCTGAAGTAGAAAAATAAATATTTAAAGAAAAATCAAATAATGAGTAATATCCTTATGAAAAATTAAAAAACAAAATAAAACCTCTCCAAAATTAGCTATGATAGTCATAAGATGTAAGGGACTACTTGAAATCCTTAAAGTAATTTGAGTTTGGTAAGCTCTGCAAGAGCTTGTGTTCTAGCTTATACTTTATTCATAGTCATCCAAAATCCATGCAAAAATATGGCACCGAACTGGGACTTCATTGGATAACTAGTATGAATAAAATATCTCTTAAATCTTGAACAAAACATGCTAAAAACAATATTTCATTGATTTTCATATTAACACAGATAAATAGATGACAAAAAAATTATTCTTCCCAATAATAAATGAAGTCACACTGAAAGTGCCGGAGTTGATACTAGAACTCAAGTCTTCTCAGTCCCACTCGAATACTTTTCTTTTAACCATGTAAAAAGCAAAATCAAGCTAGTTCTGCTTAAAGAAATTCCACTTAATATAGAAAGGTATAGTCCCTAAAACATAGATTGTAAAAATTCTCTCCCTCTCTCTCTCTCCCTCCCTCTCTCTCTCTCTCTCTCTCTCTCTCTCTCTCTCTCTCTCTCTCTATATATATATATATATATATATATATATATATATAGATAGATAAATAGATAGATATAGATATAGATAGATAGACATATACACACATATATAAACATATGTATATATGCATGTATGTATCTATATTTCATATCTTCAAATAAATCAAAAATAAAATGTTTCAACCTACCATTTCAGTACCACTTGTATTACACATAGATATATACACATAACTATGTGTATATATATATATACATACATATACATATATGCATCTAAATTTCTTAGCTTTAAATCAAGTAAAATTATCATTTCAAGTCACCAATGAAGGGCCGCCTACCTTTCATACACACATGTGGATATATGGGTACATACATAGGTATATATATTACATATGCACAATATTCATATATGTGTTTGTGTGTATATATGCATACATATATACACACAACACTGTACATATACACATGTGGTATGTGTATGTATATGTAGGTATCCACATGACTTTTTTCTGATTCTTTAGGTCTCTTGCCCCTGTCTACTTTCATCTTTACAATCTCTTGGAATTAATGGTTCCTTTTCATCTTCACATTCTCTGTTGTAAGACTGAAATCAACTCCCAGCTTCTTTCCTTAATCCTCCCATCCAACAGTCCACTTTACATACTGTTGTTCAGTTATTCCATTTCAAATCCTATTTTTGTCACATCACTCTCAACTCAAGGTTTGACTCACAGGGCCTATCAAATGCTTGGAGCATTAAATTTCATTTCTTATTTCTTTCTCCACTTTAACTGTTCCAAAGCAAGACCTCTCCTCAAGCTCCCAATGGCACCCCTCAAGTATCAGACTTAAAGCCCCTTTCTTCACTAACTCTGAAATAATAAATTGGGATTTCCTTCCACTACCTTCTAGCCCACCGTTTCTTAGAGCTTGTCAATAGACACTCCTTTTCTCCTCATCCCTTCCTGTCTCAAAGGAGGTGTTCATATTCCTACTTAAAGAAAAATAATTCTACCTGTTTTATTTAAATCTCAAAGTATGTGTGTCACTTTAACATTTTCAAACTTATTTCAAAAGATCCAATTCCATATACTTTTTACAACCCTCCACATTGCACTATTCATAGTCCCTTATTTTTGCAGAACCCTTTCTCACTTCCTTAATTTAGGTCACACTAGGCCCCATTCAAGGCATGTTCTCATTATCTATTAAAATCCTATCCTTCAAAGCTTACTTGTATTGCCTCCTCCTCTAGGAAGCCTGCCTTGATACCTCTCAATTAGTATTGAACTTTCCCTTCTAGAGACTCATAAAGCACTTCATGTGTACTATATAGTCATATATTATACAGATCACATACATACTGTTCTCATTCCCTTCTTACATAGTGCAGTATTCTGCTCATATTAGGTATAAATCATATAATATATAATGACGTATTGAAATGTGAAATCCTCAGTAAGATTTTCACCCTCATTTTTACTATTCTCCAACATAACAACCTTTAATCTATCTTAGCCTTTCTCCTTTACCTCTATAAATATACACATCTAAGGACAGATAATGATAAGGATATATAATTATAGAAAATGATAGATTGATATAATTTAATGTGTGTAGGCACTGTTTATAAAAAGTGCATCGACCTTGGTATCAAGAGACTATGTCTTCATATTTATTAACTATTTGACCTTGGGTAAAAAATTTAACCCCAACAGAGCTTAGCTTCCATATCTGTGAAATAAGTGATGTTATAAATCAATAAGCTTCTATGATTTAAATATTAGGCACAACTTTCTTGCTTCTTTCTTGTTCAGGAAACAGAATATAGCATGAGGAATGTGATTTACTACTTGGCACAAATGACAGAAGAAAACCATTGTTTTTTACCTCCATGAGGGTTGGCATCTTCTACTCATGCCAGCTTTCCAACTGACAAATGCATTGAAAGCCCCTGACAGTCAACTTGTCACGTATTGGTAATACTGAGATGAGTTTGCCTAGATTTTTCTCGTCATAAGTAGGTGTGGTGGTTGCCATAGTTGATGGTAACATGGTCTTTTATTCATTTCATTTTTTTCAGAGTGGGTGTTGGGTTATCAGAAAGCTGCTAATGCCTCTCAGCAGGATTGGGAACTTTTAGACAAGTGAGTGATTGCAAAGCTGACACCTGAAATAAATCTTCCTGAAGAGGGAAGGTAATTCCAGAACAGTGCGAAAGCAGTGCCTTTCACTGTGAACTATTCTTCATTGGGGAATCTGATTTCATATACTTCGAAAAGTACAATAAACTCTCCATTTGGACCTGCTACCTCTAACCAGTAACTTTCTCCACATCATATGCTATTGGGGCCTTTTATGGCATAGTGGTTATTTTAGGTTTTAATATAATATTCATTCAGCTTGTTATAAGATCATTTTGTATTTCTATATGATAGTATCACCTTGCAAAGGTGTCTGCCTAATGGGGGACTCTACAGATAATTATGAACCCATCTTAAAGAGAGTATAAGGATGTATTATCTTTCATAGAAATTAGTATAGGAAGTTTCTAGTGTAGTGTCCCCATTCATGTGTATCTCCAGCTTACTTATATCACTTATAGCCATCTTAATAAATTATCATTCAGATTATTCAAGGCAAGGTGTCTTAGTTTCTCAAAGTTTATACTGGTGGAGAGGGGAGGGGAAGGGAGAATAAAAGGAGAGAGGAGAGGAGAGGAGAGAACAGGAGAGGAGAAGAGAGCGGAGGAGAGGGGAGGGGAGGGCAGGGGAGGAGAGCAGAGGAGAAGAGAGGTAGACTAGAATCAAGAATTTTCCCTTGAATACACAGTCATAAGAAACTTATTTCTTTCCCCCCTAGATGCACCTATATCTATTTATGTTAGAATCCTAGGGTGCATGTCCTTATCCTGTAAGCTACAGAATTTAGGTTCCCAATGTCCTGTAATAAAGAGTCCATAATTTAACTGTTTGGGGAGTTAGGGAGTGGGGTGAGGTAGACATTCTATCACTTTTCCTTTCCACATTCCTCATGAAAGGTAGTAGCGTTGTATGTTTTTTTGGGGGGCACAAATGAGTTCCAACAAATGACTTATATATGAACTTTAGAATTCAATTAGTTAGTAAGTTAGGTACTGCCTGTATCTGTTTTTTTATCACAAAGTAGAGATTATACAATCACTTTCTTATTTCTCTAATTAAATTTGTCAGTGTAGATCTGGCACAAGAGTTCCTTGCAAAGTTCAACATTCCCATGAAATTATAAATAGTTACAAGATGGAAAAATAGAGTTTATTAAAGTCTCATTAACTCCACTCATTAGCTTCCTTTTGGATCACAATGATTTAGGCCCTGCATTAAAGCACACATGTGCACACACACACACTCATACACACACATACACACACATGCATATACACATACACACACACATTATCATAGAATCTCAGAATTGGTTGTGCATCGAGTCTAGAAATCTATATCTGGATAGTCATCCAGTCTTTGATTTAAGATCTCCTGTGAACCAACATATAGAACCAATCAGGCATCCACTCTTAATTCAGCATTAATATGATAATCCCCAGGGAGGTGGGGAAGAGGTTGCTGAAACTGAGGAAAACTAGCCCAGTTTGGACATGGAGAAGACTGAAGATCCTATGCTGATCAGAGTAAAACCAAGCCAATGAGTTGCTCTTGCACTTTCCTCCTGAATGAGTGTGTTGGTAAGCAAAATGGGCTCCTTAGCACTTAGTTCAACCAAGTGCCCTTGAATAGTTTGGCTTTTGTTCCCTTTGAGTAATTTAGTGTATTTCATTGAGCCTTACTAGGTGCTAAGCCCCAGGCCCAAACCCCTATTAGGTGTAAAACCTATGTGGGTGTGGATTGGCAACTAAGGTGCTGCCCAAGGTGGGGCTAACTCCAGGGAGGGCCCAGTTTACATGTGTGGGAGAGCAGAGGCTCTTAGATCACGTGTGTTTAAATCATCTCTTTGTGACGATTCTAGGTCACGTGGGTGAGTCACATGTGTGACTCACCCCTGATGCTAAAAAAGATATAAAACCAGGGGTTGGCCTCCTCTTCCTTGGAGCTCTCACCCACAGCCGTGGTGGCATGCGTGACTCTGGGCCAGTCCTTGTTCTGAGCTCCTGGGTCTGAACCTAGATGTCGGTAACTATGAATCTGTATTTAGTCTGCCTCTTGATGTTTGTAATTTGTTTGTAATTTGCTCTGAAGTTCAAGGTGCTGGCTTTTTCCTCTGAACTAAGTGAATGATATTTGTATGCTGAATTAAAGTAAGCTTGTCAATCCCTTTAACCTTGCTTTCCTTATTAAGGCAGATCAAAAGACCCTGTGCTTTTGCAGCGTACTGGCAGCTTTCTGGGTGCTGGCAGTTGGTGGATCTTACACCCCCACAGAAACTGCTAGCCAGATTGTGGAAACAATGAGATAAAAGAGACCCTGTCAAAGATAAGTTTCTTTATACCTTGGGATTAAATCAACTTTTAACAATTTCTACAAATTACTCATAATTTTGCCTTCTGGGGCAATGAAGAATAATTTTGATTTCTATTTCATGTGACAGCTCTTCCAATAATCAAAAAGGCATGTCATGCTTCAGTCCTCTATTATGCTAAGCCTCCTCAGCTCCTTCAAATTGTGTTTATATGGCACATTAAAGCATTGCCCTCTTTATTAATCTCTTTATTTTATCAATGTTTTTTCTAAAATGTGAAACTTAATACTGAATACAACACTTCAGATATGATTTTATTGGATCCTTGACACTGTGCCTCTCAATTTGACCTACGCTTGCCTTCATTTTGTTTGTTTGTTTGTTTGGTTTGGTTTGTTTTTGTTGGGGGGGGTGGCAAGGCGATATTGGAATCTATTTATACAATTTACACTTATTGAGCTAAGAAAAATGAGGCCATAAACACAGCAAATAATTTTCCATTAAGCTTTAATTTGGGGGTGGGGTGGGAGGGTGGAAACAGGGCCAAGACTACAGATTAGAGGAAACCTAGCCAAAATTGTTCAATTTTAAAATAACTACTCAAATTAAATTTCAGAGTGCTAGAGCCAATAAAAAATCAGGGTGAGGCATTTTGTGACCCAAGAAAACAGGAGGTAAGCAGGAAAATTTTATGACACCAATCAGAAGCATGTTCAGATCCCATATAAACACTGAAGCACCAAAAGGCACAGCAGCACTAACAGCTTCAGGTGCTCTCAGCTCAGAGATGGGAAGGAGATCAGACAACTGTTCAGAAAAAGATTATGGGGGATCCCTTGCTGGTATTAGGTACTGCTAGTGCTGATTGGCAACTCTAGTTCCCATATGCAGTTCTAGATCAACATTACACAGTGGAAAGAAGTGTTGGGGATCAGTCACAAGGGAACAGGAGCCCTGGTCTCAGTTCTGGGGGAAAGAGTAATAGTGCTTTTGGCTTCAGGGGACCAGGGGCTCTTCCTGGGTAAAAACCAAAGCATTTCACCACTTTGGAAGCACCAAAAACTTGCCTAACGCCAGAACTAGCTCTGAAAATAGCAACACAGAAAAGCCTGAAGCTTGGTGCAATGTTTCCCCACTACAAGGTGAGCAGAGCCCAACTCCAACATAGCCAAAGTCAAGAAATAGGCTGGAAAAATAAGCAAACAATAAAAAGAATTTGATGATAAAAAGTCACTGTGGGTGCAGATAAGACTAAGACATAAAATCAGAAGAAGGAAACAATGTGAAAACAGCTACAAAGTCTACAAGAAAAAATGCTAATTGGACCAAATCCCAAGAATAATTCCTAGACAAGCTAAAGAAAGAGATGTGTAGTAGAATGAAAATTGGGAAAAGAAATGAAAGTGATTCAAGAAAATCATGAAAAGAGAATTAATACCCTGGTAAAAGAGTGATGAAAAGTTGTTTGTTTTTCAGCATGAGTGCTTCGGGATTTTCTTGGATCATTGTAAGGAACTTCATAACTTATTGGAAGGTAACCTCTTCCTGTGTAGATTACAGTGTGTTTGATAGAAATACTGGTACTGCTCTTTCTGTTACTGATGAAAGAATCAAATGTAGCACAGTGTATAAGAAGAGATAGAGAAAGCCAATAAGCACCAAGCCTATGCATCTTGGAGTAATTAAAGACCACTCATGGTATCATGCTCAGAGTTATCTGATCGACAAGTTCCAAGGAGCACCTTACAAAGAATAAAAAAGAGGAGCTTCCAGGAAGTGATCAGAGCTCCAAATCTATGGTGCTAAAGGGTAACTAAAGACCATTATATCCCAAGGGATTACAGCACCAGTCTCAGCTTATTTTATGCTTCAAATTCAATTACCCTGAATAATCATTTATGTCATGCTTCTTGTTGGAAATATCATTAAGAGCTCAGATCTGAGGAAATTGATCAGAGCTTCCCTATAGTCCTGTTTAAGACAATTTTTTTTCTTTTTTTTTCAATTTATTTATTTAACATATTTGGTTTTCAGCATTGATTTTCACAACAGTTTGAATTACAAATTTTCTCCCCATTTCCACCCTCCCCCCCACTCCAAGATGGCATATATTCTGGTTGCCCTGTTCCCCAGTCAGGCCTCCCCTCTATCACCCCCCTCCCTTCTCATCCCCTTTTCCCTTCCTTTCTTGTAGGGCAAGATAAATTTCTACACCCCATTGCCTGTGTATCTTATTTTTAAGTTGCATGCAAAACTTTTTTGGTTTTTGAACATCTGTTTTTAAAACTTTGAGTTCCAAATTCTCTCCCCTCTTCCCTTCCCACCCACCGTTCCCAAGAAGTCGAGCAATTCAACCTAGGCCACATATGTATCATTATGTATAACCCTTCCACAATACTCATGCTGTTTAAGGCTAACTACATTTTGCTCCCTCCCAACCCATCCTGCTTTATTGAATTTTCTCCCTTGACCCTGTCCCCCTTCCAAAGTGTTTGTTTTGATTACCTCCACCCCCATCTGCCCTCCCCTCCATCATCCCCCCCTTTTATTTTTTTTATCTTCCTCCCTCTTCTTTCCTGTGGGGTAAGATACCCAACTGAGTATGTATGGTATTCCCTCCTCAGGCCAAATCCGATGAGAGCAAGGTTCACTCATTCCCCCCTCACCTGCCCTCTCCCCTCCTCCCGCAGAACTGCTTCCTCTTGCCACTTTTATGCGAGATAATCCACCCCATTCTATCTCTCCCTATCTCCCTCTCTCAGTATGTTGCTCTCTCATCCCTTAATTTGATTTTATTTCTTTTAGATATCTTCCCTTTATCTTCAACTCACGCTGTGTCTGCTCTCTCTCTTTTACATATATATATATACACGCATATATATATATAAACATATATATATACACATACATACATATACACATAGATATATACATACATACACATTCACTTATATATATACATACATATATATATATATATATGCATATTCCCTTCAACTACCCTAATACTGAGGTCTCATGAATCATACACATCATCTTTCCATGTAGGAATGTAAACAAAACAGTTCAACTTTAGTAAGTCCCTTGCAATTTCCGTTTCTTGATTACCTTTTCATGCTTCTCTTGATTCTTGTGTTTGAAAGTCAAATTTTCTATTCAGCTCTGGTCTTTTCACTGAGAAAGCTTGAAAATCCTCTATTTTATTGAAATTCTGTATTTTGCCTTGGAACATGATACTCAGTTTTGCTGGGTAGGTGATTCTAGGTTTTAATCCTAGCTCCATTGACCTCCAGAATATCGCATTCCAAGCCCTTCGATCTCTTAATGTAGAAGCTGCCAGATCTTGGGTTATTCTGATTAGGTTTCCACAATACTCAAATTGTTTCTTTCTGGCTGCTTGCAATATTTTCTCCTTGATCTGGGAGCTCTGGAATTTGGTGACAATATTCCTAGGAGATTTCTTTTTGGGATCTATTTGAGGAGGCGATCGATGGATTCTTTTAATTTCTATTTTGCCCTGTGGCTCTAGAATATCAGGGCAGTTCTCCTTGTTAATTTATTGAAAGATGATATCTAGGCTCTTTTTTTGATCATGGCTTTCAGGTAGTCCAATAATTTTTAAATTATCTCTCCTGGATCTATTTTCCAGGTCAGTGGTTTTTCCAAGGAGATATTTCACATTGTCTTCCATTTTTTCATTCCTTTGGTTCTGTTTTATAATATCCTGATTTCTCATCAAGTCACTAGCTTCCACTTGCTCCAATCTAATTTTTAAAGTAGTATTTTCTTCAGTGGTCTTTTGGACCTCCTTTTCCATTTGGCTAATTCTGCCTTTCAAGGCATTCTTCTCTTCATTGGCTTTTTGGAGCTCTTTTGCCATTTGAGTTAGTGTGTTTTTTAAGGTGTTGTTTTCTTCAGTGTATTTTTCAGTATTTTTTTGGGTCTCCTTTAGCAAGTCATTGACTTGTTTTTCATGGTTTTCTCGCATCCTTCTCATTTCTCTTCCCAATTTTTCCTCTACTTCTCTAACTTGCTTTTCCAACTCTTTTTTGAGTTCTTCTATGGCCTGGGGCCAGTTCATGTTTTCCTTGTAAGCTTTTGTTGTAGGCTCTATGACTTTGTTGTCTTCTTTAGGCTGTATATTTTGGTCTTCTTTGTCACCAAAGAAAGAATCCAAAGTCTGAGACTGAATCTGGGTGTGCTTTTGCTGCCTGGCCAAATTCCCAACCAACTAACTTGACCCTTGAGTTTTTCAGTGGGGTATGACTGCTTGTAGACTAACTAGTTCTATGTTCCATGTTTGGGGGGGAGGTGCCAGCCCTGCCACACCAGCACTGCTCCTTCCCCAACCCCCAACCCAGACTGGGCTTAGATCTTTGGCAGGCTGTGCGCTCCTGCTCTGATCCGCCACTTAATTCCTCCCACCAGGTGGGCCTGGAGCCGGAAGTAACAACAGCTGTAGCTGCCCCACCTCCGCTGCCCCCGGGGCTGGAAGCCGAACCGCGAACTCCTTCCACTCCCACAGCTTTTCCCACTAACCTTCTCCGCAGTCTTTGGTGTTTGTGGGTTGAGAAGTCTCATAACTGCCGCAGCTCACATATTCAGGGCGCTAGGGGCCCCATCCGCCCGACTCCACGTTTCGTTGTTCCACGCCACTCAGGCTGGTCTCTGTTCCACTCCGTTCCCAGCTCCCAGCTCCCCGCTCCCAGCTCCGTGTGGGATAGACCTCACCCAGAGACCATCCAGGCTGTCCTGGGCTCTAGCCCTGCTTCCCTCTGCTGTTCTGTGGGTTCTGCCTTCCTAGAATTGGTTCAGAGCCATTTTTTATAGGTTTTTGGAGGGACTCGGTAGGGAGCTCACTCTAGTCCCCGCTTACCCACCACCATCTTCAAGAGTTGAGCTGTTTTTATTTTTCTAAAGAAAAGAACAAAACTGTCTTAGTATCTGATTGACTCCAAGATTAGAGAATTTCACTTCCCACAGTTTGATAAAAGACTCTTCCAGAATGTGTAGTTATAGTAGAAGGTAGACCACTTGGAGAACTGTTACTATGGCAATAATCCAACATACTGAATTGACAGATTGCAGGCAGCTATGTGGCTTAGCGGATAGAAAGCTAGACCTGGAGTCTGAAAGACTTGAGTTCAAA
Organism: Trichosurus vulpecula; assembly: GCF_011100635.1. Classification (NCBI taxonomy): domain Eukaryota; kingdom Metazoa; phylum Chordata; class Mammalia; order Diprotodontia; family Phalangeridae; genus Trichosurus; species Trichosurus vulpecula. The sequence goes on along the minus strand of NC_050576.1, from coordinate 323,442,438 downwards.
TTTGATCTCAATTGCTTACTAGCTATGTGATGATGAGCAAATCACTTTGACTTGATCCACTAGAAAAGGAAATGGCAAAGTACTCCAGTACCTTTTAAAAGAAAACCTCATGGGCAGTATGATCCATGAGGTCACCAAAAATTGGACATCACTGAACAACAATCCTGATAGATTTGTGTGAAAGATCATTCAGATTGTCCAGAGGCTACAAAACTATAGCAGAAGGGCTCATTGCACTCCCAAAATGAGTAAGAAGAACTTTTTTCCCCTATATTATCACTCCGGTCTAAGTACCACATTTTAGTAGGTCTCACACATATGTATTTCTAAAGACTACACTTGATCAGTTATAACATAGCTCCAGGGTGACCTAAGAGGAAGCCCACAGACCATAGGGGCAAGAAAGATGTCTTTAGCGTAGCATTGGTCATCTCTGTCATCACCTGAGAACCCAATGCTAAAGCAAAGATTTGTCCATAGTTAAAGAAAGATTTTAGCGTAGTTCCCAGACTGAACTTTAGAACCAGAGAAATCATCCCCAAAGAAAGGAGTCAGGGTGTATGAGATACATTGACCAACAATCAGAATATTTCTTTGTTTTTTTTTAAATTTATTTATTTTAAATATAAATACTAAAACTTAAATACATAATAGGAAAAGCAAAAGAAACACAAACTTAATTAAAACTTAAATACAAAATAAGAATAGGGGGAAAAAAGCATTGCCATGTGCACAGTAGAAGGTAAGAGAAGATTCAAAATATACAACAATAAATTTCCACTTGAAGAAAGCCTATATGATAAATACTATACACTGTCTTCAGAGCTGTCCACCTTTTCTTTGCTTAGTTGTAAGTTTTATTTTGTGCTTTGCTGTGCACTTTTTACTTGTTCTCTTTTCCCCCTTCCTCCCTTCATCCCACAGGAAAGCTAAAATTAAGCACAGATATACACACATATACATATATATGCATACACACATACCATACATATACACGTATACATGCACACTGTATTTACATATACATTCACATGTACACATATACACAAAGAATATATATATATATACATATACATACACATACATATACTTAGATATCACTAAACATACCCATATATATGCATATATATTCATGCATATATGTAAGACCATACTATACTAATTTGTCCTCTGTTTCTCTGAGGGTGGATAACCTCTTCCTTTATAAGTCTGAGTCTTTCCATATTTTTCTAAGTCCACCAACTCATCATTTTTTACACCACAGCAATAGTCCAAACTTGTACTGTCTAATTTTAAATAGTCTAAAACTATATTAATATGGCTGACATAGAATGTAGTTTCCCTATTTTTCTCTTTTGATTAAATCTATTTTAGTTTTAAGTTTGTCTGACATCCTGATTAACCCTACTTTTTCCTCAGTAAGTTCAACTCCTGATCTTTATTTTATATTTGTGTGTATCTCTTATTTCCTATTCTTTCCTAACTCCTCTACTTCATTTCTACCTGTTACTTTTCCCTCCTTTTACTTAATCTACCCCCTCAAAGGATCCATCCATTTTCTTCCCACTCCCATTAATCTAAACACCCTTCTCTGTCACCCTTATTCTTTTCTCTCATCCTCCCTTCTAAAAATCCCTCTTTTATCCTCTGTCCTATCTTAGCCTTTTATTGCTTTCTGAATTTAGAAGGCTTTTATACATATACATACATATGCTTATGCATATACATATATGCACATACATATACATTTACATATATACACATTCCCTTCTTTAATCCACTCCCGATGAGAGTAGGGTTCCAGAACTACCAGGCCATCTCCCCCATCTAATTCCTCTGCATCAGTTCTTCCTCTCACACCTCATTTGTATAAGAAAATTACTCTTTTTACCTTTTCCTAAACAGTTTTATTTTTTAGAATCATATCATGCTCAGGTCTACCCCAATCTTTCTTTCAAACTACCAATTACTAATAATAATTTTAGATGTATGTTTTACACTTTTTCATATAAATAGTAAACAGGTTATCCTTATTGGATCCCCTGTAAATTGTCTCTGTTATGTACCATATTTATCTTGGATTTTATGTCAAATCTTCTATTAAGATGAGTTTTTTTTTTTAAAACAAAATCTTGAATGTCTAGTAATTCATTGAATATCCATTTTTTAATTAAGGTTTATACATAACTTTGCTGGATATTGTATTTTGGGTCACAACCTCAATTCTTTGGCTCTTGGATATATAATATTCCAAGACCTGTGGTCTTTTAGTGTCACTGCTGCTAGGTCTTGGGTGATTCTAATTATGGCATTTCAAAATTTAAATTGTTTTTTCTTGTTGCTCATAATATTTTCTCCTTGAGCTGGGGGTTTGTAATCTGATAATGAAATTCCTGTAGTTTTTCTTTGTTGGATCTCTTCCAGATGGTAAACGATGGATTTTTTTATTTCTACTTTTCCCTCTTGCTCTAACACTTCAGGACAATTTTTATTAATTATTTCTTGTATTGTTGAATCAAGATTCCTTTTCCTTGTAGCTTTCAGGTAATCCAACTATCCTTATGTTTTTGATATGTTTTCCAGATCAGTATTTTTTTTCATGAGATGTTTTACATTCTCTTCTATTTTTTCATTCTTTACATTTTGTTTAATTATTTCTTGGTCTCTTATAACATCTCTGGCTTCTACTTGCCCGATTCTAATTTTCAAAGTGTCATTTTACAGTTTTCCTATTTTTAAGTAGTATTTTTCCCAATTATATATAAAGAAAATTTTCAACATTCACTTTTGTTCACTCCTTGTTCACTCCAACATTCACTCCTTCTTTCCCTCACCTTAGCTCTCCAAAAGATGGCAAATAATCTGATATAGGCTATACATGTGCAATCATATTAAACATATTTCCACATTAGTCATGTGAAATAAGAATCAGAAAAAAAGGGGAAAACCAAGAGAAAGAAAAAAACAAACAAAAATGTGAAAATAGTATAGTTCAAATTGCATTCAGACTCCATAGTTCTTTCTCTGGATGTGGATAGTATTTTCCATCAAGATTCTTTTGGAATTGTCTTAGATAGGCATTTCTCAAACTGTGGGTCCCAACCCCATATGGGGTCATGGAAAATCTGGCAACAGTAAAAGGTTTCTGAATGCATGACAAAAAATTGATTTATAAGTCAAACATGTAATGGATCCCAGGGGTTAAAGTCACATCTTGCCTGTGTTGCATCTCTCAACTTCACTGCATCATTGCTCCTGAACACAAAGCATGGGTACTTTGCACTGTACATGCCCTCAGGTCATGCAAAAGGAAAGCTGCTGAAATTCAAAAAGGGGGTTGAGTGGAAAACATTTAAGAAGCCCTGTCTTATATCATTATATTCTGAAAAGAGTCAAGTCTATCAAAGTTGATCACCCCACAATGTTGCTATGTACTATGTACAAGGATCTCCTGCTTCAGCTCACTTCACTCAACATCAGTTCATATAAATCTTTCCAGGTTTTTCTGAAATCTGCCTGCTCAGCTTTTTCATTAAACAATAGTATTCCATTACATTCATATACCACAACTTGTTCACCCATTCTCCCATTGATGGGTATTCCCTCAAGTTCCAATTCTTTGCCACAACAAAAAGAGCTGCTATAGAAATTTTGTATGTGGGAGTCCTTTACACATTTTTTATGATCTCTTTAGGATACAGACCTCATAGTGGTATTGCTGAATTAAAGGGTATGCATACTTTTATAGCTCTTTGGGCATAGTTCCAAATTGCTCTCCAGAATAGTTGGATCAATTCACAACTCTACCAACAGTGCATTAGTGTTCTAATTTTGCCACATCTTCTCCAACATTCAATATTTTACTTTTTTTGTATAAAGCCAATCAGATAAGTGTGAGGTGGGGGCGGAGCCAAGATGGCAGCATGAAGGCAGCCTCTTACCGGAGCTCTCTCACAAGGTCTGTCAGATTCCCATAAAAAAGTGAATTTGAGCAGATTTGAGGGAGTCAGAAACCGCGAGCAGTCTGCGTGGGGCAAATTTCCGAGCCGGGAGAGTTTGAAAGGCCGGAGGAACGAACCTGCAGGCTCGGAGAGTGCCCGGTGCGGAGCTGCTCCAGACCAAGGCGGAAGCGGCTGGCCGGGAAATCCACGTGGGAGACAGGCTGGGAGAAAGCTGGGCGCCCGAAACCGGCAGAGATCCCCAGGCCTCCCAACACAGGACGGCAGTCTCTGGGAGCGACGAGAGGCAGCGCAACGCCACCAGCCCCGAAAACACCCACTCCTGACGCCTGCAAAACCCAGGAACGCAGCTTCTTGAACTTCCGGAAGACTCAATGACCAGGTAACCGGCTCTAACCCCTCCCCCCCTCACCCAGAGAATTCCTCGGGAAAAAAAAAAGAGAATTGAAACAGAGGAGAGAGTAGCGGGGCTTCACAGGACAAATACTAGAAGCTCATTAGTCCCAGAGGGGAAGAGTCGGCAGGGGGCCAAGCCAGGAGCCCAGACGTAACCTTGCTCCCCCAGGGGAAGCGCCAGTCATCAGCTCAAACAACAAACAGCTGAGACCATTGCTGAAAAGCAAGTGCTGGAGAGCACCCACAGGGAGTGAGACGCCAGGGAGCCAGACCCCTCCCCCACACCTCAGGAAACTGAAGGTTATAATTCTAGACTCACAACCCCCAGAATAAGAAAGCTGGGACAGAAAGCCCTGAGATCCACAGATAGAAATTCATTGTAAAGCCAGCAAAAGGCAAACCAACATGAAGAAGAACACAAAAAAACCGAAGACAATAGATTCTTTTTATGGAGACAGGCAGGATCAAAATATCGACATAGAAGAAGATAGCAATGACACGGTAGATACATCAGATACCTCAAAAGCTAATATGATCTGGTCTCCAGCCCAAAAAGCACTGCTGGAAGAGCTAAAAGAGGATTTTAAAAACCAAATTAGGGAGGTAAAAGAAAACATGGAAAAAATGGAAAAGTCCCTAAAGAATAAGATTGGCGAAATGGCTATGGAGATTCAGAATCTAGAGAGAGAAAAGGACACCCTGAGAGGTGAAATCAACCAATTGAAAATGGAGGCTCAAAAGCAAAATGTAAACACTAACTCATTTAAAATTAGACTTGAGCAAGTAGAAGCTAATGAATCTATGAGGCATCAAGAAGTAATAAAACAAAACGTAAAGAATGAAAAAATAGAAAAAAATGTGAAATATCTGATTGGCAAAACAACTGACCTGGAAAATAGATCCAGGAGAGACAATTTGAGAGTTATTGGTCTACCGGAAATCCACGATGCAGAAAGGAGCCTTGACAGTATCTTCGAAGAAATTATCAAAGACAACTGCCCAGAGGTCCTAGAACCAGAGGGCAAAATAGTCATTGAAAGAATTCACCGATCACCCCCTGAAAGAGATCCCAAACTGAAAACACCAAGAAATATTATAGCCAAATTTCAGAGCTATAAACTCAAGGAGAAAATACTGCAAGCAGCCAAAAAGAAGCAATTCAAATATCGTGGAACTATAGTCAGGATCACGCAGGATCTCTCAGCTTCCACATTAAAAGACAGGAGAAATTGGAATATGATATTCCGAAGGGCAAAGGAGCTGGGACTACAACCAAGGATCAACTACCCAGCAAAACTAAGCATAATTTTCCAGGCAAGGCGATGGACATTCAATGAAATAGGGGAATTCCAGACCTTCCTGATGAAAAGGCCAGAACTCAATGGAAAATTTGATCTCCAAATACAAACCTCAAGAGAGACATAAAAAGGTAACCAGGGGGAAAACCCCACAAACTTCATTAACCAATAAGGTTAGGTTGTTTACATCTTTATATGGGATTATATCATCTTATGTATGTTTTTATGTATATATATATGTATATATATATATATATATATATATATATATATATATATACATATACATATACATATATAAGTCATTCTTGTGAATGGTACAACTATTGTGACAAATGAAAGGGATATACATAGGTTGTGAATGCCTGTATAAATTAACTGATGTAAAGATATAAAATATAAATAAGAGATATAAAGGGAGGGCTATGAGGGAAGTGGTAAGGAGGTTGTAGAAAAGGGTAAATTACACCAAAGGAAGTGGCAAAAAAACATATTATAGTAGAGGGAAAGAAGGGAGGGAGAAGAGCAGTATTTGAGATAAGTGTGAGGTGGTACTTCAGAGTTGTTTAAATTTGCATTTCTCTAATCAATAGTGATTTAGAGAATTTTGTTTTTGGCAGAACTACAGGTAGCTTTAATTTCATCATCTGAAAATTGCCTATTTATATCCTTTGACCATTATCAATTGTTAATAAATTGTATTCTTATAAATTTGACTAAGTTCTCAAAATGTTTTAAAATGTGGTCTTTGTCAGAAACACTAGCAGTAAAAATTGTTTCCATGTTTCTGCTTTCCTTCTAATTTTGGTTGTATCAATTTTCTTTATGTGAAATCTTTTTTATTTAACATAATCAAAAGTATTCATTTGCATGTCACAACATTCTCTATCTCATTTTGTCATAAATTCTTCCCTTCTGCATAAATCCACATACACTATTCCTTACTCTCCTAATTTGCTTTTGATACCATTCTTTATGTCTAAATCATATCTCTATTTAACCTTATATTGGTACATAGTATAGGATGTTGGTTTATGCCTAGTTTCCACCATAGTGTTTTCCAGTTTTCCCAGTAATTATTGTAACATAATGAGTTCTCATCCTGGAAGCCAGAGTCTTTGAGTTTATTAAACAGTAGATTACTAATAGTGATTGACTACTGTGTCTTGTGTACCTAATCTATTCCACTGATCTACAACTCTTTTTCTTAGCCAGTACCAAAAACCTTTGATAAATGACACTGCATAATATAGTTTTACAAATGTTATGCCTATGCCCCATTCCTTTGCATTTTACAAATTAAATCCCTTCATATTCTTGATCTTTTGCTCTTCCAGGTAATTTTGCTATCATTTTTTCTAGCTCTATAAAATAGTTTTTGGTTATTTGATTGATATAGCACTGAACAAACAAATTAATTTAGGAAGAATTGTGATTTTTATGTTGTTATCTCAGTCTACCCATGAGAAATTGATATTTTTCCAATTATTTACATCTGACTTTATTTGTGTGAAATGTGTTTTGTAATTGTCTTCATATAGTTGCTGGATTTGTGTTGACAGGTAGACTCCTAAATATTTCATATTGTCTACAGTTATTTTAATGGAATTTCTCTTTCTATCTCTTGCTGCTGGGCTTTGTTGGTGTTATGTAGGAATGCCAACGATTTGTGTCAGTTAATTTTATAACCTACAACTTTACTAAAGTTGTTAATTATTTTAAGGAGTTTTTAGTTCATTCTCTAAGTATATCATCTGCAAAGAGGGATAGTTTTGTTTCCTCATTATAATTATGATTTGTTCAATTTCTCTTTTTTTCTCTTAATGCTAAAGGCAATGTTTCTAGTACAGTATGAAATAATAGAGGTGATAATGAACATCTTTGTTTCACCCCTGATCTTATTGTAATGCTTCTTGCTTATCCCCATTACATATAATGCTTGCTAATATTTTTAGATAGGTGCTACTCATTATTTTAAGGAAAACTCTATTTATTCCTATGATCTGTAGTGTTTTCAATAGGAATGGGTGTTATATTTTGTAAAAAGCTGTTCCTAAATTTATTGAGACAATCATACACTTTTTATTAGTTTTGCTATTGATAGGGTCAATTATACTGATAGTTTCCATAATATTGAACCAGCCTTGCATTCCTGATATAAATCCCACCTGGTTATAAGTGTATTTTCCTGGTGATAAATTGCTGTAATCTCTTTGCTAATATTTTATTTAAATATTTTTTACTAGGGAAATTGGTCTGTGATTTTCTTTCTCTGTTTTGTTGCTTCTCGGTTTATGTATCATCAATATATTTGTGTAATAAAAAAGAATTTGGTAGGATTCCTTCTTTGCCTATTTTTGCAAATTGTTAATATATTATTGAAATTAATTGTTCATTAAATGTTTGATAGAATTCACTTGTAAATCCATCTTGCCCTGGAAATTATTTATTAGGGAGTTCATTGATGGTTTCTTCAATTTTGTTTTTAATTGGGTTAAGTATTTTATTTCCTCTTATGTTAATCTTCGCAATTTATATTTTTGTAAATATTCATCCATTTTACTTAGATTATAAGGTTTGTTGTCATACAGTTGGGCAAAATAACTCATAAATATTGTTTTAATATTCTCTTCATTGGTAGCAAATTCACCTTTTTCATTTTTGATAATAGTAATTTGGTTTTCTTATTTTTTAAATCAAATTGACTAAAGTTTTATCTATTTTATTGTTTTTTTCATAAACTAGCTCATAGTTTTATGTATTACTTCAATAGTTATCTTACTTTCAATTATATTGATCTCTTCTTTGATTTTCAGTATTTCTAATTTGCTCTTTAATTGGGTATCTTTAATTTGTTCCTTTTCTAGCTTTTTCAGTTGCATGACCAATTCTTTGATCTACTCATTCTTTATTTCATTCATGTAAGCATGCAGAGCTATAAACTTTCCCCTAAGAACAGCTTTGGCTGCATCCCATAAGTTTTGTTAATTGTCTCTTTACTATCATTCTCTTGGATTCTCTTATTGTTTGTTTCTCTGATTTTTTGTTTGACCTACTCATTCTTTAGGATTAGATTATTTAATTTCCAATTAATTTTTAGTCTAGCTTTCCCTACCCTTTTATTACATGTAATTTTTATTGCATAATGATCCAAAACTAATGCATTTAATATCTCTTTTTGCACTGGATTGTGAGGTTTTTACATCTTAGCACATAGTCAATTTTTCTGTAGGTGCCATGTATCATTGAGGAAAATGTATAATCCATTCTGTCCCCATTCAGTTTTTTCTAGAGATCTACCATACCTAACTTTTCTAAAATTCTATTCACCTTCTTAACTTCTTTATTATTCACTTTGTGATTAGATTTATCTAGTTTTGAGAGGGGGGCAGTTGAGGTCTCACACTAGTATAGTTTTGCTCTCTATTTCTTCCTATAACTTGGTTAACTTCTCCTCTAAGAATTTGGATGCTATATGAATTGTTGCATATATGTGTCATATTGATATTACTTTATTGTTTATGGTACCTTTTGGCAAGATGTAGTTTCCTTCCTTATCTCTGTTAATTAGGTCCATTTTTGCTTTTGCTTTCTCTGAGATAAGGATTGCTACCCCTGTGTTTTTTGTTTTACTTCAGCTGAAGCATATTATATTCTGTTCCAGTCTTTTACCTTTATTCTGTGTGTGTTTCTCTGCTTTAAATATATTTCTTGTAAACAACATGCTTTAGGATTATGGATTTTAATTCGTTCTGCTATCTGCTTCTCTTTTATGGGAGAGTTCATCCCATTCACACTTATGATTACAAAGGTGTATTTCCCTCCATCCAATTTTTCCCATTTATACATTTCTCTCTCCTTTCACCCTGTCTCTCCTCACCAGTGTTTTGCTTCTGGCCACCATCTCCCTCAATCTGCCCTTACTTCCATCCACCCCATTTCTTTTATTTCCCCTTTGTTCTCCTACTTCCCCATAGAGTAAGATAAATATCTGTATGCTATTCCTCTTTTGATCCAAATCTGATGTCAGGTTCAAACAATGCTCAAGCCCCTCCCTTCTTTCCCTTTATTGTAATAGCTCACTTTTCCCCTCTTCATGTGATATAATTTATCCCATTTTGACTTCCCTTTCATCTTCTCTCGGTATAATTCTTCTCCCTCCTTAATTTTTTTTTTGTTGTATCATCACATCAAAATCAACTTATTCTCAAATGTGCTGTCCATGTGTACCCCTTCTAAGTCCCCAAATTAAGTTCTCAAGAGGTATTATCTTCCCATATTGGGATGTAAACTGTTTAACCTTATTGAATAGCATGTTTTGTTTTTTCTTTCCTCTTTACCTTTTTATTCTTCCTTTGAGTCTTGTATTTGAAGATAGAATTTTCTGTTCAGCACTGCCCCCCCATGGGGAATGATTGAAAATCCACTATTTCACTGAATATCCATATTTTCCCCTGAAAGATTATGTTTGATTTTCATGGTTAGTTGATTTTTGTGGTAATCCAAGCTCCTTCTAGAATATCTAGAATATCATATTCCAAGCCCTCGGATCTTTTAATGTAGAATATGCTAAATCTCATGCAATCTTGACTGTGGCTCCATGGCATTTGGATTGCTTCTTTCTGGCTGCTTGCAGAATTTTCTCCTTGACCTGATAATTCTGGAATTGGGCTACAATATTCCTCAGAGTTTTTATTTTGGCATTGCTTTCAGTGGGTGATTGGTGTATTCTTTCCATGACTATTTTACCTTCTTGTTCTAGGATATCAGGGCAATTATCCTCGACAATTCCTTGAAAGATGCTGTGTAAGCCCATTTTTCATCATGGCTTTCAGGTAGTCCATTATTTCTTAAATTATTTCTTCAGCATTTCCATGTCAGATGTATTTCAAATGTGGTATTATACATTTTCTTCTATTTACAAAATATGTTTGATTCTTGATGTCTCAGAGTCATTAGCTTCCATGTCAGATGCATTTCAAATGTGGTATTATACACTATTTGCAAAATATGTTTGATTCTTGATGTCTCAGAGTCATTAGCTTCCATTTGCCCAATTCTAATTTTTAAGGAATTATTTTCTTCAGTGAGCTTTTGCACCTTCTTTCCCATTTGGCCAATTCTAATTTTTAAGGAGTTGCTTTTTTCAGTGGATCTTTTTTTAACCCATTTGCCCAACTGTATTTTTTAAGGAATTGGTTTCTTCTGTCATTTTTTCTCCTTCCTTTTCCAAACTGTTGACTCTCTTTTGACTACCTCTCATTTCTTTTCCCAATTTTTCTTCTACCTCTTTATTTGGCTTTAAAATCTTTTTTGAGCTCTTCCTAGAAGGCCTTTTGGGCTTGAGACTAATTCATGCTCCCTGTTGAGTTTTTGCATGTAGGTATCATGACATTGTTGTGTTCTAGGTTTTATTTTGATCTTCCATGTCACCATGGAAGTTCTCTATGGTCAAGGTTCTTTTTTGCTTCTTGCTCATATTTTTTACCTCTTTTGTGGCTTTTAAAGTTGAGCTCTGCTGCTGGGGAATAGGGGGACCTGTCCCAAGCTTTTTTGTGCTGGGTGCCATGGGCCTGATCTCTGGCTTTGTGTGCTGGGGCCTCCAGTGCAGGTGGCTTGCTCAGTGCTCTGGGGTGGCCCTGCCTAATAACGCCTGTTGTTCCCTGGTTTCTGGGGCTGATAAATTGCCTTTTGCACAGGGGCTGGGATGCAAAGCCAGCCACCTGTGCCACTGGCCTGCTGAGCCAGGACCTAGTGGCCTCAGTTTCTGACTTGTACTGTGGATGAGAGCTTTCCACTGGCTTTCCCAGACACCAGTTGCACTGGACTGTGTTCCCCTTTTACCCAAGTGAGACAGACCTTTCCTGAAGTCCTTCTAAGTTATCTTAAGCTGGAAAATTATTTCATTCCATCTTTTTGAAGATTTTGTCACTCTAGAATCTGTTTAGAGGTTTTATTTAATGTTGTTTCCTAGGGAAACTGGGGACAGCTCAGGCAGCTTCCTGGGTTCTCTCAGCCATCTTTTCTCCACCTCGAGGAATTATTTTCTTCCTCAAAATTCTGGATCTCCTTTTCTAATTGGTTGACTTTCTTTTCATAAGCTTGTTTGTCTTGGGTTATTCTTAGTTTTTAAAAAATACCCTCAATCTCTCTCATTTGATTTTTAAATTCTTTTTTAACTTCTTCTATGAATTCTTATTCAGCAGGTGACCATTTGACAATATGCTTTGGGGTAAAAGAGGTTTGCTTTTTTTTTTTGCTTCAGTATCCTCCTCTGAAGATGAATCCTAGTGTTCTCTATTCCCATAGTATCTTTCTATAGTTGGATTCTTTCTCCTCTGCCTGCTCCTTTTTTTTCATTTGTAGCAGGTTATTTTATCTTTTTTTTTGGAATCAGCTCAAGTCCTGCAGTGTGGGTGATGGTGCCTCTGGCCTCAGATCCTAATTCAGTTTTCCCCTCTGTTCTGGAAACCGAACCAAGAACTTTTCCCTCTTCTAAGTGCCCATAGCCAGCAGAGTCCTGCCCCACTGTTTCTGCACTCAATGGGCCTGTTTTGTTCCTTCTCACTGAAGGTCATGTTGTCAGCACAGGTGGGTCTGGCATCCCTTATCAGCAGAGGTTCCTTCAATCTTCCCCAGTTCAGATGCCTGACTCCCTAGACTGTCCAGGAGATAAAAGTTCCTATGGCTGGGACCAATGCTACTTCCCAACCCAGCTAAGCCTAGGGATCACCACTTACTATTTTAATGGAACTAGTCTGGAGGTATTTACTCTTCAAAAGAACCAAAATCTGGATCTTTTCTGATTATCACATAGGGACCTCTGCTCTTCAATGTACTCTTGTTTATTTTTACCGTACTACATTGGCCCTGAGGTGCTATTTTATCTTCGGGGGGGGGGGAGTGAATCTGGAGAGCTTAGAATGTTCTGACCTTCTCTGCCATCTTCCTAGAATCCTTCCAAAATATTTCTTTGTAATGCCAAGTAGCTTGGAACAAGGACAAGAAACAATATCAACAGAAGGTCAGGCAATGGCTGAATCAAAATTATTTAAAACAGCAGTCCATTTCATACCATGTATGGGATAGAGAAGATTATAGAAAATGATATTTTGTTAGCACTAAAAAGGGAAAGGTGTAAGAACATGGAAATAAACCATGTCACAAACATTTATTGTCCCTTGACACCACTAACATTTTTTAGGGAGTTGGGGGGAACAGGATTACCAAATATCTTCTGTTTCTGTTAACATTTTCTTTTAAATGGTATACTGATAGCCACAGGATAGTAAAAGAATAGCTTCAGTAATCCCATGGAAAATATTAATTTAGCATTGTTACCTCATTATTCTAACTCTTTCTGTGATAATATATAGTCTTAATGATATTTTTAGGAAGCATTAAAAGTCATTTAACATCAAAAATGAGGGAGATGATCACATCTCCATAATCCACCCTTTTCACACAATATTTGGAATATTATGTCCCTTTCTGGGAGACATGCTTTAGAATGGTCATTGATAAACTGTTACAAACTCAATGAATGGTGATGAAGATGGTAAAGAAGCTTTGAAATCATTCCATAAATAAGTTGGATAAAGAAGCAAGTGACTGTTAAAGAGGGTGGAAAAAACAACTTGGCTGGCTAATACCCCTTTCTAATAATATGCTGTTATCAATGATATCTTCTATGCCAATCATCACATACAAATCATTTTTGACAACATGACATAATCTACTTATACATACAATGACTCTTCCCATTCCCCATTTGGTTCCTTGTGGTTTTGAGTCTTCAGATACCATGCTATGCCTTGATTCAAAACATACATTTTTGAAAAGCATCACCAGGAATGTGTTCTTGTTAAAAGGAAAACTTCTACAGGTGGAAGAAGTTGGAGGTCATTCAAAACCAGCATACAAAACCAGCAAGTGATTTTTAAACTACAATGAAAGGACTTACTAAATATTTAGACAGAAAGGGGGTAAAAAATAGATGATGGAATTGAGATTGAATGAAGGAAAACACACCTGAGCTCAGTGGTACTTTCTATATCACATTAGATACTTGAAAGAATCCTGTGGGTGTGTTACAAAAAGTAGAACCCTGGTTTTTAGTGGAGCAAACTGAAATTCAAAGAAGTTATGTGAGATATATATATACATATATATATATATATATATATATATATATATATATATATATATATATACACATATATATGTATCCCTATTTAGTAGCAGCACAGGAAGTAGAACTTGTGTTTCAATACCTCATTCTGTGCTCTTTTCATTACATTATATTGTCATGCTTCATTATAGTTCTACACAATACTAAAAAGGAACAACTAGTAGGGCAGCTAGGTGATAAAGTACATAGAGTGCCAGGCCTGAAGTCAAGAACACTCATCTTCTTGAGTCCAAATCTGGCCTCAGATACTTACTAGCTGTGTGATGCTTGTCAAGTCACTTAACCCCGTTTGCCTGGGTTCCTCGTCTATAAAGTGAGGTGGGGAAGGAAATGGCAAAACACTTTAGTATCTTTATGAAGAAAACACCAAGTGGAGTCACAAAGAGAATGACATGACTAAAACAATTGACTAATATCAGTAATTAATGCATGGTGATGGGTGTTACTTCAGGGCATTGAAATTTAGAGAACAATGCCAGCATATGCAGCCTTCAGCAACTGACCTCATCCTGTATCCTGAAGTTTTCTATCAATACAAAGAGGAATTTTGGATGTTCTTCCCTGACATGGAGGCTTGTCTACTCTGACCTCCACCACCTTCCTCTCTAAGTCAATTTGCCTTTAAGTTAATTTGACGATGCTTTTCATGCTGCTTGCCTCAACACTAGTTTATGATACTCATCTCAGGGGGTAACATTGGTAGTTTTGCTTCTGTCATACATTAGATCATTCTACCATTCTAGAAATAGCAGTAAAAAAGTCATAGACAAAAATGTGTCTTTTGTCAAATTAGCAATTTTCTAAGACATGAAATTTTTATAGCATTAAATCTCTATAAAATGATAATAATGTCCAATTTCTTCTATTATTTTGCAACCCAGATTTGCAATTAATGTTTATTTAGTTTTCAACACATTTCAATTGTGACTCTGCTATATCATTTTGATAGTTAGATTATTACAAATTGTTGAAAAATATGTATGACATAGCCAGAATCATTGTATTTGTTTTTCACGAGCAGGCTGGTTGATTGCTCTTCGGGCACATTATTAGTACATAAAAGAATGAAAATCAAAAGCAACAGCATCTTCAAATAGCCAAGATAAAGTAATTAGGCTCTTTTTGTGTGTGTAACTCATGAGAACCAGTATTTTAACTAAAAGTCACAGAATCTTTCAAAATGTGCCTTGAATGTAATTTGGATAAATGCAGAGATGAAACAGGAATTTATTTGACCATTTCACTGAAAAATCATCCATCATCACTGAGACGGCTTTCTTCAATCAAAGCAATACTTGAAAGATTAAACTTCCTTTTAAAAATCTCTAGAGATGGAAATTCAGCACCTTCCCAGTCATCCCATCCCAATTTAGTTATGTCTAAAAAATAGAAATTTTCCATACTTATAGATAAAATATAGCTGTTACTGTTACTCATTCCAATTACTCTTTGTTTAATTTTCTGGTAACAAGAAGAACAAATTGAGTCTTTCTTCTACATGATGGCCCTTCCTGACTCACTTATATATTGGTTGCATACAGTAGAACAAATTACTTAACTTCTGTGGAACACGGTTTTCTCTTCTGCAAAACTGCATTGAACTATATAGTCTGTCCAGTCCCTTCAAATCTAAGTCATAGGAAATATTTGACAACATTTTTGTGTCCTCTCTGAGTCTCCCCTAGTCTAATACTCCTCATTTCTATCAACTGTTCATCCCATGGCAACTCCTAGCCATCCTGCTAACAATCTTCTGCATGTACTCCAACTTGTGACTTCTTCTACCTTTATCACAGGTGATAATGGAAGTATTATTCAATTATTCATCTGCATGTATATGATTTTGTTGAAATAGTGCTGGATCCGAAGTCCAAGGTTCCAGGTTTGAGTCATAGCTCTAATTCCTACTACTTGTGTGCCTCAGGAAGTCATTTAATACACACACCACACACACACACACACACACACATACACATGCATGCACATATATACACATATGTAAACAAACACATCTATGTTAATGTTCAGGTAAATCTCCACGTAGACATATCAATATCGATATCTATATGTATGGAACTCGGTATGTACATAGGTATCTAAGTGCATATTAACATACACATATCTTTATATAAATATCTATATTTATGGATGCATATATACAACCTATGTATATTCATAGATACAGATATAATTTGCCTATTCACATAACCAATATAGATGATGATAGCTAAGATTTATACAATACTCACTAGGTGCCAAGCACTGTGCATTGCACTTTACAATTATTATGTCACTTGAGCCTCACAAAAACATTGGGAATCAGGTGCTGTTATCACCCACCCCACCCATTTTACAGATGAGGATGTATGTATGTATGTATGTGTATATATTTATATGTGGGTAGGTATATATAACATTCATGTATCTGCATATATATGCATTTGTATGTACATACATGTATGTGTGTATATGCAAATATACACAAACAACATGGACAAATACCTGTAAGTAATTGTATGTATATATGCACATAACTGGTTTCACATAAAAGCCATCCCCTAAATCTTCCTGGAGTTTAAAATACATACACATGTGTGCATTTGTTTACTAGCTTTTTTTTTTCAGTCATGCCCAACTGTTTGTGACCTCTTTTGGGGTTTTCTTGGTGAAGATACTGAAATGGTTTGCAATTTCTTTTCCCAGCTCATTTTACAGATAAGGGAATTGAGGCAACCAAGATTAAATGATGTGCCCAGGGTCAGTTAGTTATTAAGTGTCTGAGGCCAGATTTGAATTCAGAAAGACACGTCTTCCCAACTCTAGATCCATCACTCTATCCATTTTTCCATCTTAAATGTTCTCTTATGAGTGTATAGAAACACAGATACATAGACACACATGAATACCGTGCATATGTATGTATGTATATGTATACATATATTTTATATATGTAACATATATGTGTATACACACACACATACACACTCACACTTTCTTTTTACACCTCTCTAATTGAGTCAGTATCTTATTCACCACAGCAACTTTTCCATATCCATCCTCACACTTCTCACGACTCTTTCTCCTCTCTCTCTCTCTTTCTCCTCATATACATATATACACATATAATAAATACAGACTCTCTCTATCCATATATGTATGTATATATACAATATGTATATATGTAAAATACTTATATAAACATACACCTGTCTATGTATATATATACACTTGCATATGACATGTGCATAACTATATAATAATATATGCATGATTATAAAAATGCATATATTATATACATGCACAATTACATAAAGATGCATGTATGTGTAAATATGTACACACATACATGAATATATGTATTATGCATATATACTTGCATGTGATGTATATATGTTTATATTATAGCAGTATATAGTATATAAACATGTACACATGATATGCAAGTATATATAGCTATATTTGTGTTTATGTATGTTTATATTATATACATACATACATACATACATAGTTATGAAAGGAGAATGTATATATGTATATGGAGAGAAAGAGGAGTCAGATTAGATTGCCTGTAATATGCCTTCCAACTCTAAATCTCGGATCACCTATGATCCTTTAACTCCACTTCCTACTCACAAGACACAGTTCTGGAATCACCCTACCCTGAGATATATGTTAGCTCTATCTTTTTAAAACCAGGAATACAGAACACTTACAACCCATTTCCATTCTTTGCCTTTGTTTTTGAATCTTTTTGTTGGTGTTGTTAATCAACTTTACCCCATTGCCTTATCGTGGCTATATGATTAATCAAGGCAAATTAAACTAAGGAAAAGACTATTTTGGGGGCAGAGATTTGAAGATTGAAGACGATGAGATCAAGCAATTATTGAATTATGCTAGTGATAAGGGGGTGAGTGCCTAAACAAAAGTGTTTAATTGGAGTGAAAAGGAAGAGATATGTTGTAGTGATATTAAGAAGGATAAAAAAGAAAAACATGGGTAATAGGAGATGGATATAGATTAGGAGTCAAAGTATTAAGATTTCAAGTCTAATTCTCCAAATGGAGAAAGAAAAAAATGACAGGTATAGGGATAAGATTATTACTGGCTTTGTTATTTGGGGCATATTTCTATATATGATACATTGTGTTTAAATGTATTAAAATGTACAAAAGTAGAATTTAAGAACTACTATAATTGATTAAAGGTATAGAACCTATATATTTTATTATTTTTTATTTTATAATCTCAATTTTTTTTTCTTATTTGCTTGGTTTTTCTTGAAATGGACAAGCCTATTTGAAGATTATTCAAATATTTTAAAATTGGGTGGGGGGAGAACTATACTTGCCAATTTTTTTCTGAAATATTTGTTTTAAAAACATGTTATGATCAGCTATCTTTCCAATGTTATTTCATATTTTCTCTTTCATAATGTTTTAATTATGAGATAAGGAGTTATATTATTATCCCATAAATTAAGGAAATATACATATAATATTTCATGAAAAAATAACATAAATATTAATTTTAACTATATAGTTACATAATGTTAATCTATGTAAATAATATTGGATATGTAAAATTTGTCTGTTTAAGGATCATTTTGTTTTCTGTTTTAATCAAGATAACAACTGTCAAGTACTCTCTTTCAAATAACAACAAAAAAACACAACTTCACACCAAAAACCAGTTACAAATTAGATTTGGAATTTCATTTCAATTAATTTTATTTTTTCAATATGAGTCTCTGTACAATACACACATCCCTACTCCTCTAATGCTCAGTGGATTTTTCATTTGCACTTTTTCATCATCATGTCCATCTTGACTGCTAAAATTCATGAGCCTTTATAAATTTAATGATGCTGGTCCTGAAAGGCATTGTCGTGTGTATTTGAAATATGTCTAAGTTGATAGAATCTGATAGTGTCTATACTGTGAGTTTCAGGAGCCAAAAGTTTTGAAATATCTTGATGAGGTTTTGTTGTGGGAGTGTCTGTGAGATAAGTCAATCCAACCCAAATACATGGGAAAGTAAATATGTGATGGATAGTGGCAAAATAAAAATTCTATACAAAAAACCTTCCAGGACTTTTGAACTGAAGACAGCACAATACAAAATATAGATTTCCATAAACGTTATAGTAAGAACACTGGATCTCAACAAATGTGTATAAATTAGGTCCTGATTAGTACAAATAACGAATGCCCTGAAGTTGTTAGACACATTCAAAATCACATTATTTGTTCTTAGAATTATGTAAAATATAGCAATTCATTCTAACCTAATGGAAATATGTAGTCTGCATTCAAATAATGTGACCATTTCAGCTAACTTATTTTTTGCACTAATCAGAGCCTACTTTATTTATAGGATATTTGTAGGATATAACTAGAGTACTGGAAGCCACCCACTAGTCAAAACTTCTTAATATGTGTATGTGTGACACACTTTTTTTGGCAATCTGGTGAAATTCATAGACTCTACAGAATAATACTTGTAAATGCACAAACTAAAATACATATAATCACAAAGGAAACTGATTGTATTAAAATACAATTCTAAAAATATCTGCGTGCAGTTATAAAATATTTACAAATACACATGTATCTCTATCTCCATTTATCTATACCTATCTATCCATCTATCTATATTACACATATATTAAAAATCATGGTTCCCAGGTTAAGAACACTTGCTCTAAGCATTTAAAATTTCAAGTTTACAGCTTAACCTTCACACTCACTACATAACCAGTCTTTCATTTTCCTAATTTTCCCTTCTGCATCATTTCTTTTATACAAATCATTTTTTTTCAAATACTAGAACTGATGTACAAACACCATACACCTCTCCATTCCTCCTAGTGTTCCTTCAAATTCTGATTCCTTGTGGTTATAACATTCTAAGAATTACAGACAGCATGATGGAAGAAGTTTAGAGTTAAAAAAATGTGCTTTTTTTTAAAGTGTGAAGTACTAAAAGTACTACAAAATTATCTGGATGCAATCTAGCCTTACATTCAGGTAAGCAATCATACATTTTTCAATGCCTATCTAAGATCCCTAAATATGCCCAACCAAAATCTATAATTGATAGATTATTTAGTATCCCAAAAGAAATTTTGAAATTATAATGCACTCAGTGTTGAAAATAATTTTAAAGAATTAACATGATGATTTTTTTAACTGAGGAGTAATGGAGAAAATCTCTTGGGGAAAAATATACAATAAAAACATTTGCAATAACAGAAACTTTTATTTCCAGAATATTCTTCAGTGAAGCAGGACTTTATCAAAATGAAAGTTGAGAGGAGAAGGATTTCTAATAAGAAATGGATTATTCCATGACTTTTAGGAAGTTTTTGCAAAAGAAATAAAAAGACAAAATGTATCTTAGCTGTATTTGTCAGTTCCTAGTAGAGCAAAGCCAAAGCAGATTATTATACCAAGTAGGGCTGGTATAATTTGACCAGCTGCTCTTTTGAGATATAAACAGATGGCCATGTAATAAGTTATATATTTTTTCCATAATAATGCCAAATTTTACGTATATTAAATGTATCTTGTAAAACTCACATATATGGTCTAGTATGATATAGACATTTTAAATTCATTCAAAATTTGATGACATTACATATTTCTGTAGTATTTCCTTACTACCAAGACAATCAACATCTAGGCATTGAACAGGGCTTTAACTTTTGTATGTAATCAGTAAATTTTTGTCAATTGAAATTTTGATGCACATTTCATCTTAAGGGAAATGTTAAAAGTAATCATCACCAATTTTAGTCACTAAATATTCCTCATTGATATTTAATAGAACCAGTAAAACTGTGGCACTCTTTTGTTTCTAGAATTTAATTTTGAAGATGCAACTTGACAAAAAGTATCTATTAATACAAAATGCCATGATCTGTGGTTTTAAAGAAAAAAATGTGAATTAACTTTATTGTGTCAGACATGAGCTACAGAAAAGTCAACCAATCCCCAGGGAACTATATGAAGTATCATAAGGCTCTGTGGTGTAGGACAGAAAATGGATCCAATAATGCACTAGAATTGCCACTTGTGTAAACATAGTTAATAGTTTCCTAACTTTAATATGGATGTAAATATGGCCTGCCAATTTTCCACTGTAAGTAAATAGTTATGTGGTGACTGTAGATGCTAGTTAACAATAGTCATAGAATTCTAGAAATCAAAAGGTACACAGAGGCCATCTAGTTCAACGGATATCTGAAGATTGTTTTTGACAGTATCACCAAAGTTTCATCTAGCCCCCCCACCCTTTTTTTAGATTCCTGATGAGACAACCCAGTTTCCTGATAAAACCTATTGTACCCTTGGAGAATTAATTATTAGGAATTGCTTCTTTACATCAAGCCAAAGAGCCCTTTACTTCCCCTTCCACAACCTTTTTCTGGCTACACTCAACTGCCTGATTCCCTAGGACAAGTCCACCCCCAGGGAGAATCTCTATGGACAATAATAAACTGCAGGAACTCATTCCTCAATGATTAAAATACCCATTATTCTCTCCCTATCTCTGTGATTCCTAACCTTTTCCTCCCTATCTCTGTGATTCCTAGCCTTTGTCCAAACACAATTATCAATCCTCCACTGATTTCAATTCACCCCCACTAATGTCTCACTTTAGTTACACTAAACTTTCACTGTACTCTTTGGAATGCCTGCCACATAGGTAACAAACCAGCTCTCATCTTGATTTGTTGGCTTTCTCCCTCCATTTTTTGGCACTCACAGAATTGGCATTCTCCCGATAATAAATTTTTCCTTACCTCCCTTTCTAATACCTGTTGCACTTTCACTCGTACTCTTAACCTCACTGTTCATTAGCTCCCATTCTCTACTTGCAGGTTTTTTTCCTTCTACTACTCTCAGTCAGTAATCTCTCCTCCTTTGAATTTCATTCAACCCAGAATTTTTACTTTATAAAGATTTGGGGGGTTGTTCCATGTTCAGGAAACTGTTCTTGTTTCCCTAATGAATTTAGGCTCACAATCTTTCCTCCTCAATTCCCGCCTTCATAATAGGGCACTTCAATATACAATTTGATAATCTCACAAACACACTGACTTCCAATTCCTCAATTTACTCCTTTCCTATGACCCCAACCCCTTCCCCATCTGCTATACAAAGACGTGGTCATACCCTTAATCTTGCCGTCACCAGCAATTGTTCCATTCCTATGTTCACAAAATCTAAAACTCCTTTATTTAATCAAGTGTCATCAACTCACCTCTCCCTATGCCTTGTTACACCAACATTTGTTTTTCTTTCTCCTCATTATTAGTTCTAAACTCTCTACCTCTCAGTTCTTTCTTTGCAAGGTCATTATCTCTAGACTGGCTATACTCTAATCCCTCCCCATATTTATGATTGAACCAATTCAATTCTAGACTGTACTTTCCTCTCAATTCTCCAGTCCCCATATCCTACTAATGATCTTGCCCTGGCAAGACTCATTTTGAATTACTCACACCCTCTGCTGTTTTTGCTCCTCTCATGTGCTGCTAAATGAAGCTGCAGAAATTCATAAAACTTTATTAAATATGAACACTGTAAATTTATGTTGCAAAATCTCTACTAGGCTTTTACTAGGCTAAGACAACTGCTTAGCTCTTCTTGAATGAATCAGCATCCAATTCACCACAGCAGCTTTTTCCAACCTTTCCATCACACTTGCCATTTTTCTATCTCCCCTCTACCTTGCCTCACTCTCAGCTGAGAACCTTGCCATTGCCTGAGAATTCCCTCTTATATCCTCTTCATCTTCAATTATTCAGATGGTTCCCTCAATATATCATCCTTCATCCCTTTCTTGCAAGAAGGGATGACCCTTGTCAAGTTGAATTCTTTCATAGGTCCAAGTGATCTCTTTCTATCCCATCTTTTCCAAAAAAAATTCCCCCACTATCATCCTACTCTCCTTTATCTTCAATTTCTCTTTTACTAGTGACTGCTGCCTTACTGCCTACAAATTTGACATGTCTTCCTCATCCTCAAAAAACCATTCATTTTAACAAATCTTTTTCTCTTCTCCCTTTTTTTGCTAAATTCTTTGAATCCCCCCCTTCCTATCCTGCCATTCTCCTTTTAACTCTCTGCAGTCTAGTTTTTAACCTCATCATTTGACTGAAACTAATCTTTTAAATTCACCAATGATCTCTTAATTGAGAAATCTAATGACCTTTTCTCAATTCTCATCCTTCTTGGCCTCTCAGAAACTTTTAACACTATTGATTGCCCTCTTCTTCTCCTTGACATTCTCTTATTTCTAGGTATTTATGACCCTGATCTTTCCAGATTTTAATTTGCTTACCATTCCTTGTCAATTTCCTTTCCTGGATCTTTATCCAGGTAGCATGTGCTAACCATAGGTTTCTTCCAAGGCTCTGTCTACCTCCTCCATATTATTTTATAGTATTCTCATCATTTCCCATGGATTCAGCTATCATCTTAATGGAAATTATTTTCAAATCTACTCATCCTTCCCTAACCTCACCCCTAATCTCCAGATGCCCATTTCCAACTGCCTATTGTTGAACTATATGACTAGTAGACATCAAATTCTCCTGTCTTCTAGACTTCTCTATTAGATCCTAATTAATTTCTCAATCACCCAGGCTTGCAACCTAAGTATCACCTTAGAACATCTGACTTTCTTACACCACATCTAGTCATTTTCAATCAGTTATCAAATTCTATAATTTCTATTTCAGAACATCTCTTGTAAATTGCCATTTCCTCTCCTTTGGCATGGCTATCATTTTTTTTGCATGCCTTTATCATCTCATGCCAGGATTGCAGTAATCTCTTAGTGTTCTTAATGCCTTAAGTCTCTCCTCATTCCAGTCCATCCTTTATTCAGTTACAAAACTGATCTTCCTAAAGGACAAATCTGACCCTTTCAGCATTTCTGTATGACTCCCATTTCCTAATCAATCAATTTCAATGGCTTACTTATTGCTTTCTGCTCTCCTGCTAAAGCCCTTCATAATCTGGCTCCTTCCAACTTCCCAATTTTCTTATATCTTATTTCTCCAAAATCCTCTGTATTATGATGACCCTAGATTTTTTGTTATTCCTTGTAAAAAACTTTGCATCTCCTGACTGAGAATTTTCACTGCTTTCCCCTCATTTCTGGAATTCTCTCCCTCCACATCTCTACCTCCTGACTTCCATTGCTTCTTTCAAATTCCATTTAAAATTCTACCTTCTACAAGAAACTTTTCTGCATTCTCAATTTCCCCTCCTTAAAGCTACAGCTTTCTCTATAGTATCTATAATTTACCAAGTGCATATCTTGTTTGTACCTTATTCTTTACATATTCTGTCTTCCATTGTACAGTGAGCTCCTTGAGAAGCAGAGACTGTTTTTGTTTGTCTTTGTATCCCTAGTGCTTACCACAATACCTGCCATATAGTAAGTACTTAATAAATGCTGGCTAACTTGATTTTCTCTTTGTAAATGCTTAAATATTCCACTTCTGCCCAGATAGGGATAAAAAAAACAACAGTCCTAATCTCTCTTCTACAAGACTTCAATATTTCAAATATTTAAAGGTGGCATAATAAAAATAGCATGTAGTGATAGAACTTCAAGGGGATGTTTGTAATGTTGTAATTGTTTTTATGATAAAACAATTTGAAACAAATCATAAAAGTTCAGATGGCTTGGAATCATATTAGTGAAAAATATGAAAGTTTTTAAAAGTTCAGTATGCTAGCAGTATTTATTTTCACTCTCTTCACAACTGGCATTTCCTATTGCTTCTATATGCACAAAATCTTTTTGTCTCTGTCCCCCCCTCTCTACACTCACAGATACTTCCTTAATCCAGGCTCTCAACACCTCTCACATGGATTATTGCATTAGCCACCTAATTGATCTTCCTGCCTCATTCCACTACCTTTTCTGATCTATCCTTCATGGATGGTGAACTGCTATAGTGAATTTCCTAATATCTAGATCAGACTTTATCACTTCTCTATCAAATAACTCCAGTGACTTCCTATTACCTATAGTTAAATACATTAAAAACTTTGTAGGGTATTCAAAGCTTTCACAACCCAAATCAGCCTACTCTTCTAGCCTATTTATGTATTATTTCTATTCATTCACTCTGTGGTTGAGGTAAACAATGCTTCTTACTGTTAATCAAATGTATGATTCCATCTCCAGTCTTGAGCCTTTTTTACTGGCTCTCCCCTATTCTGCAATACTCTTCCAACTCACATTTGGCTTTTAAAATCTCTAGTTTCCTTATGGTCTCAGCACAAGACTTCTACCCAAGTCTTCCCCTTATCCAGCTCCCTTTCCTCATATTCTAGTGCTTTTCCTATCAAATGTTCTTGTATGTTTGGTATTTATATGATAAGCAGTGACTGTTTCTCTTTTTTCTCTGAATCCCACCACCTGACATAGTACCTAACATATAACAGGTACTTAATGAATTTTTTGATTGTTTAGTTAGACTAGATAGATAACTTGGTTTTGAAGGCAGAAAGACCTCTATTTGACATACATTAGCTGAGTTATCATGGAGAAACATAAGAAACTGCTTCAGGCTCCCAACAACCATGTAAGAATAAAAGTTACAGATAATTTTCCAATCTTCATTGGTTGAAAGGAATTTTCATTTAGGAAGTTCCTTACATGAAGGAAATCACAGTACCTCTTAAAAAAAAGCAATGTGACAAAGATATTCAATACTCATTTCTATAATTCTAAAAAAGAGACCTTTAACCATTGAGTATCATTTTTCTAGTCCACTCATGACATGCAACCCCATCAGTTTTGCAGATGTCAATTTCTAGTACTGTGCAATGAGCACAATGGAACTCTGCACCTTTCCAGGTCGTTTATCACATATGTTGACAATTATGTGCTACAAAATAGTATAGGAAAAAATGACATAAAGTTCACAGGTGCTTATCACTCCAAACAAGACAGATTTTATAGCAAAAGGCACCATAGAAGCCCATGAAAAATATTTGAAGTGTCAAAATATATATTGTGGAATAATGAAATACTACTCTGCAATCACTGTAAGAAGAGAATTCTGAATCTGGTAAGAGGTATAAGGGACAAACTTCACTATCAATGGGAGACCCATTTGAAAGGAAGGGTATGAATTGTGTGATATGTATTAGCAGGGCAAGGGGCTTTGTTTTGAATGATAAGTACCACTCTGCCTCACTATTGTAAAATATGACATGGCCAGGCCAGGCTGGCATATTGATTACTTTTTCCATAGGGATGTTCCCTGTTCATGATTCTATGACTGATAAGTGTGCTTAGAAAAATTTCTCCATAAATGCTACCCCACTGAAATGGTATTTCCAAGACTCAAGTGAATTCTGGAGTTTCAATCAATTGATGCTTAGTCAAAAAAAAAGCCAGCTCTTCTTTTGTACAGTCAGAGCTCATGAATATAGGCAGTCTCTACAGAAATATAGAACATAACCCCAACCACACTTTCTCTTCCTCCCTAGGGGATCCCCCAACATTCTGGGAGCTGTTCTCTAGAACAATGGTATAAAATTCGAATAGAAACAAGGAACAGTAATCTGTACATAAGAATCTCTATGGGCTACATATTGAATTGCTTTTAAAGCATTATATCTTGTTTTATTCCATTTTAATTTAATGTGTTTTAATCTGATTTGGGCCTCATTTGAGAGGTTTGAAGGTTGGATGCAGCTTGCCATGGCATGTTTTACCCCTTCTCTAGATATCTTGATGTTACGTGATTTCAATGTAGGAATGGGACTCTCTATCTGCTATCACTCCTACTCCTACAAAACCATTCCACCTCAACTTGAGGTCATTAAATTCCTTGAAAATAACCTCATCACTGTGTATGGTATGTGATTTGCTATTGGTATTGTACTATGGCACAGCTAGGTACTGCAGTGAGAAAATTTGGGGATGTAGAGTTGGGAAGACTCATTTCTGTAAGCTCATATTCAGCCTCAGAAACTTACTTTGTTATGTCACCCTGGACAAGTTACTTAACCCTGTTTATCTCTGTTCCTTACCTAGAAAATGAACTGGAGAATGAAATGACAAGCCACTCCAGTATCACTGCCAAGCAAACCTCAAATGGGATCATGAAAAGTCAGACATGACTGAACAACAAAAGATTTTGGAGAAGAAAATGGCAAACCACTCCAGTATATTTGCCAAGAAAATCTCAAATGGGGTCAGAAAGAATTGGACACAACTGAAATGACTGAATGATGTGGTGTAGTCTATTTGTATCCCTGATGTAACACTCAATTCCTTGTGGGCAATTTGATATTGTGATTCCCAGAATACTGTGATAATCAATAATTTTTGGTGTCACAGAAAAACAGAAAGACTATTGTGATTTGAAAAAAGAAGATTGGATTTATTGAAATTACTAACCAATTTGGAAATTTGTATAGCCTTACCAATTCTTACTGATTTTGGTCCCAATTCATTTTTATTTGTATTATCCATTTATATAGATACACCAAGGTGTATGGGCTTCCTTTACATCTATTTATCATATTCTGCACGACTGGTTTTAATTTCAAATGCAAATACATCACTATGGGCTGCATATTGACTTAGAAAACAAATTAATATGTGTTGTTTTATTTTTATTTATTTTTAAAAATATTTTCCAATTGCATTTTAACATTGTTTTGGGTACACTTGTGCCTTGTGATGAGTGGCCACAGTTTGACATCTGTGCTCTAACTAACAGATATTTTCTGTCTCCATGCTATTTCTTGAGTTGACATATTGGACTCTACCAAGAGATTATGGAAGCAGTGGACTTTGTTCTGGGCTTTGATACACAATTAGCACAAATTTATCAATAAGTAGGCATGCTCAAAAGATCTCATCACTTGGTGGGATGTATTTTCATTTGGACTATGTTTTAGACTTTCCTTCTCCAATGCCATATCATGGTATAGCAAGATTCCTGGATTCTTGAAGGCTACTTCACCCAAGTACAAACCCTGGCTAATTCTACTATGCCATAAAGATTTTGAGTGTGATTCTATTCACAATCTATGTCTGTTTTTCTGAGAATTAGACTAGCAAAATATGTGGATGAATTATTTGACTATTATAATCATGATTCAGAGAAAAAACAAAAAGGCAAAGTGGTTAAATAGTCAATTAGGTATTAATTGAGTTTAACACTTAGAATAGATGATTTATCTTCTGAAAGACTTCCAGGTCATACAACAAGATGAACAATAGGAAACAAGGTCAACAAGATAAAGAAATACTTTATCCAATTCTCATCATCTCTTAAACCTTTTCAAAATAAGAATTATGAAAAAGAAATATAGCAATGTCAGCTATCTCTATGCTCTAAGACACTGCAAACCCTAACATGTTCACACAGCCAACCCCATTGGACATTAAATTTGGCAGAGATACACAGAACACCTCACAGGCTTGAAAATACCTGGTACATAGTAGGTCCTTCATAAAATTTTATTAGCTAACTGCTCATACTCCCCCTATCTGCACTGTGAAAAATCAAAAGGCAGAGTTTACTCTGACTGGGATGGCAGAGAAGCAGCCTGGCAGAATTCTGTATTGCAGTTGACTTCAGGAAGAAAATTGAGGAACAAAGGGACCTGGGACAGGATACCAACATGTATGTGGTGTTCCATTAGGCATTTAGGGGACTAACATCTGCCTGTGGCCAGTTCCATTCTGTTAGAGGGCACTTGGGACATAGATTAAGGAGAGAAAATATGAATAGAACAACTTGGGAAGAGGCTGAGATAGCTTTGTGGCCTAGTCCCCAGAGAAGCTGTCATCAAAGAAGATTACGTCAATGTGAAAGATAAGAAAATATAAAGAGAAAAAAAATTTCAGGAGGAAAAACCACTTGATTAAGGACTTTGAGCATAAGTTGCTAGATCAACAGTGAAGATATTGATAACATTAGGAAATTCGGCTTCCAGATCAGTTAAATGATTCCAGATAGCTATGATTATATACTGCAAAACAAAGGAAAATGAATCAATCCCTGATTAAAAAGAAGACTAAGAGTTCAAAAAAGAGCCACAATAGGATTCTCCTTATGTATTATAAAGACAAATATGAATTCTAAAAACAGAATTTATGGCTTGAATAGCAAAAATAAACTAACAAAATAGAAAAAAACCCCTTTAGTCCACCGTGGCACGGCAAAAGAAAGAAAAGAGAAAACATCTTATCAGGGATGAAAATACACAGAAGTGAAGGACAATCTGGAAGAAGACACACAAAAGGTAATAATGGTAAAAGAAAACGTGGTCTCAATACAAGCAAAACATAATGATCTTGAAAAGAGTTGGCAGAGAGATCACTTAAGGATTCTAGGTCTCTTATGAGGACACAAATAAAGAAATTGAATACCGTAATATTATAGATAACACAAGAAAATTGCTAAGAACTGCTGAATACAGAAAATAACATGTCAATCTAAAGAATCCAACAGATTGCCTCCAAAAAATAAGAACTTCATATATATGCACTAAATGCTTAAGCTGTGAACTTCAAGATAAATAGTAAATTTAACAATGATAAACAACAAATTCTTCAAGCATCCAGGCAAGGATCTTCAAATATAAAAGAAGCAAAATTTGAATAGCACAATATTATTTGTACTGACCAGAAACCTCAATAAGAAACAGATAATGTGTTCCAAAGAGCAAAGGAGTGGAAAATAAAACATGAGATGACATATCCTGAAGAACCTAAGCCTAGCCATTAGTCTAGAGTAGAAGAATTTGAAGCAATCCTGCATAGAAAACCAGTCATGAGAAGATTATTTCCCTTATAAACATGCCATACAGCAGAAGCAGAAGAAAAATAAACAAATACAGCAACTATGTAGGTATTGGTAATGAAATAAATTATCTGAGGGAAAAAAGAGGAGAGGAAAAAAAAAAACTAGAAAGAGAAACAGAAGGTTAACAGCAGCAATAAGAATATAACAACAGACAAATCATTACAAAATTTATTTCTAACAGTACATAGTCAGGCAAAGGTGAAACTGGAAGTCAAATAAGTGATCATGAAGAAGCAGACCTGAAGTCTCACGGACTAGAACTTAAAATTCCCCAACCAATGAATAAATCAATATTTTTTGCATGTGGGAATAAATTGCAAATTGGGAGGGTGCATTAATGAGTAGATTGGAGGAAGAAAACAGAGGGGTATATACGATGTGCACTAGTCAAGTCAAAGGATGTCCATGAAGGAAAAAATAATTCTGGCAATCTTTTATCTTTTAAAAAAATCATTTATTAAACACTCACTATGTGTCAGGTATAGTGCTAAGGGCTGGGAACACAAAGAAAGACAAAAGACAACCCCTACCCTCAAGGAGGACATAATTGAATGGGGGAAAATATCACATAATAAGAAGTTGAAAAGGGGAAGGGTAGAGGAAGTGTATGCCCTGTATACCCTGGAGGGTATGATGAAGACCTGAAGCCTGGTAGGAGATGATAACATATTTTCTTTGAGACCTCCTCCC
Source organism: Trichosurus vulpecula (assembly GCF_011100635.1). Classification (NCBI taxonomy): domain Eukaryota; kingdom Metazoa; phylum Chordata; class Mammalia; order Diprotodontia; family Phalangeridae; genus Trichosurus; species Trichosurus vulpecula. The sequence goes on along the minus strand of NC_050576.1, from coordinate 323,412,038 downwards.
CTCTCTTCCCCTGAGTAGAAGATGTAGAAGGAGCTTATTCAGGAAGAATAGGGCTTATTGGAAAATGTGTCACTATGCAAAGGGAGGAATTGAAATAGGGATAAAGAAAGGGAATACTTCTTTTTCATTGACAAGAGAGGGCTCCATTTAAGAATGCTCCCATGGAGGAAGAAAGATATTCTAGAAATGGATATGGAGAAGATATAATGAGTATGATTCATGGATTTTGTGCTTAAAGTAATCACTAATCCTGCCTCAGAAAAAAGAGGAATCAGAGTTCCTAGCGACAACTGACACAAAAATTTGAAAGGGCATGGTCCCAGAGAATTCCATGGCAAATGGGGAAAAACTATGATGGAGGAAAAGTAGTAATGAACAGCACAGACAAGGACATAAGAAAATTCCTCATAGGGATAGTAATACTTCTATCTTTTCTATCACTTACAAAAATTGATATTTCTAAGAGTGAGGCACAACACAAAAGGGGGCAAAGGTCAGAACCTACAAGAAAATAACACATAAAAAGGTGTAGAAGTAGGAACTCAAAATAGAAATTCCAATTTAAAATCTTAGAAGCTTTATTTCCACAAACACAAAACCTAAAGAAAGAATAAACAAGTGTATAAACTGTGAATAAAAGAACTATCATCTTGCTAAAGGCAGTTTTTCTTAAATATTACCTGTTTTTTAGAAATCTAAATAGGGAAGATAGATGTATTTGCTATAGAATTCTTTGAAAAAATGATATGGCCAAGAATGGAAGAGCAGAAAACCAAAAGATAGAGTAGGTATGCCTTAGGGCAGCTCAAAAGAAAGTGGGTGAGATAGGGCAAAATCTTTTAAGAGTTAATACTTTCAACAGGCTAGCATGTATGCATGAGTGATCTACTTTTCAAACAAAAACATATTAACCACATAAATAATTTGCCAGAATATTGATCTTTATGGTATATTTAATTTACACATAAAAAATAACTAAAGAGAATAATTTTGAGAAATTTTTTTAGAGTTTTGTCCAATTTTAAGAATGGGAGACACATTTAATATCATATATTTTAAACATTTTGATTTAAGAATATATTTAGGTCAACAAACATACTTAGTATTTATGTGCCATGTTCTGTGGTAAGTTATGGGAATACAACTACAAACAAAAAGAAAGTCAATTTCTGACCTCAAGAAACTTATGTTATAATGAGGAAATAGAACTCAAAAAGGAGCTAATATCTGTGTGTGTTTGGGGCTTGGGGGAGTTAATGGAAATGTTTAGAATCAGGAGAGGAGTAGAGTTAGCATAGGTACTTGGGGTACCTATGGGGAAGACTTATGCAAAATGAAAGTTTAGGGAAATATTAACTGATTGGGGGTGAGGTATTGCAGCAATAGAACAATTATTACTTAAATTATTTTCAAATAATAGAATTTTCAGAATGTCCATACAACTTTGAAGTATACCTTGAAATGGATATAAGCTCATGTTAATTTCTGTTTACTTTCAATTTTCAAGGGAGTTGCATACAATTCCATTTATAATACATTAATATGTATGGAATATTTCTTTCTTTATGTTTTCTTCTTTGTTGAAAAATCTCAAATTATCAACATGGACACAATTCAATATGCAAAAAAGAGAAAAATACACAAAACTGTGAGTTTCTGTAACGTAGTTTTAAAAAATGAAATATAGTCACATATATGACCATATAGTTTTTAAAAGTTGTAAGAGACATGTCCAGAGAAATTTGAACAGCCAGAAACCTACATAAATACTTGAGAAGCATTATCTGATTTTTCTAATGTAATATTCTGCTCCTCAACTTCCCTCAGTACATTTATAAAGAGGCCTTCTTTTGTCAGTGTTTGGCCCATGGCATGCATCTCCAGTGACAGCAATCTATATTCCTGGAACAATTTTGTCCTTCTAGTCTGAAAAGATGACACTTAACTCCTACAAAATTCCTCTCAAGTCGTTAAAGGTCCAGGGCATCTACAGCGATCTGCTGATCTGCTTTAGGCGTTCTATACAATAGTTTATTGAAATCAATGTATTCATTTTTTTTTTACAATTCTCTGTTAGGTCTGTCCCCTGAGGCTACTGGGATCTAATGGAGATGAAGAGAAAGAAAAAAGTCAAAGATACTACTTTCAAGGTTCCTTATATAGGAGCTACTTTAATATCGATGTGATCTTGTCAGGTTACAAATCATTCTTTAAAAAACCCTCAATTGACACTGTGATTCCTCAAAGTTATCATTGTATATCTTTCCACCCTTCTATATCCGAACTTTCTGGAAGTCACCCATACTAGATATGACTGTGTGTGTGTGTGTGTGTGTGTGTGTGTGTGTGTAATAGAAAACATGTTTAAGTTCAGATATTTTGTAAAATGTCATGACTTAAGTTTCAAGGCAATCTGAGTAAATCGGCCTTTTTTAAATATACAAAATTCTAGAAATGGAAGAGTTCTTGAGACATGATATGGTCCTCTGAATTCTGAGACATCATCCTGTTATCTAGGATATATGGTGCTTTTTGGTTTTCCTTAAAGATCTTCAGTGCTAGATATTCCACATTTTAAAACCTCTCAATTCATGAATAGAAATTGGTCTAGATAATCTGCATATGGTAAACATAGCTTATTGAGCAGGGTTTACAATACTTTGAAAGGAATTTCACTCTTTTTGAAAGCTTAGCCAACTTGTGTTTCTACAAGCCTTAAGAGCAGATGGGAAAATATCCCAAGGAAGGAAGGTGACAATCCTCTTGAACTAGTTAAACCATAGCTAAACCATGAAATTCTAAGATATTCTAACATGTTCTCTCAAAAATCCCAATATCATGTGAGAATTGTTATATTTTATGAATGCTAATGCATGGAAATAAACAGTAGGTAATGCTAGATTGAAGATAGGAAGAGGGGAGAGAGAAGTAGAGAGAGAAACAGACAGACAGAGACAGAGAGACTGAGAGAGACAGAGAGATAGAGTGAGAGATGGAGAGACAGAGAGATACAGAAAGAGACACAGAGAGACATAAAGAGACAGACAGATAGACAGAAAAGAGAGAGACAGAGAGAAACAGAGACAGAAAGACAGAGGGAGGGAGGGAGGGAGAGAGAGAGAGAGAGAGAGAGAGAGAGAGAGAGAGAGAGAGAGAGAGAGAGAATGAGAGAGAGAGAGGGTGAGAAGAGAGATCAAAGAACCAGGCCCCTGGAAGATGCAGAAGCTGAAATGAAGGCCAAAAGTATGGAGGTTTGGTATTGTCAAGAAACAGGAGTTCCTATTTTTTCAGATGCTTAAACAAAGGAGAAGATAATGGTTTAGGATGTAGAGTGACTTTCAGTTATAGGTGAGAGGGAGAGTGAGCACTAATAGCATTTATCTATCTAGCCATATGTATACGTGTGTGTGTGTGTGTGTGTGTGTGTGTGTGTGTGTGTGTGTGTATAGTAAATACAAAATTAATCAAATAAAATATAAGGTAACTGGGAAAGTAGAGGCCCTAACCTCCTTCTCTCCCAGAATTAGTAATAATTTCTTAGTTGATCTCCTTGTTTTAAGTCTTTCCCATCTGCAACTTACTCTGAATAAAGAAGGTGAAGCAGGTAAGAAATAAGCATTTATATACCACCTATTGTATATCAGGCCCTATGCTAAGGATTTAAAAAAAATCTAATTTGATCCTCAAAGAAGCAAAGGGATATTTCTAAAGCACAGGCCACTCCTCTACTTAGGATGTTTTGCAGTATCTCTATTGCTTCTAGGAAAAAAAATATTAACAAAACAAAACAAACTCTCACATTTTGAAGTCCCTCATGATCTTGTTCCAGGTAGCATTTTAAATCTCCTTCAAATATGCTATAGTCTGGTCAAATATACCTCTTTGCTGTTCCCTCAAAAATGGCATTCTATCACATTGATATAGTCAAGAGGATGTCATCTCACATGTATGGAAGGTGCTCTTCATCTCTGCTTCATATTTTTCGTAGCTTCTTTCAGTGCTCAGATAAAGTGTCACATTCTATACAATGCCTTTCTTAAGTCTTCCAAGTGCTAGGACCTCTTCCCTTACCAATTATCTTGTATTTATTGATAATTATTTTGTATTTTACTCATCTATAATTTTTACATATATATGTATGTATATATTTGTGTATACACATATATTTTTGAGGGCAGAAAATGTTTTATTCATATCTTCATGCCTCCAGTGCATAATATTGTATCTGCCACACAGTAAGCAATTAATAAGAGCTTGCTGATTGATTGAAGAATATTAACAAAGTAAAGAGCTTCAGGAGGAGGCTGAGAAGGTTAATAAAGAACTTCAAAATTATACAGTATGAAGATCAGTTGAAAGAAGTGCTGTTTTCATGTACGTATTTCAAGGACTACTGTGTTGCAGAGAGATTAAACTTTTTGGCCCTCATATGGAAGAATTAGGAAGAGTAGATGGAAGCTTCTGAGACACATTTAAGCTGAACGGAACATAAAACAAATAAAATATCCTTCCAAAACTATAGCTTTCCAAAATGGGAAGACTTCTTTGTAAGTAGTGAATCTTATCCTTCTCACTACATGTTTTTAGTTAAAGGCTAGATGACCACTTGTCATACTTTCTGAATCTGAAATACTATAAGTAGTTTTTTTACAGCAATAATAAAAAAAGATTTATAAATTTCATATCACTAAAATAATATAAAACTGAGATTGATGCCTGTAATTATCAAAGTGTTAACCATTTTGCTATGTAATGATACATTGAATCTTTTTAGCATTTATATTGGAAATTCATTCCCATTACCTATACAAATTTGGAGGACACTTGCAATATTACTAAAGAATACTTCTGTTCATGTCACTTTCCTGTTCAGATAAACTGTCAACTCTTCCCTAAAGCATTTCTCTATTCCTTTCTCATGGCACTCTGAGATTCAGGTTTGGATTTTATTCATTTATGTACATTTTTTGTGTCCCCATTGAATTATGAGATTTTTAAGGGCAGGGATTGTATTGTTTTCAATTTTGTATCATTTCTACATTTTATCTTGCCCAGACCTTAGGTGAATAATAATCAATTGAATTCTATGAAGGCAGTAATTGTCTATTTCTGGGAAATATGAATAGCTCACATGCTAAATTGTGATGGCACAAAGAAAAATTAACCTTTTCTTGAGTAGAAGTAGTTCACAAACCATTTGAGGGAGTAAATTATATCTTCAAACAGACTTTAGAAAGATTACTATTAATACAAACCAAAATATAGTCTTCATGGCTAAGCGATTTGAAAGATCTTTAATGACATACCAGTTTTTAAATCACACTGCCTACAAAAGGAACAGGTTATTAGGATACATGCACACACACATTTGTACGTCTGTGTATACTTATATTCAATAATAACATATACATGCATATATACATATATACAACAATATACACGTTTGTATATGAATATACCCACATCCAAATATGTATATATGTGTATATATATATATATATATATACAGGTATGAATACACACAGACATATGTATATGTATACATGAATACACATACAAATATATATGATATATGATACAATTGAAAGCATATTATATGAGAAGTTAAATACATAGGCTTATAACCCAACTCCTCTACTTGGTATATGTGTGACCTTGTTAAATTCAATTAGCATCTGTTTTTCAGTTTCCTCATTTATAAAATTAATTAGCTGGACTAGAAAATACCTGGGGTCCCTCTTAAGTTTTTTTTTTCCCTAGGATGCGATTATTTGAAATTTTCTACTCACCTAGACATTCACATGTATTATATATATTTTACTTAGTGCCAATTCACCTTTGTCATATAATGCCTCATACCTTTGGTATTGTGATATTAGAGTCCAACTGTGCCATGTCTACTGACACTGATGGGGGGGGGGACGACTTTGTTATAAAATCTTTTCTGTATATACATATATATTTGCATTTTATCTGATGATTGTTCCCCTTTTAAATCTTCTTAATGTTTTATAATTTCTAGTATTTTACCCATTTATACTTCCAGGCCAATTTCATGCTACCACAAGCCCCTTCTCCAGTCACCATCACTGGCCCCCACTCCAAGCTACTGGTTGCATTCACCGTATGCAACTTGATCACAGACTGGCCCACTGTATATCTCCATATCCATCCTCATTCCATGCCTCTGTGGTCATTGAGTAACTGATCATAGGAGACACAAAACTGTGACTTGTCCATGTTCAAACAGCTAGTAGGTGTCTGAGGCAGGATTCAATCTCATGTCTTTCTGACTCTAGCTCCTGGACTCTGTCCACTTAGCCCCCGCAATGTGAGATAGATTAAGGACATTGTTAATTGCTGTTTTAGTTTTCCTGTGATACATGAAAAAACATTTCCATAATTATTTATTTTATTGAACTCCCCAAGGAGAATCTGAGGACTACTTTAATTTATCTGTAACTTTCTTTTTTCTTGTGTTTTCACACATAAAGAGAATGTCAATATTGATGGGTCAGTGAACAAGAATTTTTTAAGCACCTGGTTTTCAGAAATTTAACAGGCAATGAAGACGGAAAGGCAAAAATGAAACAGTCTCTGACTTCAAGAAACTTATATTCTGGGGTAGCTAGGTGGTGCAGTGAGTAGAGTACTGGCCCTGGAGTCAGGAGGACCTGAGTTCAAATCTGGCCTCGGACACTTGACACATTTACTAGCTGTGTGACCTTGGGCAAGTCACTTAACCCCAATTGCCCTGCCTTCCCCCTTGCAGAAAGAAAATGCAAAAAAAAAAGAAAGAAAACAAAACAAAACAAAAAGAAACTTATATTCTAATATAAAGTGTGGTTCAAACAAAACAAACTAATACTGGGCAAAGAATCTAATTAATTCTAAGAAAATAATGACTTTTTGAGTACTAGATAGTTGCAGTTATTAATCATTCAATAGTTTAAAGTACTCTTCTTGAACCTGAAAGGTGAAGGGGAAAATATTTTTTAAAAAAAAAAACCTGTACCTCATTGATGTGAAGAGGACAAAAATTATGGGCCAGTCAACATCAATACTGGAGTATTAAAGAATGGAAAAGAGCATTATTAACAAATATAACTCATTTTTTTTCATTCACAGATATAGGAAAATCATTATAAAAAAATCCAAGTGAGACTATGGAAAAATAGATATATTTATCTGAATGCCAAGCATTCAGAATGTTAGACATAAACTGCATTTGTGATACAGTTTTTAAAATGTCTCCTGATATGCCAGGAAGTCTTGTCCCCATTGATAGAATGATGAGCTCTGATACAAATATTGATATATTGAAAAGCAGAATTGTTCCAGAATTATAGAAATTCTCAAATGGAGATATTGCTTAGCTACTGAAATCTCCACCACATCCTCTCAATCTGTCTCCTGTAGACTGTGTCTTTCTCTTTAAGAACTCCAGGCATGATTCAGTCCTATCTAGTGGCTTACAGCTAGTTCCTCAGGGCTGAGAAGGAATACTAGTTCTCAGACCTCAATTACAAAACATGCATATTAATATATGTATGGCTAAACAGGCATATACATTTATGCAAACATGCATATATTATTAAATATACAAAGAAAGATGGGTGATCAATTAGCTATTCTCAAGTTCTTGTTAGTCATTGGATGTATTTCATTTGTCTTGGTTTGAGTTAGGTTGAAACAATGAAATGAAGGTTCTTTTTTTTTCTTCCTTTTATTTTTCTTAACAAGTATCTACAATAGGTAAGCATAAATCAATTGTATTTTGGGAACAAATATAATTATTAAATCTAGTTGGCTTATGAAATTATTATTATCTTAATCCAGCAGTCTTATAGTTTGTAATTTCCACATTTTGTTCACCAATTAGGCCTTCAACTGTACTCTACAAAATGTGAAATATCTTTTAATAGGTTAATGACTATGCTCTCTATAGATAGGATTTAAACTGTGATAGTTAATGGAAGCTTTAATCTCATTTTTTAGCATGATGCAGTTTGATCCACTCACACTTTTTACAGTAAGATCTCAAAGGAAATACTTTATAATAGCAATTATGCATACTTAAATATGTGTGTATACATATACACACATGTTATATATGTATACGTGTGTATATATATACAAAAGTATGTCTATAGATGTATGTGTATATACACTGCACAAAGTTTATTTTCCTAATCTGAGCAACATCTAGATTTTAAGCCAACCATTATCTTTGACTAATAAATTAATTGTAAGAATTTTGATTTTGGATATTTGTATTACTCAAACAGAATTATATTAGTAAGACTGAAAAACAGCTTTAAGGAAAGGAGTTCTGAGCTGAATTGGGACTAAGGAAAATATAGGTGTCCTTACTATTTCTCTACATTTGGCACCAATTTAGTGTCTCCAATAAAGAAGGGAAAAGGGACACATCAAAAATGAAACAAGTAAAAGTTTCTGTGCTTATAAATAAGAGCATTGGACACTTCAGTGGCTGCAGCACTTCTGTCCTGCATGAGATAGGGACATATAATGATAATAATTAAAAATAATAATGATAATGCACCAATCACATAGAACTTGGAGCATTTTTTTTCTTTTAAAATGGTGAGCTTTTTAAGAAGGGTGATGAACTCCATAGGCATTGTTAAGGATCATGAAATGAGCAATTGTGTCAGTGATATAATAAGACCCTTTGAATAAAAAAATATGCTTCAGCTTTAAGCAAAAAGTTCTTTATTTTTTTCCAACTTGTTAAGTATATATTAAAATTCATGGCATATGAATTCATTAATCATCAAAATAACTCACATTTATGTTTGCTGCTTTATAAAACACTTTGCTGTATTAAATCATGCTTTGCCATGAGTCCTGATAATGTATCTTAAGGACAATCAGGATTTTTCATCTTCCCAGTTGATTTTCCTCCTGTATATTAGTTTTCCCTTCCTATTTGAACATGAGCTGAGAGCATGGATTGTTTCAATTCTTCTATGTCTTCAGCCTTTAGCACAGTTTTTAATGAATGCTTTCTAATGCAAACATTCATAAAGTCACTATGCTTTATGAGGCAAATGGTTTAAGTATTGCTATGCCTGCTCATTTTAGATATGAGGGAAATGAGTTCAGAGGTTTACTTAAAGTCGTAAGGCTAGTAAGGGTCAGAATTAACTCTTTAACCCAGCTGTATATGTTTAGTGAGTTTTCAATCACTATATTAAACTGAGGTTGAATTTCATTTTCTTAAACACACACATACACACACACACACACACACACACACAATGATAGTGATTGATGGTGGTGGTGGTGGTGGTGGTGATGGTGATGATGATGATGGTGGTGAAAAAAGGCAATTTTTCCCATTCCACTATACTGTTCTTTCTAATTGTATATGTCACCATTTTACCATCCACTCAAATAAAGTTAACTTGGACATTATAAAGTAATTCATCCATCCAACCATCCACCCACCTATCCATCCATCCATTCACATATATATATATATATGTATACATATATATATATATATACTGCTAAGGCGAGAGATAGAGGGAGGAAAGAAGGGAGGGAGGGAGAGAGATGCCACCTGTGGGCAATTTAATGACTTGGAAATGAAGAAATGGAATGGAGAGAATGGTGTCCCTCAATACTACCATATCTGTCACAATAACCTCAAATGATGGATTGACCTATATGTTCTCAAAATTACAACTCTCAGACTACAATAAATTTTCTCTTTTTTGAAATTCATACTCTATTCAAATCTTTACATCATCTTTAAAATAAATTATTCACCATTTTGTTACTTTCTACCCTCATCACCTCATTATCATCAACCACCAATTTTAGTGATTTCACCCCCTGACTTCCTATTCTGTAGCTTACTTTTATCATCATTTTGAGTACTGCATTCCTCATTGATGACACTGCTAATAACTTGCACTCAAAATACCCTGTCCTGTTCAATCTGTATTCTACTCTACTTTAATCCTTCATCAGAATAATTACACCTTAGATAGTCTCCTGCTCTGCTGCTGCTGATAGTGGTGGTGATACTGAGAGATAATTTTGTTCATTCCACTGTACTCATCTTTCTAACTGTAAATATTATACAAGGTGCTTTCATTCACTCAAATTAATTTAACTAGGGTATTTATTAAGTATATTCTGTGAAGGCTTGAAAATATCTTCCTCTGCTAATTGTTCACCTATCACTTCGATATAGATGAATTTAAAAAAGAAACTTTATTTCCAGTTCCAATTTTATCCCTGAAATGGAATTCCTAACTGCTGATATATAGATTTACCTATACTATGTGTCCCATAAGGCTTAGTAAAGTTTCAAGCTTTAATAACTTTAAAGCTTTAATAAGTAAAATCCTCAATAAGTCCTAAGTATGAAGTACATTATTACATCCATTTCAGCATGTTTAAAACAATCTTATAGACTGAACATGCTAGGAATTAAAAATTCTCTCTAAAGTCCTTAAAATTACCTCATAACCCATATTATTACTTCTTTAATTTCAGGAAGATCTTTTAACAAGGAGTTATTCTTCACTCTTCCAAAAAAGTTACATTTTACATGAAGTATAAAGAGAGATATTGAAAGAACAATGAAGTTTTGCTATATATCTATCATTCCAGAGAAAATAGGAAGACAGTTTAAGTTCAGCCTATAACTCTTACTAGATATTCACCCATGGATATGACAATTAACTTCCATGTGCCATGGTCAAAATCTCTGGGCCCATCCAAAATTAATAAATTGTGCAACATCTTGTTTCAGGGAATTCATCACCTGCAAAATTTTGTGTTTTTAAAAATATTTGCATCTCTATCTTTGTCTTTCAATACAGATACAGAAAACACATAAAGATATACATTGTATCTGTACCTTTATTTCTGTGTCTGTCTCTTTTGTTTCTATTTTTTCCCCATTCCTATCTTTAATACTCTCTGTCTGTCTGTCTGTCTCTGTCTCTCTGTCCCTCTCTCTCTGTCTATCTGTCTCTGTCTTTCTCTCTCTCTGTCTCTGTCTCTCTCTGTCTCTCTCTCTGTCTCTCTCTGTCTTTCTGTCTCTCTCTCTGTCTCTGTCTCTGTCTCTCTCTCTGTCTCTCTCTCTGTCTCTCTCTCTCTCTGTCTCTCTCTCTCTCTCTCTCTCTCTCTCTCTCTCTCTCTCTCTCTCTCTATATATATATATATATATATATATATATACACATGTAAGTACATATACCCTATGTAATATACGTATCATATCTGTCTCTAATTCTATCTCTGTCTTTCTTGAAATTAGCCAATTCAGGTCTAATTAATTAGAAGAGGTCTTCCATAAAATTGTACTCTGATACCTCATCATGATATAGCAGCAAAACTTAATCTTTATAGACTAAACCATTGAATCTTGGGAAGTTTCTATCATACTGGTAATATTTTTGATATGATTTTATTTTTACCCTTTATCTACTTGTTGAGGTTCAACTTAGGTCAATGTGAAGAATGGAGGCTCATTACAAATAGATCAACCAATTGATGGTGAATTATCTGTTTATGGCCATTCATGAAACTAAGTAAAATACAAAATGGCATCCAACCCTATGTGAACATCTTCTCCTTCTGTAGTTATGGGAACAATAACAGAAAGGGGAGGCAATGAATTTTATAAATTGCATAGGTTTATACCAGCTCTAAACATTAACTTAAATGTTGTAATTGTAAGATGGAAATATGTTACGACTGAAGAAACTAAATAATAACAATTGTGATATTTTCAATGTAATCAAAAAGAAAGGTAAATAGAAGTGTAATCTGCATGATCTTCTTTTCTTGAGGTTTGCTGATTGAAGAGGAATGACTTGAAATTGTAAATAGTTAAATTAAAGCTCGATGTAATTTTAAAGTTCCATAATTATTAGAGCAATCCAAAAGAGCAATCAGCTGCCTTGGGAGGCAATAGATTTCTTCTCATTGGAGATTTTGAGAAATAGATAATATGTCAACTTGTCAGGTATAGTTTATAAAGGACTAATATTTGTTTAATATGAGTTAGATTAAATAGTTCTCAAATAGTCCCCAAATTAATTATACTTCTAGATAGCTTTGATTATATGAAAATGGGACATGGATAAAAGAACAAATATCGGTCCAGAACAGGAGTGGGAACCTGTGGCTTTGAGGCCACATGTGACCCTCTAGGTCTTTAACTGATGCCCTTTCTGAGTCCAAATTTTATACAACAGATCATTTTATTAAGGGGATTTGTTCTGTGAAGTTAGGAACTGATAAGGAAATGAAAGACATAGGATTGAAAATTTTCTTCATGTTGAAAGGATGAATATAAGACATATTTGGATGTAGAAATTGAGAGACTTAAGAATTATTTGAATATAACAAATGAAGGAGAGGGAATAGTAAAAGACAATTTAGATTTTATGAATATGGGTGAATGGGAGAATAGTGTTTAAATTTTTTTTAAATAAATAGATAATTACATTTAAACTCAAAAAATATGTGATTCTAAAAGTAGTCTAGAGGCCAGTAGTAATAAAAAACAAGTATCTTGACCAGATGAAATTGATAGAAAGAATAAAAAAAAATTAGGGAAAGAGAGCTTGTTGATAGCGACAGAGAGAGGGACATTTTTTTTCCCATCAGTGACTGTGGATCTGTAACATTTGGTCTCTAATATCACAGTTCATGATTTTTGAATGAGGATTTACTGTCACTGAAAAGAAAATGAGAATACATATATGCAGAGGGAGTTCATGCTAGAAATGAATCAAAAAATGTATTCAATTTTATGAAAAATTCCTTTGAAATAGACCTATAGACCTATGGCAAGATAGAGATAGAAATAGAGATAGATTAGAGATAGAGAAAGATAGAGCTAGGAATGAGGATAGGAATAGAAACAAATATAGATATATAAAGAAAAATAGACAAATATGGATATGTAATATAATATAGGAAATATACATATATATACATATGTAATGACACAGATATAGATTAGAAATAGAGAAAAATAGAGCTAGTAATGAAGATAGAAATAGAAAAAAATATAAATACATGAAGAAAAATATACAAATATGGATAAGTAATATTATATATGAAATATATAATAACACAGATATGCAAATAAGAATATTTAAATAAAATAACTGTCTTTGAAAGACATCATGTTCATACCTTTGAACTTTAACCTACTCTTTACCAACAAAAAACAAGGCATATGTAGTCATGGAAAACTTTGCCAAAGATATTTGCCATTTTTTAGGTATTATTCTTTGCATAATCCAAATAGAAGAGGGATTCTCTATAGATAGTAAGATCTGCCACACATTTTTGTTCATGGATGACTTTGTGCTGCCTGCACAAGTCCTAGAATATTGCAAGACATCGTTAATGATAGTAATGCAAGAGAAATCAGCCACAATGTTGAGAAAAATCAGAGATGAAGAATGACAATTCCCCTAACTATTTTATGGAGTTGGATAACTTTCAGAAACACAGAGCCAGTCAGACATAGAAACAGATATTTTAGATCAATATTACAAGTAGAAAATGAATGGGTCCACTAAACAAAACTTTTAGAGCTCTGAATCACATTGAGGAAATTTCATAGTACTTTTGATTACCAAAATCTTCTACCTAAAGTAAAATAAATTTTTAATACGTGTTTTCTTCCAGTACTGATTATTGCTGTTCATCCTTCATTCCCCAAGAGGACCAATGACATCAGGAAAGTGATGTTCTGACTAGCCAGTGAATTGTATTTAAGTGAGGTGGGCCAGAGCAAAGTCACCAGCCTCACTCTTTCATCTGGAGCCATCTGGGTCCAGTGGCAAGATATAGATCAGGAAGACTGGAGATGGCCCCAGAGGCAGTAGGAAACCTTGGCCTTTTTCGGCTAAGGTCTTTCCCAGGTCGAGTTTGATAAATGACTCTGGGAAGTGTTTTACCCCAGTTTCCAAATAATCAAAGTTTCAAGTCTTTGAAAGGGTGTTGGATAGGTTCATAGTGAGTTTGAATCATTTTCTATTTTTTTTAATTTATTTAACATATTTAGTTTTCATCATTGATTTTCACAAGAGTTTGGATTACAAATTTTCTCCCCATTTCTACCGCCCCCACTCCAAGATGGCATATATTCTGGTTGCCCTGTTCCCCAGTCAGCGCTCCCCTCTGTCACCCCACTCCCCTCCCATCCCCTTTTCCCTTCCTTTCTTGTAGGGCAAGATAAATTTTTATGCCCCATTGCCTGTGTATCTTATTTTCTTGTTGCATGCAAAAACATTTTTGTTTGTTTTTGAACATCTGTTTTTAAAACTTTGAGCTCCAAATTCTCTCCCCTCTTCCCTTCCCACGCACCCTCCCTAAGAAGTCAAGCAATTCAACATAGGCCACATGTGCATCATTATGTATAACCCTTCCACAATACTCATGTTGTGAAAGACTACTATATTTTGCTCCTTCCCAACCCATCCCCCTTTATTGAATTTTCACCCTTGACCCTGTCCCCTTTCGAAAGTGTTTGTTTTTGACTACCTCCACCCCCATCTGCCCTCTCCTCCATCATCTCCAGCCCCATTTTTTTTTATCTTCTTCCCTCTTCTTTCCTGTGGGGTAAGATTTCCAATTGGGTATGTATGGTATTCCCTCCTTAGGCCAAATCTGATGAGAGCAGTGTTAACTCATTCCCCCCTTATCCGGCCTCTCCCCTCCTCTCACAGAACTGCTTCTTCTTGCCACCTTTATGGGAGATAATCCATCCCATTCTATCTCTCCTTATCTCCCTCTCTCAGTATGTTCCTCTCTCATCCCTTAATTTGATTTTATTTCTTTTAGATATCTTCCCTTCATCTTCAACTCACCCTGTGTCCGCTCTCTCCCTCTCTCTCTCTCTCTCTCTCTCTCTCTCTCTCTCTCTCTGTATATATATATATATATATATATATATATATATATATACACATACACATAGATATATACATACATGCACATTCACCCATATATATGTACATAAACATATATGTATGCATATTCCCTTCAGCTACCCTAATACTGGGGTCTCATGAATCATACACATCTTCTTTCCATGTAGGAATGTCAACAAAACAGTTCACCTTTAGTAAGTCCCTTGCAATTTCTGTTTCTTGATTACCTTTTCATGCTTCTCTTGATTCTTGTGTTTGAAAGTCAAATTTTCTATTCAGTTCTGGTCTTTTCACTGAGAAAGCTTGAAAGTCCTCTATTTTATTGAAAATCCATATTTTGCCTTGTAGCATGATACTCAGTTTTGCTGGGTAGGTGATTCTAGGTTTTAATCCTAGCTCTATTGACTTCCGGAATATCATATTCCAAGCCCTTCGATCTCTTAATGTAGAGGCTGCCAGATCTTGGGTTATTCTGACTGGGTTTCCACAATACTCAAATTGTTTCTTTCTGGCTGCTTGCAATATTTTCTCCTTGATCTGGGAGCTCTGGAATTTGACGACAATATTCCTGGGAGATTTCTTTTTGGGATCTTTTCGAGGAGGTGATCGATGGATTCTTTCAATTTCTATTTTGCCCTGTGGCTCTAGAATATCAGGGCAGTTCTCCTTGATAATTTCTTGAAAGATGATATCTAGGCTCTTTTTTTGATCATAGCTTTCAGGTAGTCCAATAATTTTATCTCTCCTGGATCTATTTTCCAGGTCAGTGGTTTTTCCAATGAGATATTTCACATTGTCTTCCATTTTTTCATTCCTTTGGTTCTGTTTTATAATATCTTGATTTCTCATAAAATCACTAGCTTCCACTTGCTCCAATCTAATTTTTAAGGTAGTATTTCCTTCAGTGGTCTTTTGGACCATATATTTGGCTAATTCTGCCTTTCAAGGCATTCTTCTCCTCATTGGCTTTTTGGAGCTCTTTTGCCATTTGAGTTAGTCTGTTTTTTAAGGTGTTGTTTTCTTCAGTGTATTTTTCAGTATTTTTTTGGGTCTCCTTTAGCAAGTCATTGACTTGTTTTTCATGGTTTTCTTGCATCCTTCTCATTTCTCTTCCCAATTCTTCCTCTACTTCTCTAACTTGCTTTTCCAAATCCTTTTTGAGCTCTTCCATGGCCTGGGACCAGTTCATGTTTTTCTTGGAGGCTGTTGGTGTAGGCTGTTGCACTTTGTTGACTTCTTTAGGCTGTATGTTTTGGTCTTCTTTGTCACCAAAGAAAGAATCCAAAGTCTGAGACTGAATCTCGGTGCGTTTTCGCTGCCTGGCCATATTCCCAGCCAACTAACTTGACCTTTGAGTTTTTCAGTGGGGTATGACTGCGTGTAGACTACAGAGTTCTATGTTCCATGTTTGGGGGCGATGTGCCAGCTCTGCCACACCAGCACTGCTCCTTCCCCAAGAACCCCCAACTGGGACTGGGCTTAGATCTTCTGCAGGCTGTGCACTCCTGCTCTGATCCGCCACTTAATTCCTCCCACCAGGTGGGCCTGGGCCTGGAAGCAACTGCAGCTGTAGCTGCCCCACCTCCGCTGCCCCCAGGGCTGGAAGCCAAACTGCGAACTCCTTCTACTCCCGCAGCTTTTCCCACTAACCTTCTCCGCAGTCTTTAGTGTTTGTGGGTTAAGGAGTCTGGTAACTGCTGCAGCTCACTGATTCAGGGCACTAGGGCCCCCTCCGCCCAGCTTCTGGTCTGGATGGTCCACGCCATTCAGGCTGGGTTCTGCTCCACTCTGTTCCCAGCTCCCAGATCCCAGCTCCTTGTGGGATAGACCTCACCCAGAGACCATCCAGGCTGTCCTGGGCTGGAGCCCTGCTTCCCTCTGCTGTTTTGTGGGTTCTGCCATTCTAGAATTGGTTCAGAGTCATTTTTTATAGGTTTTTGGAGGGACTCCGTACGGAGCTCACACTATTTCTTGTTTACCAGCTGCCATCTTGGCTCCGCCCCCTGAATCATTTTGAACATTTAATTAATACAGCATCATGCATAAGTCACATATATACCATGCATTATATATGTATATGAATATGCACACATATTGCATACATATGCATGTGTGTTGCATTTGTGTATGTATACTATCACCTAAGAGTATGAAAGGAAGTAGACCATTCATGTAGGAAGAGTGAGAAAAGTCGGGGATAATCAATGGATAACTTTTATAATCCATTCATAACTACATAATGTCAAGAGGTGTAGAAGAAGGCTCCCAGAATGCTAGGTGTACTCTGTGAGGTGGAACCAGGGGAGAACATGAATAAGAGTTGCATAGAATAAACAATCATGATGTGACCTGGGCTGAAAAAGTAACAGAGTAATTGAAACATAGGGAGAAAGTAAAAAAAAATATATAATTAGTACTACGTTATACACATACTAGTCATTAATAAGTATTTATTAAAGTATTTCTGAATGTTATGATAAATACAAAGCTCAATACAAACACTGATTTTGGGACTGTCCTGAGAATTTTAACTTCTTTCTTTTTATGTCAAAATAAGGAAGAATTCTTTCTTCTACAAACTGTCATCATCAAATAAATTATATTTACTCACAAAAAAGGGACCCTAAAAATATTTATTTACATTGGTACTTCCTTTACTTTAATTTCTGGTATTCCTCCTTCATCTCTTTTGCCTATATTTGTTATTCAATATATAGGAATACATCTCCTCTCCATAATTACCCTATAATTATCCTTGTTACTTTTCTCCTGATATAGACTTTATACTTCCCCTCAGGACTAAAAACCAAAAGAATATTTTTTAAAAAAGATATCATTAAAAATAGTTGCAGGTAGACATAATAAATATTGTGATCTGCTTTGTTATTGTTTAAACTTTTTTGAGTTGTGGGAAACTCTTTGTGACCCTATTTGGAGTTTTCTTGACAAAGATACTAGAGTGGTTTGTCATTTCCTTCTCCAGATCATTTTACAGATGAAGATGCTGAGGCAAACAGGGTTAAGTGACTTTACTACGGTCACATACCTAGTAAGTATTTGACACCAGATTTCAATTAAGGAAGATGACTTTTTCTGATTTAATTGCTAGCACTCCATCCACTGTACCACCTAGTTGGCCATGATCTGCTACCAAATGAAAATTTACTTTTCCATAGCAAATAACCAAATATCCAATATAATTATTTTAGAAGGATACTAACAAACACAATTACAGCCACTATTCTGTTGCTCAAGAAATTGAATTCTTGCATCATATAGATGTATCCACAGAACATTAATTTTCCAGTGCTAAATAGATTTTGGCTTTTGAAGTCTGAATATATAGTTAGTCAAAAAAAGTATGTAAAAAAATGAGAATATGGAGTTAGAGTGAATTAGATGAAACTGTTATATCTATAGTGATAACTGAAAAAGATAAGGTTAACATATGGGAGATATTCGTTAATGAATGAACAAATTCAAAATGGTATTTACATTTTCTGATGACTAATGGGTCAATTTGAATCTTCAGAATTGAATATCTCTGATGAGAGAAAATTTAATGATGATGGTTAAAATTGTCATGATAGTGGTGATTATATTTGTAATAACTAAATATGATAAAATACATAAATTATTGAGAAAAGCAAAATAATTTCAGTAGAAAGAATAGTATGAATGTAAATGTTATGTCAACATGAATAAATAAAAGTTGTAGGAAGAAGAATATAGTCCCTTTTTGTGTCTCAAGGTAGTATTTCTGATTCCATTCTAATGAGAACAGAATCATTTAATTTATTTTAATGAAAGGTTAGTGAATAAAATTAAGCAAATTTGGTTGTATAATGAGTAAATTTAGGAGAGAGCATGTAGAACATTGTGATGAATTGCTAAATGCTCAAAAGATAATTATTGAAATTATTGAATAGCAAATCCCAATGTCAATGTGTTCCTACATACAGTAAAATGTACAAAAGCAGCTTAGGAAAAATTTCTTTCTTATCAAGACTTCCAATCCTCTGTTTTCGTACAAAATCCTACAAAAATAATTGTTCTCTCTGTACCCTTTCTCACCTTTCTCACCACAAAGTAAGCTCTCTTCATCTCCATTCACATCCTCATCAGTTTACACACGCACATTACATTACATTACACCTATATGTGTGTGTGTGTGCGTGTGTGTGTGTGTGTGTGTATGAGTGACAATACTGACCAAGACTGAGAAGGAAGGATAAATATTCAGTGGTCATATACTTGGGCCAAATGAGAGTCTTTCCACTTGGTGAAGTTATCCCAATTACTCCATTATAAGTATTGTTTTTGTTTTGGGGTTTTGGAAGTTAAGGCCCAGACCTGTGATTTAATTGCTGTGGGTAGGTGTTTGTGGGAAATCTCCCTTCATTTATGCAGATGAATAACTGTTTTACTACTTATTTACTTTATTATTTGTTGTATATCCCCAGTATAATTTTAATTACTTTAAGGCATATATTATCCCCAAGTACCTAGCACAGTGTTTGGCATCTAATAGATAATTAATCATTATTGAATTAAATTGAATGAGATTAGATTTCTTCCAATGTCTTAGTCACTCGAGTCCTTAAGTAACCTGACACTGTCATCCAGTGTGTTAGTTATCACTCCCAGATTTGTGTCATTTGATAATTTGATAAGCAAGTAATCCATACGTTTATGCAAGTAATAGACAAAATAGCAAAAATTACATGGTCCAACAAGCACAGTTCTCTAGGGTATGGCACTGGAAATTTTCCCATAAAGGTATATGATTTCCATTATGATACTGGCCAACATTGTCTACAAAAAGAGCAGGAGTAACTGTCAAATGCTGTTCTAAAATGAAGTAAATAATATCTACAGTATTTCTTTAATTAATCAGTCTAGTAATCCTGGAGAGAAACAGATGGACAGACAGACAGACAGACAGACAGAGACAGAGAGACAAAGAGAGAGAGAGAGACAAAGAGAGAGACAGAGATGAAAGGAGGGAAGGGAATAATGAAAAAGAAAGGAAGGAAGGAAGGAAGGAAAGAAGGGATAAAGAAAGAGAAAAATTAAATATTATTCATCTGTCCATATTTAATGAAATATTGCTCAATCTTTTTTATTAGACTTCTTCCTTTTCTAAATCTTCTTAGGCATGTTGTAAAAATATTCTCTAGAATCTTTTCCTAGTAATGAGTCCATCTCAATAATATATAATGTCTAGGTTTTTACTTTGGGGATGAACTTTCATGGAACAAGTAGATGTTGACCTTGGACTTGAAGGAAAAGTAGGATATTAACAATCTGTCTAGGTATTCCAGGTATAGCCAATCATAGGAAGAAAGGTTTGGAGTAGAAAAACACTAGATATCAACAAGGGACTTTGTGGATAGTTTCATTTGGTCATTGCATTTCATATATAAAGTGGAATAATATGGGTTAAGAACAAAAGAGTAAAAGAGACACAAAGACATAGAAGTCCTTGAATAGCAAGTAAAGACATTTGGATATTATTCAGTACTTAGGATGGCACCATTGAAGGGTTTTATTAGGTAAAGAAATGACATGATCAAATCTCTTCAGAAATATTACTATGTAGAACTGCGAAAGGTGAATTGGACTGAGAATTAAAAAAAATAAAATTAAATGAAATAAAACCTAGAAGGTAGAATAATCATCACAACAATCCAGGCAAATGATGTTAAACAGCAGTTCTAAGGTGGTGGCTTTGAAATTACAAAGGAGGTATAAATGGAAGGTATTGTGAATGTGAAGAATAAACAGGGGTTGGTATTAAGGCTTTGGAAGAGAAAAGAGTTAAATATAACATTCGGGTTTTGAACATTCATGACTAGGTGAATGATGGTTCTATTCATAGATATAGGAAAATGAGGAGGCAATGGTTTTTTGGAAAAGAGAATAAGTTCTGTTTTAGATATGTCGAATTTAAAGTGCAGCAGAAGTCAAAATGTGAAGAAGGTGTAATCATAAATAGTACATTTGGGAATTAGTTTTGAGATGGAGATAGGGACTAAAACACCACCTGTGCAGAAATGATAATTTTAGTCAAGGAAAAGATCATATTATTTAGTCAGAGTCCATCAGGAAAATAGAACCAAGTTGAGTAGAGAATCTTGAGCAATGCCTACATGTCTAGAAAAGGAGTAGGAGGAGAAATCATTAGAGAGGCAGGGGGAGATCTTGGAGTGTATGGTATCTTAGAAGGAAAGAGATGAGAGTATCCAGCAGCTAGTGGTTGACAGAATTAGATACTACAAAGAAACAAAGGAAGGTAAATGTTGAGAATTTTCTATTATATATACATTTTAACATTTACATTTCTTATTGATATCTTTCCATTTCTTCCCCACTCCCTCAAAAATATACTAAATTTATAGCCACTGCATCAATGCCAATTGAAAGACAAAGAAAGGTAACAAGAATCCATTAAGCTCTTTTTAGAGTAGACACTACTAAAGCCTGTATAAATATAGGTAAAAAGAAAGATAGTTCTAGCCTTCAAGGAGCTTACATTCTAATGGGGGTTGACAATATACAAAAGGGAGTTAATAACCTGAAGTGGAAGTGGTGGTAGACCCATGGTATTAAAATCAAGAAAGTAAGGAGCAGAGACAAAAGGAGAATGAAGGCTGATGAGCCTGGGCTCTATCCAAAATGGAGGCTCTAAAAGAAACTCAACATTGGGAGGAGGGGTCACCATATTGAAAGCACGTCTCAGGGTGAGAAGATTGCAAAGACAGATGGATGTTCTAGAGTAAAGAGGCTTCATGCATTGAAAGAGGTTGCAAGATAAGACTGCAAATGAGGCATGGTGTCTTAAAACTTAGAAGCACAGCATTTCAATAGATACAGGGCAAGGTCAGTATCCCCTAAACAGTACTTTTAGGACTCTATTACCAAATACCTACCTATAGGAGTAAATGTATACCATCCTAGAAAATGTCAAGTAGGATGTTAGGAACTACGTGTGACATAGTAAGCTTCTGAAGAGCAATTGTGTTCGGGTGTGTGTGTGAGTGTGTGCACGCGCACACGCGCGTATGTGCTAGATAGGAAAGTACACAGATTTTTGGCTATCAATATTATCTTGGTCACCTTTTTATATTAATAGAAATAAAGAGAGGATTCTGAGAAGGTGACAAAGTACATCAGAAAATTCCAAGCTCTCAAGATTTTTCCCTCACAAAAGAAATTAAATAGCAGCTTAGGGTGAACAAAGTGACAAAGTGATGGTAAAATTAAATAATAATAGGGGCCAAACTAGGGTCGTCCTGGGACAATTTGAGAATATCAGAAGAAAAATCCCAGGAAGAGGTTTGGTCCCTGTGAAGAGTAAACACCTCCAGGCTAGGGTCCACTTTAAGAACAAGTGGCAACCCCTGGGGTTAATTAGTTTGAGAGACTGCCTTGGCTCCAGTCACCTGAACTTTTATCAACAGGATAATGAGGGCAGTTAGGGGTCTGAGTCTGGGAAGATCTAGGGAACCTCTGCTGATAAGGAAAGCCAGACTTAGCTGTGATTCAAAAACCAATGGGGTGAGAAGGAAAGAGCACACGCTGGATGAGTGCAGAAACAGTGTGGAAGAAAGCCCCTGGCTGTGGGCACTTACAGGAGGTTGGAGGTTTGACTTTGGTTTCAGGCTACAGAGGAGAATTGAATATTTGGGACAAGAGTCAACATCCTCCACAACCCAGGGGTAGAGGTGATTGCAAAAATTAAGTTATTACCACAAAATAATGCACAGATAAAGGAGAAAGAATCCAACCCTATGAGAATAGAGAATACTAGGGTTAATCTTCAGGGGAGCATATTGAGGTAAAAAAACCCTTGAGAGGAATCTTGAGGACCTCTCATGAAAACATGAAATCTAAATTTCAGGTGGCGGAGCCAAGATGGCAGCTGGAAAGCAGGGACTGGCCTAAATCTCTCCCCCAGGACCCTTCAGACAACTATAAAAAATGTCTCTGAACAAATTCTAGAACTGCAGAACCCACAAAATAGCAGAGGGAAGGAGGGCTTCAGGCCAGGACACCCTGGATGGTCACCAGGCATGGTCTATCACACAGAACTAGGAGTGGAGTGGAGCAGAGCCCAGCATGAGCTGCACCTGGACCAACCAGACCAGGACCTGGGCAAGACAGGGCCAAGCACCCTGAATCAGTGAGCTGTGGCAATTACCAAACTTCTCAACCCACAAACACCAAAGACAACAGAGAAGGTTAGTGGGAAAAAACTGTGGGGACAGAGTGAAAGGAGTTCATGGTTCAGCCACTGCCCCAGGGGCAACAGAGGTGGTACAGCTACAGAACTACAGCTGCAGTTGCTTCTGGGCCCAGGCCCACCTGGTGGGAGTAATTAAGTGGCAGATCTGAGCAGGACTGCAGAGCCTGCTCAGATCTGAATCACAATCTGGGTTGGCGGTTCTTGGGGGAGAAGGAGCGCTGGTGTTGCAGAGCTTGCAGTGTAGAAATACCTCTGAAAACAACAGCGCATCCCCTCAAACTTGGAACAAAAAGTACTCTCTGTTCTACAAGCAGTCATACCCCAACGAAAAACTGAAGTATCAAGTAGTTGACAGGGAAAAGGGCCAGGCAGCAAAAACGGATTCAGATTCAGACTCAGACTTTGGAATCTTTCTTTGGTGATGAAGAAGACCAAAACATACAGCCAGAAGAAGTCAACAAAGTCAAAGAGCCTACATCAAAAGCCTCCAAGAAAAACATGAATTGGTCTCAGGCCAAGGAAGAGCTCAAAAAGGATGTGGAAAAACAAGTTAGTGAAGTAGAAGAAAATTTGGGAAGAGAAATGAGAGTGGTACAGGAAAACCCTGAAAAACAAGTCAATGACTTGCTAAAGGAGACCTAAAATATACTGCAGAAAATAACACCTTAAAAAATAGACAAACTCAAATGTCAAAAGAACTTCAAAAAGCCAATGAGGAGAAGAATGCCTTGAAAGGCAGAATTACCTAAATGGTAAAGGAGGTCCAAAAGACCACTGAAGATAATACTACCTTAAAAATTAGATTGCAGCAAGTGGAAGCTAATGACTTTAAGAGAAATCAGGATATTATAAAACAGAACCAAAGGAATGAAAAAATGGAAGACAATGTCAAATATCTCATTGGGAAATCCACTGACCTGGTAAATAGATACAGGAGAAATAATTTAAAAATTATTGGACTACTGAAAGCCATGATCAAAAAAAGAGCCTAGATATCATCTTTCAATAAATTATCAAGGAGAGCTGCCCTGATATTCTAGAGCCAGAAGGTAAAATAGAAATTGAAAGAATCCAGTGATCTCCTCCTCAAAAAGATCCCCAAAAGAAAACTCCTAGGAATATCGTCACCAAATTCCAGAGTTCCCAGATCAAGGAGGAAATACTGCAAGCAGCCAGGAAGAAACAATTTGAGTATTGTGGAAACACAATTAGGATAACACAATATCTAGTAGCTTCTACATTAAGGGATCGAAGGCCTTGTAATAAGATATTCTGGAGGTCAATGGAGATAGGATTAAAACGAAGAATCATCTACTCAGCAAAACTGAGTATCGTGCTCCAAGGCAAAATATGGATTTTCAATAAAATAGAGAACTTTCAAGCTTTCTCAGTGAAAAGACCAGAGCTGAATAGAAAATTTGACTTTCAAACACAAGAATCAAGAGAAGTATGAAAAGGTAAACAAGAAAGAGAAATCATAAGGGACTTACTAAAGTGGAACTGTTTTGTTTACATTCCTCCATGGAAAGATGATGTGTATAATTCATGAGACCTCAGTATTAGGCTACCTGAAGGGAACATACATATCTATATCTATATCTATCTATATCTATCTATCTATCTATATCTATATCTATATATATATATATATATATATATATATATATATGTTTGTGTGTGTGTGTGTATGTATATATATGTGTGTGTGTGTGTGTGTATAGACAGAGGGCACAGGGTGAGTTGAATATAAAAGGATGATATCTAAAAAAACAAAATCAAATTAAGGGATGAGAGAGGAATATATTGAGAGAGGGAGAAAGGGAGAGATAGAATTGGGTTAATTATCTCACATAAAAGTGACAAGAAAAAGCAGTTCTGTAAGAAGGGAAGATGGGGCAGGTGAGGAGGAATGAGTGAATGTGTTCTCATTGGATTTGACCTGAGGAGGGAATAACATACACACTCAATTAGGTATCTTACCCCACAGGAAAGAAGGAGGAAGGAGATAAAAAAAGGTGGGACAATAGAAGGAAGGGCAGATGGGGGAGGAGGTAATCAAAAGCAAACACTTTCAAAAAGGGACAGGGTGAAGGGAGAAAGTTCAATAAAGGGGGACAAAATAAGAGGGAGTATTGTGGAAGGGTTTTACATAATGTTATGCATGTGGCCTGTGTTGAATTGTTGCCTTTTTAGGCAGGGTGGGTGGGGAGGAAAGAGGGGAGAGAATTTGGAACTCAAAGTTTTAAAAGCAGATGTTCAAAAAAAGTTTTTGCATGCAACTAGGAAATAAAATATACAGGCAATGGGGCATAGAATTCTATCTTACCCTACAAGAAAGCAAGGGAAAAATGGATGGGGGGGGAGTGGGGTGACAGAAGGGAGGGCTGACTGGGGAACAGGGCAATCAGAATATATGCCATCTTTGAGTGGTGGAAGGGTATAAATGGGGAGAAAATTTGCAATTTAAACTCTTGTGAAAATCAATGGTGAAAACTAAATTATTAAATTAAAAAAAGAAAAAAAATTTAAAGAAATCTAAATCCCAACCTTTCTGTAAATTGAATAGGATTAGCATGACTCAGGGCTTCTGATTGACAGGTAGGTCTAAGTCTCCAGTTATTGAGAAATCACCTGACTTATAGGAATCCAGAACTTAGAGTAGCTGGACCCACTTCCTACCCACTACCCCCTCAGCACGAGCTTCGCCCAATAAGGAAAAAGATGTATTTTACTTCCTTGTTCCTGGGTTAGATTTCTCATGAGATTGTGAGCCTGAACTCCACCAATGAGGATGAAGGTCAGTGGTGGGAGGAGGATGGAACCGCTAAGGTATATAGTCCTGCTTCACTTCCTGTACCAGGCCTTTCCTACTAGCTCACTGCTTGTTGTGATGATGCCCTTTCTCATGAGATCATAATAAAGAAGTTTTTTGTTTCTACCTGGAGAAAACTCTGATTCTTTTAAATAAATGCTGGGTGGTCTCACCCCACACACCGTTAAAGAAGTCAAATCATCACCTGACCAAAAAAAATTCATAGAAGATCTTTAAAAACACTTTAAAAATCAAATGACAGAGATGGAGGAAAAAACAAAAAAATAAGAATAAGAATTATCCAAGAAAAACAAGATTTTTGTAAGGTAATTCAACCAATTGGAAAAGGAGATCTTGAAGCTTAAGGAAGAAAATTACACCTCAAAAATTACAATTGGGCAAGGTGAAGCCTGCAAAATTTTAATAGATAAATAATTAAACAAAATATAAAGAGTGAAAAAATAGAAGAGTAAGTGAAACATCTTACAAGAAAAAACAATGCATTTGCAGAATAGATCAAGAAGAGGAAACATAAAAATAAGCAGGATAACTGAATGTTATGATCAAAAATAAAAGAATCTTGATATAATAATATGAGAAAAAACTAAAGAAAATTATCCTGAAGCATTAAAACAAGGAGTAGAAATAGAAGAAAAAAAAATCCATTGGTCACCATTTGAAAGAGATCTTATGAAGAAAACTCATAGGAATGTTGTATTCAAATTTTGAAACCCCAAGTTCAAGGATAAAATATTAAAAGCATAAAGATTAAAACAATGTAAATATGATAGTGCCGCAATTAGAATCACACATGATGTAGCAACAGAGACCTTGAAGGACCACAGATCTTGGAAGACTATATATAAAAGAGCACAAGAACTGAGACTCTGGCCAAAAATATCATACTCAGCAAAGTTAAGCCTAATTCTGAATGAAAAAAATGAAAAAAGACTTTGTTAAAAAAACTGAATTTAATAGATTTGACATATGAGAGCCAAGAGAAATATAAAATATAAGGTACATACCAAAGACTGATTATAAGAGATTCATAAAGACAGACTATTTACTTTATATATATATATATATATATATATATATATATATATATATATATACACACATATACATATATATATATACATATATATGTATATATATACACACACACACACACATATATATATATATATAGTGTAAAATGAATGTCCAAGATTCCTATTAATAATTGCATAGCTCATAAGAAAGATTGAGCTAAACCTGAGTATGTTATGAATTAAAAAAAATTTAGGAAAAACTAAAAAGAGTAATTATTTTGTACAAATGAGATTCAAGGGAAGAACCAATACAGAGGAATTAGATGGGAAGGAGAGCTGGTAGTTCTGTTAACCTGCTTTCATCAGAAATGGGTTTAAGAGGGAGCAATACGATATAGTTAGAAGAGTATAAAAGTCTTCTAAATTCAGAAGAAATAAAATGATAGGGGCATAGGAAGGGGGAGAGGAAAGGGAAGACTCTTTAGAGGGGAGAGGGAGGGAATAGGTAAAAGTGGGGTATAGAAGGTTGTTCAGATTTATGGGAATGGGAGGATAGGGGAGGGATTCTTGTAGATGGGTAAGATAAGTAATAAGAGGGTAAGGTAGCATGTAGAAATAAAGTAGAGGAGGCAGGAGGAATAGGAAATAAGAGAAATGCACAAACAAAAAAAAAGATCAGGAGCAGAATTTGTTTGGGAAATTGTGTCTGTATATTTATGTGTATATATATATATATATATATACACACACACACACACACACACACACACACACACACATATATATATATAAATGCGTATGTATGTATCTATAGCTATAGAGAAACATATCGGAATGTAATTGTAGCCTTTGTGGGTGGGGGAGAAGAAAAAGAATAAAGTAAAAATGTGCAAAGCAGAAAACAAAAGAAAACTTACAAGGAAGCAAAGAACACAAAACAACATGTTTTCCACACAACATGTATTATTTATCATACAGGCTTTCTTGGAATGAAAATATATTATTACATATTTTGAATCCTCTCATGTTCTACTATGCACTGACATGCTTTTTTTTTCTTTCCTGCTTTGTTTTTAAGTTCCAATATTTGAGTTTATGATATGTTTTAGTTTCTTTTCTGTATTCTATAATTGTGTTCTGGCCTTTGATTCTAAAGTAAAATTTTAAAAAATAACAATAGAAATTATTTTCTATGTCTTTTGTATATCCTTATTCTGCAGATTTCTTTTCCTGCAGATAATTTTGAATTGGTCCCCTAATATCTTAACGAAGACATAAATTCTAGTATGTTCTTAGTATGTTTCATATCTATATGCTTTGATGAAATCTAGCCATTTTTCTCCTCTTCAATGACATTATTAACTCTTCAATATGGGCATCTAGAAAGGACTATGATGTTAATACCCAAGCATATTGTTTTTACTATCTCTTATAAAAGAATCTTATTTTTTCCAAATATTTTAAATTTTTATTTTGTTTGCAGTGCTCCTTTCATTTTCACCTTTGAATGCCCTGGAATGTCCCCAGTTAGAGGAATATCTTACCACACTTTCTTTAAACTTGTTTTACTTTCCACTGTTTATCTCTGTCTTTTGAGTTGGTCTTGCCAATAATCCATCATAGTAAGATTTTAGAAACTGATTTATATTCTAAATTCATGTGTCCTTTAGTGTAGAGAATATAACATCCCATTGTACTTACAGATTGCAAAATGATATAAATTAAAAAAAAAAAGATCTCATGTAGAATAAGAAAATGCTATCTTAATGTTTCTTTTATATGGTCTTTACCTCCAAACACATCAAGATTATTTCTCAAACTGGGCAAGAGATATTTTTCTTCTGCTTGGCTTTTTTCTTATTAAGATGGTCAAAACTATTTTGAGTTGTTATGGATCTTTTTAAAGAAGCTCAGCAATGTTCCAGGAATTGTTGCAACCAGCCCAATGTCATCCATACTCAGGAGTATATGTAAGACCTAATCACCTGCTCTTCCTCCATTAAAACAACAAACACCATTGGTGAGAATACATTTTTCTATTTCTCGCCAGAAATTTATGATCCAAGTGTTGTAGAAGAAGATGATTAGGTTATTATGTCTTTCAAATGACATTGAGTGATTTTGATGACATCTTTTGGTAATGGTGTCTTTAATGATATATTTCGTTCTAAAGACTGAAATGCTTTTAAAAATCAATAGAAATAACCACCGTGAAGCTTCTATTCTCTGTGACTTTTGTCAGTTTCAAAATGGTCACGATATTTGTTTACTGTATAATATCTTATGCAAAAACCTGCTTGATCCAAATGAATATCATCATCCAGGATGTCCTAGATGCATATGAGGAGGCAAATAAAGGTTTAATATAAATGGTAAAGTGCCCATGTAGGTTGGTAGTTGTTGTAAACGAAATAATTCTCTTGTTTTTAATTTTTACTCTTTAGGCAAATCAATCTCACAATGCCATCACAATTCTCATGCCCTCAGAAATAAAGATCTTTACATGCCTGTGGGTCACATATTGACTTTAAAACAAACATATTACCTAAATTCTATTGTATTTTATTAAACAATTCCTAATTACATTTTGAACTGATTCCTGTGGCACCCAGGAGTGTTATGGACCACATGTAGCCTGTGGGCTACATATTTGATACTTCTGATATAAACAGTTTGGTACTGGTTAAAAATAAAATTAAAAAGAAGGTGAGACAAATAGAATCATAAAGGTAGAACAGACAAATAAAGAAGAACCATAAATAATTGAATTCAATAATTCCATCTACAATAAACCTGGAAATGGAAATTACTTGGAAGAATTCCCTATTTGATGACTGCTGGGAGAATTAGCAGGTAGTTTAGCAAACATTAGCTATGTCTGTCTTGCACCAGTTTCCATAATAAGTTCAAAATTGATACACTACTTATTCATATCATATCACACCATTAAAAAAGTAGAAGGGGGAATAGTCACATGCCCTTCACAGTTATGACTAGGAGAGAATCTTTAACTAAAGGAGGGACATAGGCAATCACAAATGATAAATTCAACAGTATTGATTGTGTAAAATTTTATACTGATGCCAAATCTTTCTGACTTCAAGGCCAATATCCTATTAATTATGTCCTACTGACACTGTTAAACACACTAAGTGAAGAACAACTAATTCTTACAAAGAAACTTCAGTTTTATTGTAGTACTCTAAGAGAAGATGTTCACAAAGGGAAAGCAATTAGTGGTCAATCAAAAATTAATCTTATTTTATTCCCCCATAAATGTAAAGGCCACATAACTCAAAGTTCCAGTTAAGAAGAGATTCTCTGTTTCTACCCACCATGGGTTTCCCTCTCTCTCTTATTTATGTTGAACTTGATTTCCCACTTTGTCCAGAAATTCTTTGTATTTGTGCAGGAACTCAACAGAGCCCTCTTCAATTGGCAGTAGTTGATTAATGTTCATGGTTTCCTGGAGAGACCACAAGATATTACTCACCTTATGGGCCTTTGTGGGTTTCTGGCAGGACTGTACAATTGCATTGGCTTTTCTCCAAGTCATATAATTTCTGTTTTTGTCTGTAGGCCCTCTCTTCTACCTCCTACCTCACCCCTGTCTTCTCTCATTGGAAGACTCTTTCTGAATTTCAATATCATTTTAAAGGTCAAGCCTACAGGTATAACAGAAGTGTAGGAACAAACTACCAATCATCAGATATCTCCAATGTGGCATCCAATGGTCAAAGACTATCCAGGACAAGGCAGATTCATAATTTTTCAAACAGTTAACCTTGCCTTTACCAGGAAACTTTACACTTGATAAGGAAGATATCTTCCGTACCAGAACAGAGTACCACTAGCAATGGAGAAACATGGATCCAAGACCTAGGATCCCTGGACAAACCAACTATAATTACTGTATGTAACAGGTTGTGTGTCTTGGTATTCTCTATCCTTTTGTTATTACAATACTAACTCACATTTATATAGCATTTTCTGATTTACAAAGCACTTTCTCCATAACAATCCAGTGAGAAAAGTAATGTATTTTACAGATAAGATAACTGAGGCTAAGCATGTTTAAGTGACCAATATCACCTAGTAAGTGCTAGAGTACAATTACGTATACAAGTCTCTTCACTTCAAATCCTATAGTATTTCCACGCATTTTATCTTCTCCTTGCAATTCCAAACCATACTCTCTGTCTATGCTACTGGCAAACTGTTTACCGTCAGTGGTTTGTTCACTGTATGTTAATGTCATGTCTTCTGAGTGTGCACTTCAGGCATTTAAATGAAAGCAATGCAATCTGTATAGCTTGCTTTTCTCCTCCCACTATTTTTTTTTCTTTTGTTAGTAAAAAAAATAAAACTTTAACCTTAGGTTTGCTGTGTTTTCTCAAAGGAAATAAATCTAGTTATAGAAGACACATTTTCTTCGTTTACTGTCTTTTTCTTCAGGAATTGAGAATGTAAGTGAGGATATGCCCACTAGAAATTTACAACCTACACGCCAACATAATACAGAACCTGTCAGTGTAGGGACCTATTGTAAACTCTTTAAAAACTACATACATAGATAGGTAGGTAGATAGAGATATGTATATCTATCTATCAACAACTACAACAACACACACACACACATACACACACTTGCAGAAAGGTGTGTGACCCTCTGGACACTTCCTCAGAGAGTATAAAATTTGTTGATGTTATTATAAGGGCAAGCAAAGTGGGACTTCTTATTGTCTTTTGTTTTGGAGTGATTCTCAGAACTAAGACAACCAAGTGTCGTTTATTGAGTCTTGGCTTTGTTTGTAGAAAGGCCCACACCCTTTTGCTAATTAGGTCACAAAAGGTGTGAAGCCCTCAAGAGGTTTGATGTGCTCTGACCCTAAAGAAGTGCATGTATACTCTGAGGTTAGCATTTTGTTTGGAGCTCACTCATTGGAAGAGTATTACTGTAGAGACTCTGGGCAGCCATTAAGGAGCCCCCTGGCACAGAAAAACCCAGATGTTGGTGCTCCTCTTTCTGATAAGTATGTATGTATAGCCTTGGTCAGACAGCTGGATGCCTGTCTGGTGAATTGTGTTATTTGCTCTGTTTATACTTTCTCTGTTTTTAATTTCTGCTTGTATTTGCTCTGAATGTTCAGGGTGCTGACTTTTTCCCCTGAGCTAAGTAAATGATATATGTATGTTTAATTAAAGTGAGATTGTAAACCCCTTAAAGTTGCTTTCCTTAGAAAAGCAGATCAAAGAACCTACGTTAGCAGCCCTTTTGGGCACCGGTGTTGTTGACCTTTCACCTCCTCAGCAGCTTCTAGAAACATGGTTGTTACAGTTATAAATAACAGCTATGGTAGAGAAATACATCTATTCAGAAGGTTTATCATACTTCAAACTCTTCAGTCACTAAATGGAAGGACAGGCTACCCTCTTTTCTCATAAATCTACAAATTCCACTTATATTATGTTTTCATTTCTTACAAAAAAAAGGTCTTGACACTCACAGACTCATAATTTGCATTTAGAGAGATGGTAAAATTCTACTGCCAGAAAAAACAGTCGCTTGAGTATCTTTGTTTTCATAGTGAGTTCTAAAGCAAAGCAACTATATTAGTGATTGATCACGTTTGAATTATGTTTAATATTGTTCTTTCTTCATGATACTGTAGTCCAAATTATGGTAAACTCTCCAGGGCAATATTCTGATCCCCACAGGTGGAGCCTGCCAGGCTCCACAGGTATTTGTAACAATAAAACACACACTTGCAAGTTTGCAATTTTTATATACATCACAGATGTTCTCTGCTGTCCTTAGATTTGAAATGATGTTGTGCATTAGTTGTGTTTTCTTATTATAACTTGACATTGATACTCTAGAGAGATAACCTTTATACATTTATATTGCATATAATTTTTTCTTAGTCACTGCCTTTTTCAGAGGTGTTCTTACACATGTAAAACTTTTGGCCTCAAAACATAATGGAAATCATACTTGATAACACTTATTTTCACTTAAGGAATATTCTATCTCCATGGATATTCATTATTCGCATATTTTGTTCCCCCTTTACAACACTTTGGGAAAAACGTTCAGCTAGACACTGCAGATAACAACTTTTTGAAAGTTCATTTAAAAATGCATCCATTGAAAACACTTAACAACCAATAGCCCAGTTCTTTTTGAGTTCTTTTCCAGGAGACCAGGGAATTTCAATATTAAAAAATATGTATGCTTTATAGTTGTTCTAAGAGTTCTGGAAATCAAACAGGTTTAAAATTATAACAGCCATCCTTCAGATGAGTCAATGCAAAATATAGTCTTAAAGACAAAGATAAAACAACCATCATTTTTTTTATTGCAATCATGGACTAAATTCAGGCATTTTAAGGATATGGAGGAAAACCAGAATATTAAGGAATTTAAGTATGAGTCCTTAGTTAGAGATTCTCTGCCACAAAGTGTAGAGAAAATAACAGGTTGTACTGATTCCTGATTGCCTCCTAAGCATACACTCACACACATTCACACACACACACACACACACACACACACACACACACACACACACAAAGTATATGCATACACACACTTCCTATCATGTTTTAAATGGAAGTTACTCCACTCTACATTTTAGCCAAACTATTTACACAGACCTCATACACTACATTATATTTCACCTACTCTTTTCAAGTTTTTGCACAATGCATTTGCACCTCATTTCACAGCTTTTTGGAATCCGTTGACCCTTTCAATGTCCACTTCAGTTTTGACAACCTAGGTGACTCCTTACCCCTAGTTTATTGCACTCCACCCCAATAATCAGTTTGTATTTACTTTGTGCATTTTATATTTACTTGTGTAGTGATGCCTAAAATTATAACTCACTAGCCCCTACCAATGGACTTATATATAGTGGTCATCAATAGGTTTGATTGACTAAAGGAAAATAATTATGTAATGTGGAACCATAAGAACAATTACCATAACACAGAAACTCCCATAAACCTGGGCACACTTTCTCTCCTCTGTGCAATATCAATGGGAGGAGCAAGTGAATATATGGAATTTAGTGTACACATAAGAAATACACATGACTTAGGCAGCTCAAATCTTTATTCACTGCAGAAACTCAATGGCCATTATCTTCTTATTGGCCTACATGTTGCTATCCCTGGGCAGCATGTGTCCATACTTCCAAACAACTCAACTCCCAATAGCCAGAGTCTGCTCTTTTCTTGAATCAGACAGCTGACATTGCTCAGAGCTATCTTCTATGTCTCCTACTACCTCCATTCCAAGATATCATTGCTAGTACAGAGTAATTGAAAAGAAGAGAGATCACACAAGTGGGAAAAGGACCCATATGTACGAAAATATTTATAGTGGCTCTTTTTGTAGTAGCAAAGAATTGAAAGTCAAGGGGATGCCCATCAATTGGGAAATGGCTGAACAAGTTGTGGTATATGAAGGTAATGGAATACTATTGTGCTATAAGAAATGGGGATGATACATACTTCATAATAACCAGGAAAAACCTTCACAATATAATGCTGAGCGAGAGGAGCAGAACCAGGAGAACATTATACACAACCACAGATATATGGATTCTGTGATAACTAACCCTGATCTAACATCGGTCTTCTCAGCAATACAAGGGGCAAAGACAACTCCAAAGGACTCAGGATGGAGAGGGCTATCTACATACAGAGAAAGAACTATGGAGTCTGAATGCAGAGTGAGGAACACTTTATGCTCGCCTTTTTTTCCCACTTTTTTTCTCCTTTGTTTTTGTCTGTGTTTTGTTTCTTCTTTCTCATGATTCATTCCATTGGTCATAATCCTTCTTTACAACTTGACTATTGTGTAAATAAGTTCAATGTGAAGTTATATGTAGAAGATGTATCAGATTTCATGCTGTCTTGGGTAGGAAGGGGGGGGGAAGAAAATCTGGAACTCAAAGTTGTGTGGAACTGCGTGTTGTAAACTAAAAATAATAAAATCTTAATTATAAAAAAAAATAAAAAATAAAATGTTGTTTAAAAAAGTAAAAAAAAGGAGAGAAATTCCTTCTACTTGCTCTCCAAAGAAATGAGGAAGGATTTTGTCTGGCTATAGTGTTGAGTGTTTCCTCCTTAGCAGGCTTTCCTCTGTATTGTCAAAGTGTTACTACCCAAAGCTATCTATTGTCTTAAGTGATTACTTAGAAAATATTTCTTACATTGTAAAGGATCCACCATGGTTGTGGCTGGGCCTTAAATCAGCCAATGGCTTCCAATTGTATCAGTTTTGGCTAAGTAATGTCTTCAATCCTGTAAAGCAGTAAAAAAAAAAAAATAGGCTTTTTTGTCACTTTATTTAAGATCTTTATGTCTTTTTTTGTTTGTTTTTCTTGTCTACTTCATATCTTCCCCAGTTTGTCATCTGAGCTTGGCATGGTGATTGAAGATGTTCAGAACAACTC
This sequence comes from Trichosurus vulpecula, assembly GCF_011100635.1. Lineage (NCBI taxonomy): Eukaryota > Metazoa > Chordata > Mammalia > Diprotodontia > Phalangeridae > Trichosurus > Trichosurus vulpecula. The sequence goes on along the minus strand of NC_050576.1, from coordinate 323,376,537 downwards.
CCAATTGTTGTCCTAATTTCAATGCTTAGTCTCTAAAGGATAGGACTGAAGATAGTAGATAAGATTAACATTCTTCTAAGTCTAAATGTTGCTAAGCAACCCAACCCAAGGAATTTAATTTCATTGTGTTCCACTCAGGCTCAGATGGGTGATACAGATCCTTTGTTAGATTTTCCTGAGGCCCAGGGTGATTTGGAAATAAATGGCATGATCAAAGTCAAGGGTTCCCCCTGGACCCTCATTAAAATAGGTGTACCTCTCATTATAATATTCAATCTCTCATTAATTGTTGGCCAACCAAAGGTGATAGTCAACCTCAGAAATACCCACTCTTTCAAGTGAATATAAACTGTGAACCCTCTGTCATGAGTGGTCTTTGGTCCAAGACAGATGGCTAAATGCCATTTCCTTTATTAATAATATACTAGTATTGTTAATGAAATCATTAATTACCCAGAAACTGTCTCTCAAACTTTTTAAATGCCACACACCTTAAACTATTTATTATGATAATCACCAAATGGATATATTATAAAGACATAAAAAGTCACATCATAAACCAATTCAGCAAGGAAGGATTTCCTTTTAGATATATAAATAGAGGAATAGTTCATGATGAAATTATGAGAGGATTATATAAAATAAATAACTTTGATGATACAAATTAAAAAGTATTTTTTTTTGCATAAGAAGCAACTTTTCCTGATAAAGAACCTATCACCTTAGGCAGATGGTCAATATCCATTTACTAAGTGCCTACTATGTGCTAGGAACTGTGTTAAGCACTTAGGAGACCAAAAAAAGAAAAGGAAGAAAGAAAAGGCAAAAGAAAATACCTACTGTCTTAGTGCCATAGAGTTCAAATCTAGCATCATATTCTTACTAGCTGTCTGCCTCAGGTTCCTCATCTATAAAGTCAGTATAGCCATACTACATACATCTGAGGATTGTTGTGAGGGTAAATTGAAATATTTGTAAATAACTGCAAATTATAACATACTTTATAGATGTTTTGGGGACATCTTGCATGAGGAACTGATATAAATTAATAAAAATTAAATTTCTGGAAGAAGGAATCCATGGCCTTTCAACAATCATATAAAAGGTACAAAATCACAGATGATTAGGAAAATGCAGAATTAAAGGAACTTTTTTTTCCACCTCAAATATCAGGCCAAAATGATGAAATATGGACATGAGGAATGTTGGAGAGACTATGGGAAAATAGGTGCATTAGTATATGGTTGTAGATCTCTGTATTGGTCAAGGCATTCTAGAAATCTATTTACAAATTTACCCAAAATATTATTAACTATTACAACATTTGATCCACTACTAGGACTGTACTCCAAAGAGATCAATGAAAGATAAAAAAGGCCTTTATATGCAAAATAGTTTAGCAGATTTTTTTTTCATAGTTGCCATGTATTTTATACTAAGGGGTTCTTATATTGGGGCATGACTAAATAATGTATGGTATGTAAAGTTAATGAAATATTATTTGGTCACAATGAGAGAAAAAAAAGAAAAAAATTCAGAGGAAATTAGGAAGACTTATATGAAAGGATAGAGTCAAATGAACATAACTAGAAAAAAAGTTATATAATGAAATAAAAAAATTAATGATAAACCACGAGACCCAGAAAACTAAGATGAAATAGGTTATTCACTTTCTTCTTTAAAAGGTGATGAACTTAAAATGTAGGGGTTTGGTCAGTGTCAGAATCTATTTTGCTGGACACTGTATATTTGTTATGAGTACTTTTAATTATTTAATGTAGGCAGTGGGTGAGATGATACAAATGAACACAAAAAAAGATAAAATATGTTTACTTTTTAAAGTTTTTTTTTTTTTAATGAAGGCTATCTTATTGAAACACTGGCTATTCATTTTATTAAAAACTCAGGTAGAATTTTGTTTTTTGGTTGATTTGCCTAATGAGAGGTTACAGTCTTGTTTAAAAAAATGCCCCATGCTGCTCTTTGGCCTAGTTATTTTTTTCTGTAATTATAATTAATGCTTTAATCAACTGCCTATCAGTTAAACTCCTTTTTAACTTATCATCACCTGTTGTAAATAGATGGTAATCGAGGAAGAATATTTTTTAAGCTATTTTGCTCTTGGTCTTGGATAAAATATGCAAATATGAAACAATCAGCTATGCAAATTGAATCAATGACAAAATTCATGAAACACATTTTAGTGACTCTGAGTGACCACATGTCATGTCCTCAATCAATGGAGGCTTTAAAAAATATGTGTGTATGTGTATTGTATGTGTTTTATTTCTGTATGTGTATACACACACATTTCTTTTATTACACTTCAGAGGGAACCACAAATTTTAGAAAAAAAAAACAGTTTATGACCCCAAAGTTTAGTAGGGGATTGTTTTAACAATCCAGCTGGCAGCTTCTGTGGGGGTAAAAGATCCACCCACAGCCAGCACCCAGAAAGCTGCCAACAGCACAGGTTCTTTTGATCTGCTTAATTAAGGAAAGCAAGGTGAAGGGGTTTACAAGCTTACTTTTAATTCAGCATTCAAATATCATTCAGTTAGTTCAGGGGGAAAAGTCAGTACCCTGAACTTCAAAACAAAATGCAAACAAATTACAAACATCAACAGATTGTCTGATTCAAATCCCAACACAGTTACCAGAGTTCAACAAAGTTTCAGCATCTGGGTTTACAAGCTGGAGGGCTCCTTAGCTACAGCTGCCCGGAGCCTGCTCATCAACACCATCTCGAGAGCCCCGCACAAATGGCTCTGTCCTCCCTTCTTATAGGGCTTCAGACATCATCAAACATCATCTGAATCACCAGAGCTCAGGCTCTGGTGATTGGTTCTTGAGTTGGCCCCTCCCCTTAGAGCCCTGGGAGGTTCACATCCACATAGATTAGGTCAACACCTGATGGGGTTTGGGCCTGGGGCATAGCACCTAGTAAGGCTCACTGAATTACTCAAAGAGAACAAAGGCCATTCTGGTCACAGGGATAAGAATCAGATATGGAATATTATGACATAAAACATTAAATAAGTTCATTACAATTATTAAATGATGTCCACCATGGGTCTAATTGAAAAGGTTGTTACTGACTTGGTTAGTGGTGATCAGGAAAGTCTTCACAGTAGAGGTAACATTACAATTGGCATTTTTCTAGTGAAGAAGAAACATGGTGCATTTGGGGGAAAAAGTAATTTTTTTTGACTTCTATACTGAGCATATAAATGTGAGGAAAAAAAATGAGATAAGGATGGAGCAATAGGGTAAGGTCATATTTTCAAGAGCCCTAAACATTAAGAAAGGGAGTTTGTACATATTTGATATATAATAGGCAATCAATAAAGACATTATTTCAGTCAAAATAGTGGAATCATCAATATATCAATTCCACCCAAGTGGAAATCATTCATACAGTTGGATAATAGATGAATTGATGGGGGATGGGGATAGAAAAGCAAAGATATTAGGAAGCTGGGTGTTAATGATTGATTGTATTAGATAGTTATCAGTAGAAACATAAAATCACGATAGGTGTGAGAGATGTTAAGGGACTGAAATTAACAGAACAAGGTTAGTCCTTGATATGAGTGGTGGGGAAAGAGGAAGAGCAATCTAAAACAAAAAAAAGGGATATTAGTGGCAAAGTAGGTAAAAAAAAAGAGTGGAAAAAGGAAGAATAAATAGATGAGGGAGACAAACTCTTTAAGAAATAGTGAGTTTGATTTCCTTATGACACCTACTGATGAAGATGTTATGAATAGAAGGATGTGCATATTTGGAACTCAGAAGAGTGAGTAGTATTGGAGATATGGGAGTTATTTGCTGAAAGGTGGTAGTTAAATTCATAGTAATGAATGAATATGGCATGGGAAATAGTGTAAAGGGAGAACAGAAGAGAGAAGAGAACAGAAGAAGACTCTTGAACAGCCACAATAAGTATCTGAAAAAAGGATGAAGAGCTAGAAAAAGAGGTTAAAGAAATAGGACAGGGAATAATGATGTGTTATATTTGGAGTTTAAGGAAGAATGGTTTTCTTCTAGAGGGAATTGTCTATTGCGTAACAAGCTACAGAAAAGTAAAGAAGAATGGATACTGAAAAAAGGCAGAGCTAAGAATAGCCTAGGGCAATTGTAACTTTACCCCAAGACATCAAAAGTTGGTGGGCACATGTTATTAGATTTAGCTATTAAGATGTGTTGAACATCAAGACAAATTGTAATAGAACAATGGGGGCATTTTATTGAAGTTGGGTTTATATCATTAGTGAGGGGATATAGCGCATAATGAGAAAATACAGACTTTTTAATGAAATGTGACACTGAAGGGATGTAATTGTTTGAAGGTAGCTACATGCAGTGGACAATTCAAAATGAGAGTACGGAAGGATTAGATGACCTGAGTATGTTGTTGACTATTGAAAGGAGCCAGTGAAAATGGAGTGATTAAACACAAGTGAGAAAGAATGATGACTTGCCCAAATTCCTAAAGGACAGGAAGGGAAATATGATTGGAGGCATAGGCTGTGAATGTACCATCAGCTAAGTGGAGGGAAGCCTCTTCCTCTGTTAAAAAAAAAAAAGCTAAGGGAGGGGCTGCTTCCCACCCTTGATATAATCAAAATCCCATTCTCTTGGTTCCTGGAGTCTGACCTCTAATCACCCCAGTCCCATCAAGATCCTCCTTTTACTCCTCTTCAAGATTCTCCCTGGACCCCTCCTCCTATCACCTCAGAGTACTTGACCACCCCTAGATCCCGCCCATAATCTTTCTGTACATAAGTTTCATCTTGCCTCCATGAAGGAGCTCAGATTCAATCTAGCTCAGATTATATTGTTCTGGCCCCATTGTGTCAATAGAAGTGTCACAAAATGGTGAGATTTAAGTTTCTACCCAATATGGAGAATCTTTAATAAACTTTATTTTTCTTTCACTTAGAAGGCTTGAGTCAAATTCATTTGAGCAGGACCCGGGGTGTTGATATTTTGAGGTTTTGAGCACCCCTAAACCCCAAACCTCAACACATGGTTGCCTAACCTCATCAAGCCCACAGTAGGAGGAAGAGAAGAACCTCCTGAGTTATTCTAAATAATTCACACTGACAAAAGATGAATTGGTATCTGTTGGTTTATCTAGGAATGCAGAATGTTCTGTATTACAATCTTCCCCACTTTAGAGCTTTATGGGAGAAGGTTAATTTTACTTGACGTCCTATAAAGAGATTCACTACTTAGTTTTTTTAGGTCCCTTCCATGTATCATGTGCTGAAATGACCTATGATCTATATTATTTGTTTCCTTGACTATTAAATAATAACCCCAAATAATAGTCTATGGGCCTACTACAATGAACTACCTAGTTCAACTTTATTTGGACAATGATTTCTTACCTACATTCTATAATGTCAATTTGTACTAGGAATAAAAGACATATTTGCTAAGACTTTCATTGGAATTTGTGGCATTCTTATCAAAAATTTAAGTAACAATTTAGACATCAATATAAATTGGAAGGAAATTTTTTGTTACATATTTTTTATCAAAAGTGTGGTTTCAGTTTCCATTTTTCATCTTGAAAGTCATCTTTAAAAAATCATATCCTCAATTTTTATTGGGCAAGAAATAGAAAATGACACTGAAAATTGATTTTTTATCATATAATGGTATATCTATAATAACTAATATATAGGCAATGTGAACATGATCCAAAAATTTGAGAATATTCTATGGTATATGCATGATTGAGTATTTTAGATGCCATGTAAAACTAGAATGAAAGAAATGTCATTTATTTTTAAAAACTTGCCTTCAGTACAGAGTATTTTCTCTATATCTTTTGATCCACCTATATGCAAAACAAACAAGTTTTGTTTCTAGCTGACATTTAAAGCACATTTTTGTCTATTGTATTTTTTCTGCTTCGATAAAACAGTTACCTAATATAATAACAGAAATTTTTCAATCTCAGCCTTGTTGAGTTTCATTGGGAATATAACAGAGACTGTCAAAAAATGAAAGTAAGAAAAATAGCACACAGCAGATTGCAGGGTAAGTGGTGAGAAAAAATTGTTCATGGATGAGAGAAAATATTTTAAAGTACTTTTGTTTAAAAAATTGTCAGTCCTTGGCTTTTTATCAAATTACATGATGCATTAAATACTTAAGGGTTACAATTATAAAAATTAGACATAAGGTACATCCACCATGCACAAACAATTCCCCTGCGACTTCCTCATGAAATGAATAATAGCTATGCCAAAGTGCCAAGCATACCAATACAATTGATTTCTTAGCTCATATCCTGCAATGTGTATGTATGAAAGAGGCTTAATTTGATAAAGTAATAAATAGTAGGTGGACTTAATCACAATAAAAATAAGAAAAGAAGTGATGCTCTGATGAATACTGATGGGAGATTTGGACCATCCCAAAAATTAATTGTCACAACATTCAATGTGAAATACAAAGTGTAGTTGGTGATAATTAAATTTCTCAAAATGAATACATAAAAGACTTCTGGTAAGATGTCTGAATGAGTGACTTATCCCAGGTCTCTTTTATCATATCAAAAGGATTCAAGTTATTTAAAAGAACACCAGGAAAGATAGGGGAAGATTATAAAAACTTTGCAAAGAATACCTAATAGAAAAACCAGCAGAAACATTAAAGCAATGAAAGTACAAAAGAGACAGCAACACAAGAAATAAATACTGTGGGATAGTAGATGAAATATCTAGAAAAAATGATTAGTAATCAGACTTGAAACACAACAGTTCAATTACTGAATGGTACAAATATACAAAATGGGTATTTCAGTAACTATATAAAGGAATCAGTGATAGACACTAACAATAATAATAATTAGTATGGAATTTAGTGCTCTTAAAATATTTGAATACAATTGTAATTTTTTTAAAAAATTAATGATAGGAAATCTTAATAAACCTAACAAAAGGTGGATAGCCAGAATTTCCTAGAGGAGAAAAAGGAGAAGTTGGAAGAATTGAATAAATAGGTATATATGCATATATGTGTATATATGCTACATATATGTATATATAAACACATATATACATATATATAGATAGATAAAGAGAGATATAGAGAGAGAGAGAGAGAGAGAGAGAGAGAGAGAGAGAGAGAGAGAGACAGAGGCAGAGACAGAAAGAGAGTTAGGAAACTATAGGTGAAATCATTCATAGAAAGAAATAAAGAGATGGAAAGATAGGAATGATAGGAAGAAAGTACTTATATGATTATACATCTAAATCTGAAATATACCTCTCCCATGAAGCTGCATATGTCCATCTGGAAGGATAATGTCACAGTGTAGCAAATCACAGGCTACCCTGATCATCCACGCTATAAGGAATTTCTGAACTTGAATTGACTTGTATAGTAACGACAGTGTCAGTGATCCAGGAGATCATTGTAAAAGGAATAGAAGGGATCACAGAATCTTAGAGCTTAAAGGGGTTTGCTGTTGGTGTTTAATCATTTTCAGTCATGTCTAATTCTTTGTGACTCCTGTGGGGTTTTCTTGGCAAAGATATTTGAGTGTTTTGCCATTTACTTCTCCAAGGAATTACCACAAGGCCTTTTGGAGTCATCTAATCAAATGTATCACCTATTGTAGGAGTCTTTTCTATAGCATTCCTCCCAGGTTGATATTATTCCAGTAATGATGTATTCATTGTCTCAACACTTATTACTTGGAAAGGCAGTCATTTCCTTTAGCCTTAGTGCATTAGCATATTAGCAAAAATTATTTTAGCGGCTTGGCTAATTGTGGCATTGGAAGTTCTCATAGGTTCTAGAAAAAGTTCAGTTAAGTTTCAGTGTAGAGACAACACAAAATATTTTTGGATAATTGAGGAATTAGCATGAAACAAAAAGGAAAAGAGTGAATTCTTGCCTGTACTCCCATAACTGATCACCTGGTGTGGGCACTAAAACAGTGCTTTAAAAGATGAGAGGGTACTAAGAAAGGTATGGGTATTATTAATCTTTTTTTTTCAGTCTCTTGACTTTCTTTTACTCTTTTCTCTCATGGAGTCATAAACTTCAGTTTGGTTCATTTTAATTTTCAAGAATTATGTCTCTGGGGTAAGTTTTTGTACCTCTTCTGCTAAGTAGGCTGTTAAATTGCTTTCCATGTCTTTGCATCTAAATTCTCATTTCTTCGCTATTTTCCCTCTATTTTCTATGTCATTAATGATGTGATTTTGAACTAAAAAAACCTCTCTATTTCTTCTAGGAATTATAATTGATCTCATATTAAAGCTGTATTTTTCTTTTAGGCTTTGCTTGTAGGTATTTTTGAGTAATTCTCTTCTTCATTTTTGTCTATGAAATATCTGTCATTGTAACAGGTTTTTAGCTTTTTTTAGTTTACTCATTTTTTTTCATTCTTGCTTTCCTGGATTGGGACTTTGTGCTAGAAAATTAGAGACAAACTCTTCGTAGCACTGGCAAGCCTTTTCTAATCTTAGAGTATACTGGTTTTTCTTATGTGGGGTCTTGCTACTGCATACTTTAAGTACTGATTGTTCTGTTCTTCAAGTATCATAAGGATGGCTTAAGGTGAGAAATGGTAAACATTCAGTGGGCCTATATAGTCATATCAAAAGAAGAGTGTGATTGCTACCTTCCTGGATTTCCAGGTTCCATGGCCTAGCTACTATAGATGAAATCTCCCATTGGTTGGTGTTTCAATAGACAATAGTGGTGTCCCAACTCCTGTCAGTGATATGGATGGCTCAGCAGCTTCAGAGCAACCATCTTATTGTATCTGGGCAGTGGTCTGGTTCCCCAGTCAGGAGTTGCTGCTTCCCTAGAAATGTTCTGGGCCCAGAATTCCTTCCATGATCCTGCCTTGTGAGAGCTGGAACTGATGGCTCTACATCGTATTCAGTCATTGAGTTTAGGATTTGCTCTGGGCAACGTTGCATTGGCTTAGCTGAAAGTTCTGAGAGCTTAATCTCTGAACCTGGCCCCTTTGGGAAATTCTGTTCCATGAACTTGGAACTTGGACTGAGACAAATATCTATCTCACTGCTGGTTAAATCAAAGTTGTAGGAAGTGATTCCATGATCTTGGCCCAGTTTTGGTCCACATTTCTTGTCCTGATTCCTCTTACATAGCTTAAAATTGTCATCTTCAGTGGGAAAGCTGACCTGCTGTAGTTTCTTCTTTGATTTCCTAGACACTACTGGGTCTCTCCTTTTTAAGTCCTTAGTGGAGTAGTTGTGAGGGGAGATCTACTATGCTACTTCCTCCTACTCAGCTATCTTGGCTTATTATCTAACAATAAATAGTCAAAAATAGTAATATCTCTCCCTCTTGCTTTCATTGCTTTAAGGTATTCATTTTCTTCTCATATTTTTTCTATCTCTAGTCAATTTTCTTTCTGCAAAATGTATTACTGGAATATATGTTGTTTGTTCATAGGAGTATTACTCTCCTGAGCAACCTTCAAAAATTTGAAAGCAACTGCACCACTGCTATTTTCTTAGGCCTGGTTAATATAGTTTCTTTGAGAACTCTAGTCCCAGCTTTATTGTTAATCCTCATTGTCAGTATAAGTACTCTTTCATTAGGTGTCTTTTGGGTTATAGCGTAAGAAATGGTTTTTATTTCCTTTAGGTGTAAATGTAGAGACCTGATTTATTATTTATTTATTCTAAATGCATAATTATATTTATTATCTGTGATTTAAAAGGTAGTTATTAGTCATCTCCCTATTCACTAGACCATATATCTTTACAGCTAAATACATCTTAATATATATGTGCACGTGTTAGTGTATAAATGCATTTATATGTGTATATAAATACATATGCATACATGCATGTTATAAAATTAAAATATTTTGAGAATAAATTAACCAATATTAGGAGGAATGACAGGTTCAACTATTTTATAAATAATTCATAATCAAAAAAAGAAAAATATTTCTGTTAGAATGATCTAGGCCCTATAAGAGAGAGAGAGATGGATTTGCTTCTCATTTTCAATAAATAAACATATAAAGAATTAACACATTTATATCATCTACATCACAAAATTATATGCTTCATAGAGTGACCACCAATATCAACAACCATTAGAGTATTTTTCTATGTTGTGTGGAACAGGAAAATGTCACCTGCCCTTTTCTGAACAATTCTGGAAGTCATTGCAGACCCCAAGTCTTTAAGCCATTTGAAAGTTGGTTGTGAAGATGGGAACATATATGGCAAGTGACAACATTTATTTCATGTCTTACTTTTGGGATATGCACTGAAACTACAACTTCATCTCAATATGACTCTTCAATCAGTATTGGGCTATAAGTCACAGATGAAACTAATAAACAAACAAATAAATACATATACAAAGTGATCAAAACCAAAAATAAACAAACAAATAAATAAACACAGTGATCAAAACCAAAAATATATGAATGAATGAATGAATTAACATAGTGAGCAAAACCAAAAATAAATAAATAAATATGGCTAAATAAATAAATGAAGTGGGAAGCCATTCTTAAAATTACCTGGTGTCTTAGTTTGCATGTTTTGCTAATATTAATTTTTCAATAATTTCAGTAATTTTATATATTCTCAACTTTTATATGTGCTTCAACGACACTTTTAAAATTTCTTAACGATATTTATTTATATTTTCTTTCTTCTCCCCCTCCCCCTTTTTAGCTTGGTATGATCTGAATCACTTTAAGAATCATTTAAAAAGGGGCAGAGTAGAGCACCAGCCTTGGAGTCAGGAGGACCTGAGGTCAAATCTGGCCTCAGACACTTGACAACACACTACCAGCAGTGTGACCTTGAGGAAGTCACTTAACCCCAATTGCCCTGCCTTCCCCCTCTAAAAAAAAAAAGAATCATTTAAAACTCCCTTGCTTCCTTGCCCCTATTCTTTCTACTGCTGCTTACTTCAAACAGTTCTATGTCCATTATAATTTTCACCAAAGAATGGATATAAAAAATAACCAAAAGGAGAGGAAATTCAATTTTGTAAGGTAGCACCACAAAAAGTTTAGTGGGTAAAAATATAGGAAGTTTCATTATGATCAAATAAAAATGACCTGTGGAATTAATTTATCCTTCTTTCCAAGATGTTTTATATTATGAAAATCAAGACTTGGCTATACTACACTAGTTTGTTTTCTTTTATTTTTAAATTTTAAACCTTCCTTTGCCCCTCCTACACAAAACAGAGCCACTACTCAACTCTAGGCTTTCCACTTTGACTTGCTGCTAGTCAGTTTGGGTTTTATCACTTCACTCTGCTTTTGAGTTGACCTTCCCTTTTCCAGTTAAATGTGAAGAAGCCTTTCTCAACTGCCTCTTTTCAGAAGGGAAAAAGAAACCAAAATAATAGGGTAAAATTATTACCTGCTTGGGAAATATAATTGTATTATCTTCTTTTCTTACTAAATTTTTCTAACCTACACATACATTAATTTCAGTATTTTAGCAGGTCAGCTAGTCTGCATGATAAATATTCAATGGAATGAGAAAATGGTCCAGTTTTTTAAACAAAGTTTACAAGTCCAGTGATTGTGTTCATTTAATCTCCTACATTATGATGAACAATAATATTTAAGCATGATTAGGAACATATGTAAATAAATATGAATATTCATGCACACATACATACAAAGATAGTTATATGATACAGAAGCCAAAAAAAAGTAAAATTTCCTTGAGTTCCTCTAAAACGTGGGATCTGAACCTGGGGTTCATGAACTTGATGTTTTATTAAAAATACAATTGTGTTACTATTTAACAAAATTGATTTCCTTTATAATCCTATGCATTTTATTTTATGAATTTAAAAGCGTGTTTCTGAGAAGGGAACTACAGTCTTTACCAGACTGCCAAAGAGGTCTAAAACACAAAGGTTAAAAACACCTTCCCTAAAATCTGCTTTACTTTGGCTTGTTTATAAAATACTTCATAGCATTCTGTTATTCTTTCTATTAATATATCTTTTGAAATAAGGATATAGCATAATAACTTTTTCTGAGGATTTTGAACAAAGGTAGTTGCCAGAGATATAGTGGATAAACATGGAGGCATACTGGTCTTGGGTCCTATAAAGCCTCTGGCAACATTTAGCTATGTAACCAAGGGTAAGTCATAGAACTTCTCTGGGTCTTGGTTTCAATATCTACAAAACAACATTAAGAAAAACCTCTAGTACTCAACTCACAGGTTTATTATAAGATCTAAGCTTTAAAATTATATACAGTGGGGCTTAGAAAAGCAGTCTTCTTTCTTTGGGTCAATTTCAGATGGTATTATGGAAAATATGAGATTTATTTGCATTATTTGAAAGATGAGACTAGCTGAAGTGGGGTAGTAATAAAAATTTGAACCCTATCATTATTCTGGCAGAATGTTTTGGACAGATGCAGCATGTAATATATTGCTCTTTGAGGTCAGATTGTCAAAAGACCTATTTGGGCCTTATTAACATTGATTAAAAGTAACATATCTTGTACTTCAAACAGAAAATTGAGATACTTAAACTTTACACCCAAGGCCAGATTTTGCTAGAAGCTAGGCAATTTACTTATTTGGAGTAAGGAAGAAGACAGATTACATTTGCTGCATTCAGTTGTTAGTAGAGGAAGTAGTACAAACAAATATTTGTTCTTATTTATTCATACATGAATTTAGCTTGGCTGCTGTCCATCAGAAAATAAAATATATGTTATCAGACTTTTAGATAGGTTCGCGAAATATACCAGCTTATAATGTTTTCTTCTTCTTTCTGTCCATTTCATCAAATGGAGGGTAAAGCCAAAAAAAAAAAACCTGCAGCAATAGGATGAATAATTGCACAAATTTTAAAAGGGGTTTTTAGTTATGTTTTGGACAAAAGGAAAATACAATTAAGAAAACCTTCACTTGTACATAGATGGGATGGTGATTATCTTAAAGGGAAAATGTACACAGTTCTCATCTTTGCTTCTATTTTCTCTTCATAGAAAAAGAAACTTCATTTTGGAAGACTAGAATCAAAATGCTTAAAAGGAAGTCAGAAATGAAAATAAATGAGGCAATGGCAAGAGAAGGCTGGCCTCAGTGAATTCAAGTCAATGTACATGGAAAAAAAAATTGCATCCCAGTATAATAATGCTGGTGTGTAACAATTTTTAGAAACTTTTAGTAATCTCTGAGAAGCAATGGGGAACCAAATAGGTTACATGGGTCTACAAAATGACGCATGGCCTGATATTTAGAAAAATGAGATATTATTAATATTAATCACATTTTCAAAATACTTTTGAAATATTCTCTTTCTGTCTCTCTATTTCTCTTTTACTGTTACTGAACTGGGAACCAAAAGAAATTATATTGAAAATTATTATTAGATTTCAGCAAGTTATTTGACAAAATCTCATGATATCCTTGTAGACAAGATGGCACAGAGTTTTAGATGATTTTACATTTAATTAGATGGAAATAATTTGAAGAAGATGGCAAAAGTAGTGATGTCAACCTAGAATAAGGCTTTTAGAGGAACACTCCAGTAATGTCTCCTCACTTTATTTCTTGTTAGCATTTTTATCATCAGCTTTTCTTGCAAGCCTGAGAAAGTCGAGTCAACCCAAGCCAAAAAACATAATACTGTACTACAGACTGGAGATACAAATACTAGAATATTGGAGATACAGATATTCGAAAAGGTTTCAAAAACAGAACATAGCTTCTGCCCTCAAGGAGCTTGTATTCTAATGGGAAAAGACAACACAACCTATAACATGACATTAGCAATACCCCTAGTAACTACCTCACGGGACTGTGTCTGCTGTTCTAGGAGCCAGGTAAGAATCAATATTTAGATAAAGAATAATTTCTTCCTTTCCTTGGAACCTGTAGGGTAGCAGAGGCATATGATACACACCTAAAATCATCATACTAAATATATTGCCAGATGAAAATAAAATAATATGTGGCATCCAAGAAGTTTGAATCAAAGGAAAGAAGGAAGCTTTCATCAAGCCAGCATGTTGGAATGGAGAGAATACTGGATTTAGAGACAGAGGAATTGAGAAGCTTACGTTAATGGTTTTAAGGGACCCAGGAGTTATTGAGTTAGACATTCTATATCATAAATGAGGAAATTGGAGCATAAAAAGTTAAATGATTTTTCCCAGGGTCAAACAGATAGTAAGTATCTGAGGCACCATTTGAGCCTAGTTATTCCTGACTCTAACTACAGTGGTCTGCCCAGTGTGTCACATATGTGCTTCCTCCAAATCTTTGTTTGACCTTATTGGTTCACAAGATTAGAATCAGTAGCGTGATATACTCTAATTATATCAACATCAATTAGAAATGATGGCCACTAAAATATACAAAAAATCCCTGAGAGCCACATATTTCCTTAGAAAACTATATATTTACATTATATATGATTTACTGTATTTTTATTTTTTTTGTTAAATGTTTCCCAGTTAATTTTTAAATTATTCCAAGGCTCTCAGGAATTTTGTAGGCCAGAAAACCTGTTTGACATCTGTGGTAATACTGGATTTTGAGCAGCACTTTTAAAAAATATTTTTTGAACAATATACTCCTTTGGCAGTTTTTGAAAAGCTTATTGACACTTTCATGGAATAATATTTTAAATAGTGGCAGGAAATGCTAAATTCAACTAGAGGCTAGTGAAAATATAATTTTCTTATTTTTTTCATCCAGTTTCACAGACCCTATGAAACATACACAGAGATATAGGGGTTAATGGATAAGAGCTCCTGACATAGACTGATGAAGGTAAAGTTTCCAATCCCACTTCAGATACTTACTAGTTGTGTGACCCTGGACAAGTCATTAACACAATCTTTGAAAAAAATGGGGATATTATTTAACTTTATAGCCTTTAAGATTCTTTACAACTCTCTATAAAATCTTTCTGTAAAAGAATTTTTGGAATTACTTAATTTAATTCTTAGATTTTAAATATGAGCAAATTGAACCTCAATAAGTGAAGTGACTTCCCCAAAGTGACACTGGTAGTAAGTGGCAAATCTTGAAGGAAAATCTAGGTCCTCTAATCCCACATTCAGTTCTCATTACTACTACTATACATACATACATACATACATACATACATACATACATACATATATACATATATATATATATATATATATGTATATATATATATATATATATATGCACACATGCTGTTTGGTGAGTCATTTCAATATTTTTTGGAGGTATAAAGGTGGGGCAATTGAGGTTAAGTGACTTGCCCAAGGTCAAGTGTCTGAGACCAGATTTGAACTCAGATCCTCCTGAATTCAGGATTGGTGATCTACTCACTGAGCCACCTAGCTGCCCCATTTCAAATTTTTTTTAAAAGAATTATTTTTTTTTATTTTTAGTTTACAACATTTGGTTCTACATAATTTGAGTTCCAGATTTTCTTCCCTCCATCCCCACCCTCCCTCCCCAAGATGGCATGGAATCCCCTATAGCTTCCACGTATAACTTCACATTGAGTTAATTTACACACTAGTCAAGTTACGGAGATGAACTGTGATCAATGAAATTAATCATGCAAAAGAAGAAAGAGGACCAAAAAAAAAAACCCAAAAACAAACACAAAAGAGAGAAAAAGATAAAAATAAGGGAGGAAAAAAAAGGCTAGCATAAAGTGTGCCTCAATCTGCATTAATATTTCATAGTTCTTTCTCTGGATGTAGACAGGATTCTCCATCGTGAGTCCTTTGGAGCTGTCTTTGTACCTTGTATTGATGAGAAAAGTGAAGTCTTTCAGGGTTGGTCCTCACAGAATCCATATATCTGTGGTTGTGTATAATGTTCTCCTGGCTCTGCACCACTCACTCAGCATTATGTCATGTAGGTTTTTCCAGGTTGCTATGAAGTCCGTATCATCCCCATTTCTTATAGCACAATAGTATTCCATTACCTTCATATACCACAGCTTGTTCAGCCATTCCCCAATTGATGGGCATCCCTTTGATTTCCAATTTTTAGCTACCACAAAAAGAGCCGCTATAAATATTTTTGTACATATGGGTCCTTTTCCCACTTGTGTGATTTCTTTAGGATACAACCCTAGAAGTAGTATTGCTGGGTCAAAGGGTATGAACATTTTTATAGCCCTTTGGGCATAGTTCGAAATTGCTCCCCAAAATGGCTGGATCAGCACACAACTCCACCAGCAATGTAACAATGTTCCAATTTTCCCACATCCTCGCCAGCATTTATCATTTTCCTGTTTTGTTATTTTAGCCAATCTGACAGGAGAGATGTGGTATCTAAGAGTTGTTTTGATTTGCATTTCTCTAATCAGTAGTGATTTAGAGCATTTTTTCATATGCCTATAGATAACTTTAATTTCTTCCTCTGAAAACTTCCTGTTCATATCCATTGACCATTTCTCAATTGGGGAAGGACTTGTATTCCTATATATTTGGCTCAGATCCCTGTATATTTTAGAAATAAGGCCTTTATCAGAGACACTAGTTGTAAAGATTTTCTACCAATTTTCTGCTTCCCTCCTAGTTTTTGTTACATTGGCTTTTTTGGTACAAAAACATTTCAATTTAACATAATCAAAATTATCCATTTTGCATTTTGTAATGCTCTCCATCTCTTGTTGGGTCATGAATTCTTTTCTTTTCCATAAATCTGATAAGTAAACTATTCCTTGCTCTCCCAAATTACTTGTAGTATCAGCCTTTACTCCTAAATCATGAACGCATTTTGACTTTATTTTGGTCTATGGTGTAAGATATTGGTCTATGCCCAGTTCCTGCCCTACCATTTTCCAATTTTCCCAACAGTTTTAGTGAAATAGTGAATTATTAGCCCAGAAGCTGGCCTCTTTGGGTTTATCAAAGAGTAGATTGCTATAGTTGTTCACTTCTCCATCTTGGGTTCCTATCCTATTCCACTGATCCACAATTCTGTTTCTTAGTCAGTACCAGGTAGTTTTGATGACTGCTGCTCTATAGTACAGTTTAATATCTGGTATGGCTAGACCACCTTCTCCAGCATTTTTTTCATCGATACCTTAGATATTCTAGACCTCTTGTTCTTCCAGATGAATTTGTAATTATTTTGTTCAGCTCTGTAAAATAATTTTTTTGTAGTTCAATTGGTATGGCACTGAATAGATAGATTAGGTAAAATTGTCATTTTTATTATATTAGCTCAGCCTAACCATGAGCAACTGATATTTTTCCATTTATTTAGATCTGACTTTATTCGCGTGAAAAGTGTTTCATTATTATATTCATATAGGCCCTGGGTTTGTCTTGGCAGATAGACTCCCAAATATTTTATAGTGTCTACAGTAACTTTGAATGGAATTTCTCTTTCTATCTCTTGCTGTTGGGCTTTGTTAGTAATGTATAGGAATGCTGAGGATTTATGTGGGGTTATTTTATATCCTGCAACTTTGCTAAAGTTGTTTATTTCAAGTAGTTTTTTACTTGATTCTCTAGGATTCTCTAAGTAAATCATCATATCATCTGCAAAAAGTGTTAATTTAGCTTCTTCTTTGCCTATTCTAATTCCTTCAATTTCTTTTTCTTCTCTTGTTGCTATAGCTAAAGTTTCTAGTACTAAATTGAATAGTAGGGGTGATAATGGACATCCTTGTTTCACCCCGATCTTATTGGGAATGCATCTAGCTTATCCCCATTACAAATAATGCTTGTTGATGGTTTTAGGTAGGTGCTATTTATAATTTTAAGGAAGGCTCCATTTATTCCTATGCTTTCTAGTGTTTTCAATAGGAATGGGTGTTGTATTTTGTCAAAGGCTTTTTCTGCGTCTATGGAGATGATCATACGGTTTCTGCTAGTTTTGTTGTTGATATGGTCAATTGTGCTAATAGTTTTCCTAATATTGAACCAGCCTTGCATTCTTGGAATAAATCCTACCTGGTCATAGTCTATTATTCTCGTGATAAGTTGCTGCAATCTTTTTTGCTAATATTTTATTTAAAATTTTTGCATCAATATTCATTAGGGAAAATGGTCTATAATTTTCTTTCTCTGTTTTGACTCTACCTGGTTTGGGTATTAGTACCATATTTGTGTCATAAAAAGAATTTGGTAGGACTCCTTCTTCACCCTTTTTCCCAAATAGTCTACAAAGTATAGAAATTAATTGTTCTTTAAATGTTTGATAGAATTCACATGTAAAAACATCTGGCCCTGGAGATTATTTTCTAGGGAGTTCATTAATGGCTTGCTCAATTTCTTTTTCTGAGATGGGGTTATTTAGAAATTTTACTTCCTTTTCTGTTAACCTGGGCAATTTATGTTTTCATAGATATTCATCCATATCTCTATGTTTGTCAAATTTATGGGCATACAATTGGGCAAAATAATTCCTAATTATTGTTTTGATTTCCTTTTCAGTAAAGGTGAACTCGCCCTTTTCATTTTTGATGCTGGTAATTTGATTTTCTTCTTCCTTTTTTTTAATCAAATTGACCAAAAGTTTATCAATTTTATTGGTTTTTTCATAAAACCAGCTCTTTGTTTTATTTATTAATTCAATAGATTTCTTAGTTTCAATTTTATTAATCTCTCCTTTGATTTTCAGTATTTCTAATTTGGTATTTAATTGGGGATTTTCAATCTGCTCTTTTTTTTAGCTTCTTCAGCTGTATGCCCAGATCATTGATCTCTTTTTTACCTATTTTATTCATGTAAGCATTTAGGGATATAAAACTTCCCCTAAGAACTGCTTTTGCTGCATCCCATAAGTTTTGGTATGTTGTTTCATTATTGTCATTCTCTTGAATGAAGTTATTAATTGTTTCTCTGATTTGTTCTTAGGCCTACTCATTCTTTAGAATTAGATTTTTTAGTTTCCAATTAATTTTTAGCTTATTTTTCCATGGTTCTTTGTTGCAAATAATTCTTATTGCATCATGATCTGAAAAGTATGCTTTGACTACTTCTGCCTTTCTGCACTAGATTGTGAGGTTTTTGTGCCCTAATAAATGGTTAATTTTTGAGTATGTGCCATGTACCATTGAGAAGAAAGTATATTCCTTTTTATCCTCATTCAATTTTCTCCAGAGGTTTATCACATCTGTCTTTTCTGAAATTCTGTTTACCTCCTTACCTTCTTTCTTATTTATTTTGAGGTTAGATTTATCAAGTTAAGAAAGGGGGAGGTTAAGATCTCCCAATATTATAGTTTTGCTGTCTATTTCTTCCTGTAACTCTCTTAACCTCTCTTCTAAGAATTTGCATGCCATAACACTTGATGCATAAATGTTAAACAATGATATTGCTTCATTGTTTATGGTGCCTTTTAGCAGGATATAATGTCCTTCCTTATCTCTTTTATTTAAATCTATCTTTACTTTTGCTTTGTCTGAGATTAGAATTGCTACACCAGCTTTTTTTGCTTTAGCTGAGGCACAATATATTTTACTCCAGCCTTTTACCTTTACCCTGTGTGTATCCCCCTGTTTCAAATGTGTTTCTTCTAAACAGCATATTGTAGGGTTATGGATTTTAATACATTCTGCTATCTGCTTCCGTTTTATGGGAGAGTTCATTCCATTCATGTTCACAGTTATGATTTCTATCTGTTTCTTTTTCTCCATCCTATTTCCCCCTGTTTATACTTTTATTTCTCCCTTTCCCCTTCCCCTCCTCAACAAAGTTTTGCTTTTGACTGTCACCTTCCTCAGTTTACCCTCCCTCTTTATTCCCCTCCCTTATCGTACCGTTTCCCACTTGCTACATCTCCCCTCCCTTCTGACCACCCCCCTCCCTTTTTCCCCCCTTCCCCTCCTACTTCCTGTAGGACAGGTTAGATTTCTATTCTTATCAGGGTAAGTTATTCCCTTCTTGAACCAGATCAGATGACAGTAAAGATGAAATACTGCTCTTCTCCCTCCCTTCTTTCCCTCTACTGAAATGCATTTTTGTGCCTCTTCATTTGGTGTAATTTACCCTTTTCTACTACCTCCTTACCTCTTCTCTCATAGCCCTCCCTTTACATCTGTTACTTATTTTTTTTTATCCTTATGTCATACAGGCATTCACAATCTATGTGTATGCCTTTCAATTGTCATAATAGCTGTACTGTTCTCAAGACTGACATATATATATATATATATATATATATATATATATATATATATATATAACATAAATAAGATGATATAATCCTGTATAAAGATGAAAATAATTTTCCCTTATTGATTAATAAGGTTTGTGGGGGTTTTCTCTCTGTTTATCTTTTTATGTCTCTCTTGAGTGTTGTATTTGGAGATCAAATTTTCCATTGAGTTCTGGCCTTTTCATCAGGAAGGTCTGGAATTCCTTTATTTCATTGAATGTCCATCTCCTTGCCTGAAAAATTATTCTTACTTTTGCTGGGTGTTGATCCTTGGTTGTAGTCCCAGCTCCTTTGCCCTTCAGAATATCATATGCCAATTTCTCCGCTCTTTTAATGTGGAAGCTGAGAGATCCTGCGTGATCCTGACTGCAGTTCCATGATATTTGAATTGTTTCTTTTTGGCTGCTTGGCTTGCAGTATTTTCTCCTTGACTTTTTAGTTCTGAAATTTGGCTATAATATTTCTTGGTGTTTTCAGTTTTGCATCTCTTTCAGGGGGTGATCGGTGAATTCTTTCAATGACTATTTTGCCCTCTGGTTCTAGGACCTCTGGGCAGTTGTTTTTGATAATTTCTTCAAAGATACTATCTAGGCTCTTTTTTTCATCATGGATTTCTGGTAGACCAATAACTCTTAAATTGTCTCTCCTGGATCTATTTTCCAGGTCAGTTGTTTTCCCAATCAGATATTTCAGATTTTTTTCTATTTTTTCATTCTTTACATTTTGTTTTACTTCTTCTTAGTGCCTCATAAATTTATTAGCTTCCACTTGCTCAACTCTAATTTTTAATGAGTTAGTGTTTTCATTTTGCTTTTGAGTTTCCTTTTCCAATTGGTTGATTTTACCTCTCAGGGTGTCATTTTCTCTCTTTAGATTCTGAATCTCCATAGCCATTTCACCATTCTTATTCTTTAGGGACTTGATTTCATCACCGGATTTTTTTTCCATATTTTCTTTTAGCTCCCTAATTTGGTTTTTAAAATCCTCCTTTAGCTCTTCCAGCAATGCTTTTTGGGCTGGAGACTAGTTCACATTACCTTTTGAGGTAGCAGATGTATCTACAGTGTCATTGCTGTCCTCTTCCAAATTGGTATTTTGATTATGCCTGTCTCCATAAAAAGAATCAATGACCCTCGGTTTTTTTGTGTTCTTCTTCATGTTGGTTAGCCTTTTCCTGCCTTTACAACAAATACCTGCCATTGGGGCTCAGGGCTCTCTGTCACAGCTTTCTTATTCTGGGGATTGTGAGTCTAGTTGTTGTCTTTGTGAATTATAGCCTTCAGTTTCCTCAGGTGTGGGGGAAGGGTCTGGCTCCCTGATGTCTCTTTCCATAGCAGTGCTCTCAAGCACTGTTGCTCTTCAGCAATGGTCTCAGCTCTTTATTGTTTGATCTGGTGTGGGCACTTCCCCTAGGGGAGAAAGATTATGTCTGGGCTCCTGGTGTTGAGCCCTGCCAGCGCTGCCCCTCTGGGACTTATGAACTTCTACTATTTGGCCACTGAAACCCCACTTCTATGTCCTCTGTTCCAGCATTCTTCTTTTTCTTCCCCCCACAGAATTCTCTGGGTGAGGGGGGGAGGGATTAGAGCTGTTTACCTGGCCATTATGTCTCCTGGAATTTCAAGAAACCGCCTTTCATACCTTTGGGCTACAAACTTCAGGAGTTGATGTTTCATGGCCAGTGGTGTTGTGCTGCCTTTCATCACTTCCACAGACTGCTGTCCTGTGTTGGGAGGCCTAGGGATCTCTGCAGGTTTGGGGCGCCCAGCTTTCTCCCAGCCTGTCTCCCGAATGGGTTTCCTGGCTGGCCACTTCTGCTTTGGTCTGGAGCACTTCCGCATGCTGAGCACTCTCCAAGCCTACAGATTCATGCCTTCACCCTTTCAGACTCTCCCAGCTTGGAAATTTGCCCCACTCAGACTGCTCGCAGTTTCTAACTCTCTCAAATCTGCTCAAATTCACTTTTTTATAGGAATCTGACAGACCCTGTGAGAGAGCTCCGGTAAGACACTGTTTTCATGTGGCCATCTTGGCTCCACCTCGTAAACACCCCTATTTCAAATTTTTAAGCCTCAGTTTTCCCATCTTTAAAATATGGTGCAGCAAGGGTGAACTATACAATGTCTTTGATCGCTCACAGCATTCAGTCTGAGTCTATGAAAATATAAGGAGGTCCTTCTTGAGTTAGATGCTAAGGATGCTTAGGAATTTAATGGTGCAAAAGAGTTTGGTAAACTCATTCAAGACATAAGAATGGCAGGGATGTGGGTCTGCAGTCAGGAATGCACAGGACTTATTTAAAGTACTTATATCAAGATTTTTTGTTTGCTTTGTTTTTGCCTAGAATAAAGAATATGTAGCAATGAATTCTATAAAATAAAGCTTGGGAAAAGACCAGATTGTGGAAATAGTTTCAGTAGATTAATGGAGGTGGGAAGATGAGGAAAACAGATTTTAGCAGTTCAGAAAAGAAAGTTTTGAATATAAACAATGTTGCTGGGAAGACAGGTAGTGTACGAGAGACAGGAGATTCAATAATAGGGTAAAAGGGTCATTATGAATCTATGTAAATATGACATAAGTGCCCATATGGAGAGCTCATTTATAGATTATTCATTTTAATTGAAATTTTAGAATCCAAGTATATGTCCATTAACATTTCAAACTTTTTTCTTTTAGTCTAGACGTTATGCTTTTAAAATATATTTCTGAGGTTTTTTAAAGATTAAAAAGAAAACTTTTCTGTTATCTATAGAACAGAATCATAGGCAATAGTTTAGAAAAGGAAAAATGCAGAATGCAACTCAAATGAAACATAATATTTAAAAACTGGAATTATAAATACATCAAGTGTGTATTCTATACGAACTACAGAAAACATGAATTGCACTAATAAAGATGTATCTAAAAGTAAAATTAAGAAAAGAATAGTTCATAAAATAGGCATAGTTAATTCATAAATCACTTTAAATTACCTAAAATAATTGTCATAAACAATGTCATTTGTATAAATATCTAATGTTAAACAAAGTTTTAAAACTGAGTGAGTAAAATAATTTATGTAAAAATTTTCATAAAATTAAATGCAAAGCAATAATGAGAAAAAGAAAGAATTAATTTTGAATAGTTTGGTATTAATGTGTGTCTGAAGGCAAATCCAGAATAGGTACTTTTCTGACTATTGGTTTTGTTCTGTTTGGCAGAAGGAAATGGTTTAAACAATAGTTTTCTGAATTGCCATTGACAATTTAACATGTGATAGAGAAAGCTCTTTAAAAATTTTAACATATTATATAACGCCAAAGATAATAACAAGGAAATTGAGGTACATATATTCAAACAAGATTTGTCGCTGATTGAAAATTTATGATTTTTACTCTATTGATCTTTGGCAGGTGTTTTTTCTTTCTCTCTTGGCCAGTGAGTTTATTTCTGTAAGTAGTAAGTTTTATAATGAATTGAAATTAGTATGTCAAACTCTTTTATTAGATGATCCAGAGAAGTCACCTCATTAATGCCATGAAAAAAACTGTAGGCTTTTTTAAATATTGAATTCTTTGGTATTGCCCACATTTTGTCCTCTCTATCTCCTTTCTCCTTGTCATGCTCCTTTCTCCATGCTCTTGTCAGAAGCATCCAGTAGTATTTGGAGCAGGCACTCTAGTAAAACTCAATATGTTTTGATTTATTGACACAAAATGGTATGCAATGGATCCACTTAGAAACAAGGATTCAAATAAAATAGTATTCATGTGTTCTATTTCTGTGTAAGTCACAATTACGGTTAATTATCACCTCTTTTCTGGCAAATCACAAATTATCCTCATATTTCTTAAAGCTCAGGTATTCTTGTCAAAAGCTTTACAAACTATCATATATTTCTCATGAAAATGCAAAATGCTGTCTAAGGTAAACTTTTAAATATTGAATGTGACATCTATCTATTTTAATCAAATCTTATAGTTCCCTTA